>NC_133215.1:7025550-7388050 GCF_040436345.1 Pagrus major | reverse complement strand
CTAGTTCTTTCTGTACCGTCTCCAGAATTTTCTGTCTTCTATCCTCCTGTGTTAAATGACCATCCCCACTGGTCAGTTTAGAGTCTTTATCCTTCCCCTGATTGGCCAGCTCCGCCCCGGCCGTGTCCCCACTATTCCCACTTTCCTCCCTCTCGTTCCCTTCTTTCTGACTGGCTGTTGCAGTCTCAGTCTGTCTGTGATTTGTGACCTCTGTATTTTTTTGGCTGGTCACTGAGTCTTTCTGAATGGTGGTCAGAGGAGGGGTGGGGTTTTGTTCCAGTGTTGGCAGCTGGGTCGGGCTGCTAGGCGGGGAGGCGCTGTCTGACTGGGGAGCGTTGAGCCGATATTGTGTCCTCAGCTCTTGGTCCTCCGCTGCTCCATGGTTGTACTGCTGTGGATAATGTGGCTGATGATGATACGGATACTGCTGCTGTCTTTGCTGATGCTGTAACAGCTGCTGCTGCCTCTGCATGTGATCTGGATGATGCGCTTCCCCGCCGCTGCTTGCTACGTGCGCACCGCTTTCCTCCTTGCTCCCATCATTCCCGCTCCCATGCCCCACCTGCTGTGCACTTCCCATGACGCTATGCTCCCCCCTCGCTTCAGATGGCCAGCTGCTGACTGGCCCGAGCACCCCGACAACCGGCTGGTGCACCCCTGGCTGCACGTGTGTGGGCGCCTGATGAACCCTGGGCTGCGTCCAGTGCACCAGCTGGGTGTAGCTGCCCTGCTGCCACTGCCTCGCCACCGGCTCACGCTCCTCAGTGTGGTAGCGCTGCTGGTTGTGCTTCAGGTTGTCGAGGCGATGCAGGTCGGCCTTGGAAGCATGAGTCTTTGGTGGAGCGGGGTGGACGGGTCGGGGGACGGCCAGGGGAAGGTGGGAGGATGGGGGAGGCTGCTGCGGTGAAGCTGGGTTGGGGTTGCTCGTGCCGGAGGAGCGAGTGACAGGAACAGACAAGGAGGAAGAGGAGGACGGAGAGGATGAGGACGATGTGGGAGGTTGGCACCTGCAGCTGACGTGATCTTCCACTGATATGATGGCTTTGTCATAATGTGCTTTCCTGTTTATGTACTGGATCTTTATCACCTGGAAAAGAGGCAGAAAGAACCAAAACGTTAGCACACAAATCTGACACACATGAAGCGTAAGCCTTTAATGAAGTCTGGGGTCCAGACATGATGGAAATCAAACAGAAAGATCTCAAACACATTAATCAGATTGTTTTTATTTCTCTTAAGTGAACATACTGTTGCTGTAATGAGGCGAGTTGCGACAAGCAGCATATGAACGTGATTGACTGAAGTCATTTCCAGGAAATTTGGTGGCTTCATGCCAAGACTTTAACTGTATTTCTGAGGAAGTTAAGGCAGAATTACTTGTTTCCAAAGCAACATCAGCTTGTAATGTTTACACAAGCGTGTAAATCATAACCTGAAGCAAGTTAGAGTATTGAAATGTCATGCAGAGCTTTTTGAAGCGTCTGAGACTTTGTGTTGCATCACAGTACAGAGCTCAGCTGCTCAGAGACGGCCAGCTCTGGAGGAGAGCGTCGGCTGCAGAGCCGGACCTTCTGGAGGAATAAACACCCACAGATTACTTTTTAAACTTTTGGGATTAAAAATGAGATTTATCTTCACTCCATTGTCAGGGTGTTTTTGTACTGTATGGATGACTGCTGACTGGAGCTGGAGGGGTAATGTACTTTACCTCATGAATGTAACATCACAGAGAGGAGAGGGGAAAAAGAAGAAGAACAGCTCTTCCAGATTTAGCCACCAATGGGAACTGTTACCAGCATTTCATCTTTGGTACAGCAAATCACCTAAAACCTCTTTTAAATCATGAAGTCATTCTTTCATGGCAGCTGTGTACCTGCAGGTATCTGCTGGAGGTGACAGTGGGGACACACTGCAGCACCCTGGTGTTACAGCAGCCCGAACATCTCTGCACCTCCACACAGGGTGGCCATAACAGGAAGTTGGCATTGCGGCGATCCAGCATTGACCTCGTCACCTCCATCACCTCCGTCCGAACTTTACACGCCGCCTGCTGGGCCGGCTGCGCCTCTACTGATGGGGGAAGAGGAGGAAGAGAGTGTTGAGAGACAGATGGTTAAAATAGATGGATCGAAATAGAATAAAATGAAGACAGGAAGGGACACAAACGGAAGTGGAGACTTACCAAGACTTCTAGTATATCGGCCATGGGTGTGGTTTGTGAGAATATCATGCTCATCTTCTTCTTCTACTACAGAAAGAGACGGGGGAGGAGGGGAGGTTGGAAGGGAAGAGAATGAGACAAAACAGAGTTAATGAAGACAACCTAATATTTTCCAACTTTAATCTAAAAACCAGGCAACACTGAGCCTGCACTTTTACAAGCGATGAAAGAAATCTGGAAAGTATGCAAAGCTTTGAGGGGCAGTTTTTAGCAAAACTCATTGTTCACTGCACACAGGAAGCCATTTTTTCCTCCTCTCGCTAAAACAATTAGGCTATTTTCTGCCGCAATTTGTCCTCGTGCTGTCAAGAACACTGTTGAGGAGAGATGTGAGTTGTTAAATATAGCTCGTGTGCAGATCTGTGAGTGTGCATGTGTGTGTTTGCACTCTCACATATGTCGTCATTTCATACTGTAGCCCCCAAGTCCTAATTATATCCCTGGTGTAGATTGCTTTTGGTCACTGTGTGTGTGTGCGTGAGTGTGTGTATGTGCAACACACAGATGCATGAGGTGTTATTGGGTTGCCTGTTAGCCCTCATTAACTTCCTGGTGCAGAAAGAGAACAGTTTCGTATTGTTCTCAGGAGCTACTTTCTAATTTTATCTGTGAATGTGTCTAAATGTTATGGGAGACTGACTCCCTTCTTCCTCTTTCATTTATTAGCATGTGACCCATTTTATTCTGGTAAATCCAGCTGACCAGTAAGAAATCAACATACTGGTTCTGCAAGGCTTTCTTCACTTCCTGTGAGGCTGTACTTATGCTAAATCCAACATGCAAGCATGTTCACAATGACAGTGCTAACATGTCCATGCTAAGCAGCTAATGTTTATCATGTTCACCGTCTTATTTTAGCATGTTAGCAATCTAACATACCTTAAAAAGCACTGAACAAAAAGTGTCATTATTTTTGCAGATATTTGGATGTGAACTTAAGTAGTGCAAAGTAAAATTTCGATCAGATGATGGTGCTAAATTACGATGACCTCGTTTGACCAGGACTGTCCTGGTTTTCAAGCTGGGTGGCCCGAATCCTGACAAATATCTGTAAAACCCCCAAATTTCCTAGAGTCCCAGTTTTCACCACAATTTCAGATTTGTCTGTATGTGTGCCGAACAATGAAGGCGTTGTTGTTGAGGTCGTTGCTGGCCTATGAGTCATAGGCAAGCGTCATGGGCTATGCTAACGGTTAGCTGTCATGCCAAAGATAACGTCAGTCTTTTCCAAAGAGCTCAGGGAGGCCTTTCCAAAAGCGCCGGGCAACGCAAGTAAGTGCTGATTGAATTGTCCCCCATCCTGGTGAAAATGAGTATAGTGTCTGCACAAGTGCATACACGTGCATGAATGTGCGGTATACCTAAAGGTCCTGATCTGAGGATTTGAAATGAATGCTAAATGCAAAGTTAAGGGAGCACCATAGCGTGTGTGTCATGGTTTCACTAGAGGTCAGTAGGACTCATCCTCTGGGGACAATGAATACTTGTACCAAATATCATGGCAATCCATCAAATTGTTGTGTAAACAGTGGTGGATCGACCTACTGACATTTTCATCCCCAAACTTGCTAAAACTCCAACACTCACAGGACTCAGAAAAAAGTTTATTTTTGATAAAAACATACACTCTGAGTCACTTCCTCGCGCCCTGTTTCTGAGCATCCTTCCCTCTGTTGGTTCCTCTCTGTGGTCGCTGTTATGTCACCGTGTTATTTATGCATTATGGAATGATCAAAGGGGCATCTATTAATATATGTATGTGTGACTGGGTTCCTCAGAAAGATGACTTTAATGAATTTTTTAATCACCCACCGAGCTGCATGCGCATGTGTCTGACTTTGTGTTTGTTTGGGCGAGGTGGAGGCGTGGGGGGGGGGGGGTGGGGGGGGGGGGGGGGGTGGGGGGGTGGTGTCGCTCTGGCGAACACAAACACACACATCCATATTTCAAAATCTGGAGAGGAATTCGGAGCAGGAGAACAATGTAGTGACCTTGTGCTGCACGTTTTTTTTCTCTGTGTTTCAGTTTGCTCAACACACACCAAGGTCACAGTTACTCTCTCTCTCTCTCTCTCTTGCTCTCTGTCTCTCTCTCTCGCTCTCATCAAGCTGGTTCATCATCCCTGCTGCTGTCTCGGGTAAATATTGCCTTAACATGGTGCTTGGCATGTACTCCAATACTCTCCCTCGCTGCATTCCGATCTCTTCAGGCCTCTGGAGACACACCCACACACTTACCTCCTCCACGCCTGTGTTATTAGTGTGTGTATCTGTGTGTGTGTGTGTGTGTGTGATGGTCATTAGTACCTATTGCATTGGTTTCCTGCTGCAGCAGCAGCTTCAAGTCGTCCACAGAGGAGATGGGAGAGTTCCTCACCAGGTCGACCAGCGACGGAGGAAGGGGATCACCCTGTGGAGACAAACAGTTGTCATGCATTTTTACCCTTTCCCTGGAAACAACTGTTATCGTAAGGTATGCCAGTAAAGTTTCGGGGGTTATTAGAGTGAACAGATTCAGTAGCTGTGTCTAAATGTAGGGGCTGACCCCATTAAATCTTAATTTCTACTACAAATACATCAGGACGGACCAGCAAGGCATGGGATCTAACCAACGTACAATGTCCTTTGAAGCCTGTCTGTTGTTTAATGAGGAATTCAGTTTATAAAATCATATTTTCACATTGTTATGAACATGAACACTGATATATATATACTGAGGCAGTCACTGAACATATAGCCTAAAGTATAAATAGTACTAAAAGTGCATACTGTTGCATGCAGTATGTACAAAGTTGGGACATACTACTTTGTCATGACTGTGCACCTTGATCTTTGACCCTATGGCTCCTATATTGCAGCCTTAGCACAAAATTTGGGGGTACAGATAGCGCTGTCATCTGCCACTGCGGCTTGTGTCATTCTGTCTAATGAGCTGTCAAATGTTTGTGCTCTCTCAGCTTTGTTTTCATTTGCGTGACACACCCTGACGCATGTGACGTATCTTCCAATTCACAATGATGCCAAAAAGTTAGTAGGTTTGAACAGAAATGGAGCAACAGCGGAGGGAAAAATGCAAAAGTTACAAACTGACAAAGATAGTTTTATACATCTTTGCAAGGCTTTTTCTTCCTTTTATCTGGTTTTCATTTAAAAAAATCAAAACGTTTGAGTGAGAGAGAGAGAGAGAAAGTTGAGAGACATGCAGAGAAAGAGGGCTGCTGTATAATATCTCATTCCCCCATCTCCAGTCAACACTTGCTCCAGTTTCACTTCCTCCTGCAGAGGAAACGATGGCTGATTGGTGTTTGTTGCTGCTGTTGTCACTCTCTCCCTGTCTGTTTACCCACAAACACCGCTGTTGCTCCCGCCGTAGCACAGGAAATTAGCCTTTCTCTCTCTCTCTCTACACCTCTCTGTCTCTGTCTCTCTCAGTTTAACATTTAGCACCAGACATCAGACGAAAATCAATATCTCGTGGCGAACCTGAGAATTTCAAAGAAAGTTGTCTGGCAGCATTTATTGTGATTTGCTCCAAAATCTGTTATTTCTCAACAAGATTATGCGAGATTTTAATTATCGGCGGAGATAAGAAGAGGAATGCGTTATTTAATAAACTTTTAATGACTACCATGGCATGAATTCATTATGGATTCAGGGTGGCTGTTTTTGAGACAGACTCATGTGGTTTCTTTGGCGAGATCAAAGGCAGATTACTCGGGCTTCTGTGTCACATTTTGCTTTGGTTGGCTGTAAGCTGATACTATCTTGGAGCAGTCGGAGCCTCGTTTGATAGAGTCACATGCCAGAAAGATGCCAAAACAAATTAAGGAGTGTAAAGAATGTGAGAGGAAAAATATTTTGGGCAACGCTCTGAGATGCCAGGAGAGAAAAGTGAAGACGTTCATCTTTTTTTACTGCAATCATGCTACAAAATTCATGACGATGGATATAGCATGTTTACAGTACAAACATCTGGGCTCTTTAATGATGTAGGCAGCCCTCACTCTCCAAAGATGGAGATGAAACAGCCAGTCAGAGGATTTATTGGATTCTGGGACCATATTCATTAATGAAAAATGACCCCACATGGTAGAAGCTCCCATTGGTTTTGACAGAAAAAACATCACTGATATATTCTGACTTACCAACTTGAATCACTGATTTATCATTAAAACTATCAGGAGCACCAGCAGTCCGAGCGCTTTCTGTATCTATTACAGTTCTTTGGTATCTGTTTGTAATTCATTCGACCACGTTAACCCAAGAAAAACAGTCCTGCTGCCAACTTTCATCCAATTCTTCCAACACACAAACCAGGTTTCTTCCGACACGCACCCCTGCTCTGATAAGACAAAACATAGTTTCTGTTTATCTTGAATGGGTTGGACTGCAGCGTAACCTCACTTGATCTCTGTGTAGCCACCTATTAGAACTAATGTTATTACTTTAGAGGTCAAATTAAGATAGAAACAAGAAGGATTATACAGGACATGCAATACAAGTAGGGTTAAGTTAATGTTGCACAGCGATGATGAGGTCTGCCAAAAATTCTACTAAAAGGCTGCTCATGAGAAAGAAGAGATCACAGTACAGTATTTACAGGGCAGGTGTTACATGATGTTATTAGTTATTAGTTTCCTTACAAATTTGTTGCATTCTTTAACTGAATTTTAAAAAAAAAGACAAAAGAAAATACTAATTATTGTGCATTTCGATCGACTACCTTTACGCAGATATTGGGGGCTGAACGCATCGAAATAAAGAGCTTGTGGCGCCAATTCTCCAGTATTGTGCCATTAAACTATTGCAGAAGAAGAGGATGCAACAAGTGGACTTGACTGAGTTCTTGTTGAGTTCGACTTATGCATTCTTGGAGTGTTCATGCATTTAAACAAGTCAAAACCGAATAGATGCAACATGCGTCCTCAAAAGGCGTAAAATCGGAAAATAATGATATTTCTAAAGGTATCGTTTGATTTTTGTTCATATTTTGGTTGTTATCCAACGAGGATTAACACCAGCTGGAGGACCAATCAGATCTAAAATGATCTCGTGACTTGAAAACTGTCTTTGTATCATCATTTTCTGTCCCTCACTCGGTTCATTTTTCATTGAGCTTTCTCCTTCTCCCTCCTGCTCTCTCTCTCTGTCTCTTTCTGTCTGTCTGCTTTGTGGGCGGCGGTGGCTCAGGACACCTGGATGACTTTCACGAGCCATTGGCTGACCTAGTTAAGCAAACACACACACACACTCACACTCACTCACACTCGCCCCCTCTTTTCCAGTTCACATACAGATGCTTAACCACTTAGCTGTCCGCCCAATTTGTCCCGAGAGCCACACACACACACACACACACACACACGGTTTTCACTCTGCAACAAGCTATCATTACAGTCACAGTGTTAATCACCAACACACACATGCATGTACAAATACACACACACACATGGAAATTAGAGAGTGGAATAAACAGACAGGAAATAGTTTCTCACAAGGACAAACAACAAGCTGCTGGTTTAAAAAAAGGCCAAGAATTGGACAACAAGCTAATAATAGTGGTTTGAGCAGAAGAGCTAAATTACCCAGAATGGCTCTGACGCCAAGTTCCTCATTTGCCATCTAACACACACACGCATACACACAAAAATAGGCCTCTCTTGTTGTTTTTTTTTTACTCTCCAGTCCGTGAAGCCTCTTGAATGCCTTTGCTGCTCGACGTTGTTACGGAAAGTTTGGCATTTTTTCATATCTTACACCGCGTGAGCGTGCGTTGCTAAGCTCTCGGGTCGAGAGGACTGTCTGGTAGGATGTCATGATCTACAAGCAGGTCACACACACACACACACACACACACACACACACACACACACACACACACACACACACAGACACACTCTTGCAAAAACACACACTGCATGGGGGCCTTGGAGAAAAAGCCTGGAAGGCAAAGAGATTGTATGGAATGTTTGAGGAGAAAGGTGAAGTGTAGTGGAATGTAATTATGGGGCCAGCTGACTGCACGCACACACACACACACACACACACACACACACACACACACACACACACACACACACACACACACACACAGTCATACATATACAAACATGTTATCAAAAAGGGACAAAGATCTGACAAAGTAAACACACACAAACACAGCGAATCCAAGTGTGTGATGAGTGACTCACAATCACAACGCGCTGTCACAACACACGTCTTCTTTTATCAGAGATGTGGCAGATGGCCAACATACTGTCGCATAAACTTGATAGAATCGCAGAGCTCGATGGGTACTCTGTTTCTTTTCTCCCTCTCACACACACACACACACACACACACACACACACACTCCCCGCCCTCCCTCGGCTGCAGAGATGAGGGTGCAGATGATGGATGGAAAGACGACAGAGGAGAGGAGCAGACAGGAGGGGAGGAGGAGAGAAAAGAGGAGACGAGATGAGGATAATCACAGAGGAGGAGGAAGAGGAGCAGGGTAGTAAACCTCTCTGCACAGTGTGTCATTAAGCTACCGAGAGGCTCTAAAAACCTTCCACAGGTGCTTCTGCAGGTTTATGACAAGAATATGAATTTCCACAGTAAGCATATTCACTCGTTGGTGTTTTTTTTGATTACAGAATAAGTATAAAAGTACATTTTCATGCAGATTTTAAACTCCATCTTGTGAGTTGTGAGGATCTGCTGCTTTTCTTTGACCTTTATCATTGTAAGATGAATATCTTTGGCCTGTTGATCAAACAAAACAACAGCAATCTGATTATGTTATCATGATGGCCATTTCTCACTCACATTTTCTGCCTTTTTATAAACAAAACCAATTAACTGATTAATTGCTCTTCATAAATGCTCGGACTGGGCGACAAAATCAAATATCATCACAGTATTTTTGATGCGATACCTCGATATTGATATTGCGACAAGATATTAACAGAATTAGATTTTTGATATCATGACTACGTGGGTAAAGGCGAGTATTAGAAGTAGAGCCTGACCGATATGTATTGGTTGGCGATATTATCGGTTGATATTTGCATATTACATATATGTCGGTGTCAGCGTATATGTTGCCAGATATGCACTATTATGAAAACTTCCTTTTTAAAGATGTTTTATGCAGATAAAAGTGTCTGATAACCACAGCTAAGTTGCCAGAAATGTGTGTCTGTTGGCAGACATATGACTATCGAAACGTTTTACTTCCTCATATCAGTATCAGCATCGGTATCAGTCGGGTTTTAATTAGAACAAGTAGTTCAGAAAATCACCTTCCTGGAATGCAGCCTTTAAAACCAGGAAGAGGCAACACTTCCATATAACAACGTATAACATATATAACGACATCCAAGATGTAAGATGATTTATAGTCTCATATCACTCATAATGATATCATATTGATTTAGCCCAGTCAGCTGATTGCCTGGCGTTAAGGCCATCGCTCTGTGCAGCCTTACACAACACAAGAAGTCGCCCTACAAGAACCAACAAGAACAGAGAAGAACAGTGAGCTACTGTCTGTCTCAGACTTCCTCTTAACTGGACTAAATTCCAGTCCTCTTTAGCAATCTTTCGAACTGATTCGATATCAAAAAGAGCCAAAAAAACTCAATGAACACAAGCTATTTGGCGTGAATAGTTAGCATTCCAGGCTAGCTGATATCGTTAGCCGCATGCCTTCAACGGCTATAAAGTAAAAAAGGGTTTTTATTGAGTAGCAGCCTCAGGCCAAGTGCTTGAGTTAGCCTGCAGCATCTTACTGCTTAATTAAAGTTGGTCTAAATTTATTGTCTATTTGCAATGTTTTCTGTTTTTTACCAGCAGAATATTATTATTACTGTTATCTGTTGTCACAGAAAGTGTCAAATAACTCAGAAGTTCTGTAAATTCCAGCTGTAATTTTAATTTTGGGTAAATATATAACAAATCCATACTACTTTTATCATTTATTATTGTTATTTCCATTATTTCGAACTGTCCACAGGACTCTCTGACTAGATTTTCCCTCTAATGCTGCACCGCACGGGGCTTACAAACAAATACTCTTATGCGCCACTGCGCTTTTTCTATCTGACACACATGCACGCACAGAGGCACAACCCCCCCGCTGCACACGCGCACACTAAAACACAAGCACATATGTCCACCAACACATACGCAGATACACCCAGATGTGTGCACACGCGAATACACACACGGCACACACAGGGCACACAGCGTCCGTGAAATCCCTGGCAGATTAGTTGTTGTTCTTATGTAAAATGGATCAAGCTGGGCAGCAGCAAATCATCAGAGCTCGCCCGCAGAGACAATAGTCAGACAGCAACCTGTTCAAAAGCCACCAATCAGCTGTGTGTGTGCGTGTGTGTGTGTCACTGTGAGCGTGTGTTGATGAAACAATTTTCATTTGAACATCAGATGATGAAAGAAATGAGGTCTGACCTGATGTGTGAGCGCTGTTGTGTGTTTGTAGCTCCAGTTCTGTTTAAATGGATTTAAAAATGAACCGTAGCAACCCCTCAGTGTGTGTGTGTGTGTGTGTGTGTGCGTGTGTGTGTTTGTAAATGCATTGTGTAAGCAGTGAGCCTTGATTGGATTGTTCATGGACAACAGCTGCACAGTTAATGGTATTTTATAAATTATGATAATGTTGTCTGGATGTACTTATTATGTCAACCTCAGTGAACCTGTAGTGATTTTTGCTGAGTAATCTGTGTGTGTGTGTGTGTGTGTGTGTGTGTGCGCATGTGTGTGTGTGTGTGTGTGTGTGTGTGTGTGTGTGACTGTGCAAACTGAAGTCTTTTCCACAGACAGATGTGGCAGAACTAAGACGTCAAAGATGTCTCCATTTTTTCCACCACTGGACTAAACATTGTGACAAGAAGAGGATTAAAGTGTCACAGAGTGTCAGTCGGACCTGATGCTGCCTCATGCTCGGGTCACATGTCAGGTCAGCGTTTGTTTCGTTATTAAAAATATGTCTCATGTCCAAAAGATGTCAGCTGCAGTTTACCACAGCGTGCACATGAGGCCGGGCACGCTAATAGTTTCCGTGATTATGCTGCAGACGACAGGATCACAGGTCTAACTCCGCCTAAGTGTCCTCGTGCAAAGAATTCAGCTTCTGCCTGCTGCAGCTTGAGTGTTTGAAGCATCATATTTGCAATGCGTGAACTGTAATCTTCTGAATGTCAAGGAGTTCTCCAATCATTGGTTCCAACAGTTTCAGGATGCGACGCCTTTGACGAAGAGATAATGTTAGATTCATACATTCGTAGTATGACAAAGCTAAAAAGACCAAAGACTCCAACAAAGCGCAGATTCTGCCCGTCTGTGAAGGCATCACTTCACAGGAACAACAGGTAGGATGCTTTAGAAAGAGTCTGTCCTCACGCCAAGAGCAACAGCATCAAACACTCATATGTTCAAATTTGCAAATGACAAAGTAGATCATATCCACAGATCATATCCCATCTCTTACCGACAGTCTGTTTGTTTCTTTGAGCTGAAAGTAATCTGTATCTATACTTAATCACGTAGTGTTTGTTGCTGAACCTTTAAGCAGACCTTACGTTTTGGGAAGACTGATGTGCTTTGCAACAGGCTAGAGGTCATCTGACAGCTCCTCCACATGACCGACAGTTAACGGAGACGGGACATGACCGAATGAGGGCGGCAGGATTCTTCAGACACTTTACCACCTTGTGTCAATCTCTGAGTGTTTATAGAAGATAATAATGCAGGTTTCGTTGGCATGACACGATAAGAAGCTCAACCAGATAAAGATCATTGGCACGTAGCAAAGCCCAGGTAAGTGTTGAACTGCTGAACATTTCCACCAATTTTAGCCATGTAGAAGATGCTCAGATGGAGTTTCCAAATCGCTCTTTGGTCACCTGAAAGTTTCCGTTTGCTGACCAAACAGGTGTCTGGTGGAAACACTGACAGCACAAACTGCACTGAAAGAATACATCTCGAGGGAAAATCATTTCAGTGGTGGGCTCATGGATGGATGTTTGGCTCCAGCCTCAGACTGTAGCTTAACTCCTGCTGCCCTGCCTCACCCTCAGCCTCCCTCTGACAGTAAAACTCTTCCTTGCAAACACTTCAGGAGAATCCCTGTCGTGACACATGAAAAGGAGCTGCAGAGATAAAACAGATCCCTCCATATGACACGAGCTGCAGAGTCACAGAGGGAGATGTACAGGCTGTCATACACACACGCACACTACAGCTCCTTGTTTTTTGCCCTGCGGTTAAACTGTTACACAAAACATCCACAGAAGCACCTCAGGGGATGATCTCTGTCAAAGACTCCTTGCAAGCAAAGGAAATTCTCACCAGTCGAGATATCGCCGTGTTCGTCCCATGACTGTCACCGTCGATGTGACATATCTGAGTCACAACGTGAACTTGCAACCTTTTTTCCTGTTTTCCTGTTATGTTCTTTGGGAATTAATCTTTCACCGCTTCCTCTGAAGAGACCCCAGGCAAAGACATTTAAGACAACAACACTCAAGAGAATCTGGGTGCTAAGTTGATGGTGGAACATAAGGATCTTTTTAGGCTTTATCAGTGTGTTTCCCCCTCACTGAAATCTTCCTTCCAACTTAAGCAGAGGTGTAGTGGAGGCTCAAAGCACCTTATCATCATGGAGACACAAATATGTGAGGCTGCAAATCAAAAATAACTGAATTTGCCATCACACAGACTTAAAAGAACATGAAAATTTAATGTGGAGCAATTATTTTTGGTGGTAGTTTGCCTCCTTGATCACCACTTTTTTTTTTTTATCAACCACTACATCATTAAAAAATCTGTCATTTATAGACTGTCAATCATGCATTTTAAATCCATGTGTTACTCCCCCCTCCACCGGCTAGAGGTCATAATGTTCACCGGCACATTCCCAGGTCTTACCTCAGCGCTTCCGAGCCGCACACGGGCCGCTGAGAGCGCAGCCAGCAGCAGCAGCAGGACCCAGGACCTCATGTTGCCGCCCAGCCTGAGGAGCCGCAAGCGACCGGCTGGACATTTAGCACCTCGGCGTCCAATCCCCCGGCTGCACCGAGCCTCGTCCCAGCGTCGTCGTGTGCTGGCCGCTGCTGGTGCGAGGCACGCACTGATAAATATCCTCAAATGTGTCACTGCTTATAAGCGCCGCTTGTCCAAGTGTGTGCTCACGGTGACTCACGCGCAGGCTAGACGTCTGACTGTGTCCATGCCGCTGGTTTGAAAAACTCACACAAGAGGAGAGACGTCAAGGGTACTGTGGGACAGGTGCGTAATGCACAGTGTTGAGGTGCACGTCAGGCTACAGCCGCGCAGTTCCTATGATATCAGTCTGCAGCGTTGAGAGAGAGTCCCAGTAAGCCCCCACTGAGATCCCAAGAATGTCTCCAAACGTGTGATTTTTTAAAAATGATTCGTCAACATGTGCCAAAGTGCTCGATGCGTCCACCTGAACTCCAGTCCAAAAATGATCAGATTACGAGCTCCTGTTCCAAAAACTCTGATACATGTGAGAATAACGCAGCATTCTCCTCATGAGTGAAGCTCCGCATCTCCAAAGGTCCGTGCGTAAAAGTTGGTACACCTTGGTCTGGCGCGTTCGTGCGTAATTCTCTGGACGCTCCGCTGCAAAAGTCAGATTATTCTCCTCCCGGCGCGATTCACCTGACTGCAAAAAGCCTGTCTGTCTTATCTTAACGTCTCTATTGTCAATAGCTCCTCCCTGTGCATATCTCAGTCTGACTCTTTCTCTCCTGGTTCTGCTCCGTGTTCACAGGCTCCTGGATCAGGATGTTCTCGCCCCTCGCGCTTCTCCTCTCTGGTTGCCTCTTGAGCTGTGAGCAGCTTTTCCACATAGAGACAGGGCCTCCCTCCTGAAGTTTAACACGTCAATCGACACGGATCGTAGCCGGATCATATCGGAAACTGGGTGATTTTACTTTCAAAATAAGAGGATAGACTGGAATTTGCATGAAAATGTCACAATCTCTGCTCTGAAAGCAGCGAAAGAAGTAAATAAATCTGATTTACAAATTAAGACTAGTGAAGTCAAGAGAACCAAGAGTACTGGTTACACTAAAATGACATAACTTTAAGTGATTTATAGAAATGAAAAAGTATGTGAAAGGCAAAAAAAAAAACCCTAAATTCTTTTTAAAGATATGCTGCATTAAAAATAACTTGAAGGATAGTATAAAGCTGTCTAAATCTTATTATTTTGAGACTGACTGACTGACTGCTCTGAATAAAAGTATTACGGAGGGGAAAAGGAAAACTCTAAAGGAAACGTTCATTCATCGCTTTCTGCTCCTCTGATTATTTCTCTTTTCTGATTATTTTCACTTCATATTTCTGTACTGGAGATGATATTTGACAATGTGGCATGCAATTCAAAGTTTTATTTTGAAAGTTCTGTACCGGAAGTCTCACTTCTCCTGTGGCTGCCGACTTGACTCTGGTCCTTAAATGTGTGCCAGGGCCCCCTGTCCTCTCCTCTTGAAGGCAGGGTTTACCACCTCCTTATTAGGAGCAAGGAGACCTGAGCGCCCATGGGTGCTCTTAAAGGGGAAGTCTGAAGCCATGAGACAGATTATTATTAAATGTTTTTTTCTTAATAATTTACTGACTGTGATGAACAAACAAACATTTTACATCCGCAGAAAACGTTTTTAAAAAATGAGATTCAGTTGATTTTGAGTTATATCTTATATAGTTTTTATTTAATCTATTCTTGTTTTAATTTTATATGCTTATCATCATTTATTTTCTTAATTCCTTCATTTATTTGTACTTATTTCTGTCCTTGTGCTGCTTAGCTGTAACACCTGAATCCCCCTCCATGGGATTAATAACGGATTACGTTATTTCATCTTGTTAAGACTTTATTTGAAAGCAGCAGTTGGAGACTTAAAGGTAGTGAGGTCACCCTCCTGTTTACATTTGAGTTGAGGATTGCACCTTTTACAATATGATGAGGTCACAATAAATGCAGCGCTGACATCACCGGAGACATTTTTCTTTATTGGATTATGATATTAAAAAGAATATTAAGAACTTTCAAGGCACAGTGGATATCAGATTTGAGAGTGCATTTTTTTTTTTTTTTTGTTTCACTTCCTCTAATGTAAAATGCATGAAGAGCATTACATCATCAGTAATTCCAACTAGCTAAAGTTATGAGTCAGAGCTGGGGCAAGTGGTTTACCAAAAAAACACTGGAGTTTGTTGTAATCTGCCTGGATTATTGTTTGGATTGAAGGGCGGGGTGGTTGGCAAACAGAAAAACAAAAAAACTCGGTGACTTCACTTCACTGCTGTTTGAGTTGTGCAGACGGGGGTCAGCTGATTTGTCTTTTTCAAACCTCGAACACCTCATGATAGTGTTAGATGTGAATATCATAGACGGGTAACGCTCACCAAGGGCTTCCTTATGGCACAAACGTTATCTAACCAAAGAAAACTGCATAGGGAGCCAAAGTGTGCAACATTTTTCCACTCTGTGAAACAAAGGATATGCTTTGGACACATTTAAGGCCTAGTGCACATGCTCATGGGTATTTTTGAAAAACCGTCTCCGTCCAGGTGAGCGCTTGAGCCCTGTAACATAATAATCTCCATCAATCTCCATCCCAGTTTTCATTTTCAACAGGAGCTTCCCCTGTAGTCGGATTTCCAACCCCGACCTCAAAATCCAAGATGGCTGCTTGGCGAATTAACAGCTGTGAAAGCGGCGTAATATACAGTTTATCGGCACTTCTGTCTCATTTGTGTCTCATTAAATCAGTTTTACAAACAGTTCTGTCAGACTTCTACTCGTGGATATGTTGCTGTGTGTTCATACGAGCAAAACACTGTGAAATGTTAATCAACTGGTACTGTAAACAACCGATAATGATCTCTAACTTGGCAGAACCGGTCTTCCGACTTGTTGTAGTGGAACGCATGCAACTCGGGTATGATGTCATTCCCAGCGCTTCACGTACGCCTGCCAGTGTAAACAGGAAGCAGATCGTATGCGGTTGGCTGCTTAGTTACAAAAAATAATATTGATGATTTTTTACTTTTACTTCCTCATTGCTTACTTAATTACTTTAAGTTTCTATTTTTATACGTTGCGATTTTTCGTGACCGCTCTTCACACATTGCACAGCAGCTGTCAACATCCATACGTCCATAGGTACAGTCCCAAATACTCCACAATGTCATAGCACATACTTCGAGTTCACATGTACTAATACACTGATCAGACACAATCAGGAGGAGAACGTTGGTATCTGCGTCACTGTTTCCAAAAATCTCTGTTTATGCTCATCCAGAGCACTGAAAACAGAGTTTCTGAATCTCCTCACTCTGGGGGAAGTTTCCCAAATCTTAAGAAATACCCTGGCACGTGTGGACAGAGCTGAAGACATGTGACGATGCTCTGCTTTGAATGATGCTTTGTGAACATGACAACCAACAATAGAGCTTGTTTCACTGAGAATTACAGGATGAATATGCAAATAGAGATTCCCCGCACCACTGCTGCTCCACTTAGTCCTTAATGTAATAACTAGACATCACGACAAGCTGATTCTTATCATGTTGGTTTCGTGACTGCGCTCAGGCAGAATTTGAATCGCAAAAGGGAATGACTGGTGTCGGAAAAAACAAATTGCGGCCGTCACGCTCGGATGGCCGGATAACAACGTCAATACTTCGCGTGTCTAAAAGATGGTATTATTAGACTTTCCAGAAGTTCTTGTGGCATTCAAATAGTCCTTTAGTACAACGTTTTATCTACAACATCTCAAAGATTTAGTACCGCTCACATTTCGAAAGTAGGCTGCAACTGTTTTCCAGTAAGCTCCGTGTTTCATTTCAGGGTCACGGCTCGATGGGTCAACATGGAAGCCGGGGGTCATGGTAGATTCTTCCTCCCCTGCACAGGGAAGACAGAGGAAGGAGACATCCCTGTGCGGCTATTCCTGGACCACTCACACACACACACACACACACACACACACACACACACGTAGTCATGTACCAATGTGAATTGCTGACCTTTTACCTTCATGTACAGTGTACGGACTGATTGACAGACTCTGAGGACAACCTGCTGTCACCTCAGCTCATCTCAATAATGACTGCTGAGTACATGTAGAGTGTGTGTGTGTGTGTGTGTGTGTGTGTGTGTGTTTGACAACTTGAAAGGGTATCAGATTTACAATATTGCCTGCTGTCAGCCCTCGATGTGCAACATGGAATTCCCAGTATGTCCTACAGGAAGGAGATGTACTGTACACGTGTGTGTGCGTGTGTGTGTGTGTGTGTGTGTGTGAGAGAGAGAGAGAGAGAGAGAGAGAGAGGGAGAGAGAGCACAGGTGAAATAATGTAGAACAGCTTGCACAAATATCTGTGACACTGGAAGTCACAGGTGTGTGATATCAGAGACACTATGTTTGCCATGAGAGGGGCAGAGGCAGTAAAAGTTGTCATGGATGTGCATATATTCTGTGTTGCACCCTGTGATGCAGTTGACAGATTATCCACATACATTAAACTGTGACTTGCTTCAATGTGGTTCGGATTAAAGTACTCAAATTTGTTCGAACGGGCTTGATTTTAATTATTTGTGCGTCATTTCAGCACAAATACGCTGGATCTCTTCGCACTGAGTGATAAAAGACGTTCAGGGATTCATGAGCCTGGTATTTAACATGTTTTATTTGTAACCCATAGCAAATTAGTAAAAAAAACGAAAAGTTTTGATGTAAACAATTAAAGGGAAGACTTTTTTTTTTGTTAAAGGGCCAGATTAGGCCTTTAGGCTGTTTGCCCACCCCCGAAGTAAGCCTTTTGTCAGTGCCTGTCAAATGACGCATATGAAAGGAATGCATTGTCGATCGCCTGCATGTTAAACAAATAGAAGCCCAAAAGCTATAAGACTTGTGAAGTTGTAGTACAAGAGATGGTCAGGTTACCTTGTGAATACTGATTGTGTATTAGGATCCTTTTTTGTGGGTTTTTTGTGAATATTTAACCAAAAATGTGTCATTTTCGTGGGAAGATGACTCGCGCTTACACTGGTGATTGCTAATCATTTCTGAGGAGAGCTCAGTCCATTTAGCTGAACATGTAAAAAACAACACAATCTCTTCTTCTTCCACATCTTTTCAGTTTTTCCAATGTCAAAAACAAACTGTGCATTACAGCCAACATCTGGTAAAAGCCAGCTGACCAAATCATGTCATGATTGCGACATCGTTGTACGAAATCAACACAAATACAGCTGAATGACAGCAGCTGCAGTGTGTATTCAGTTCAGCTGGCATCATAGAGAAAGTGAGAGGCGACTTAAGGTTGTCTTACTTTACTGGCACACAGCTCGACCCCTAATGAAAGCTCTATTTACCCTGTACACACTCTAACACCCACTTGCAGTTTCAAGATTTACACAGACTGGAGGGTTTTTTGGAAAAAGCTCAGTTTTGGGGAAGAAAAATTCAGTTTTAGTTTGAAAGGAGGGCCGAGACGAAGCACAAACTAGAAGTTCAACCCTGAAGTGGACGTACTCTTCTTCGTCTGTTCAGACGGGACAGACAAACGTGTTTCATACTCACCTAATCTGAGACGCAATATTGAATTTAGAGCAACAAAGACACATTTTATCCCCTGACCAGACAACCAACACAGAAGCAATCAAAGGAGGTCTCACATTTAGTTAAAAAGAGTAAAGAGCGGTTTTATATTGAGTTAGCTGAAGTCAGACTGTCTGTTTTGGTTCCTTTGAAGGCCGCGTCTGCCCAATCATTTTTAATTTATTCGGTTTTGTCCCCTCTCTTTTCACCCTCCTCTCCACTTCACTGTTTCTCTTTAGAAATCTCACTGGGCATGTGTGTGAGAGTGTTAATTAACTTCCTGTCCAATATCCTGATCTAATTAATAGAGTGAATTTCTTTCCTCCTCTCCTCCTGCCAACTTCCTCTGTCAAGCGCAGCCAGTTGCAGGATGAGGCAAACAGCCGCTGCTCTCCTCAGTCAGAGTTCAAACTCAGGTCACGAGCTCAACACACGACCTCCGCAACGTATTCTGCTGCTGTCTCGGCAGCCTGTCTGAGGCGTATTAGATCTGTCGTGGATCTTCGAGCAAAGATTATCTCTGATAAATCCCACAGGATCGATGGCAGAGAACCTTGGGTTTCAGCCGCTGATCAGCAAAAAATATCAGGTATATTTGAGCTTAAAATTAAAGTCGTAAAATTTAAACTATTTTCGTGGCAGAGTGCTGAGGACGAATTGACATTGCAGTGACATTTAGCCGAGTTTTGGGGCCAAATTTCAACAACCTCTGAATGGAGGATTACATGTATTCACTTCATCCTTGTTGGGAAATCTGAAACAGCAGTTAGAAGATTACAAGACACGACACATTTCTCACCGAAATGCAGACTAATGACATTTCTTTGACCGCTACCAGCTGCAAAATGCAGACACCCCCGCCAATTCAGTGTGTGGAGACACAAACAGTGAACAGGCAGTGTCTGAGATACAGTTGGCCTTTACAGTGAAAGGGTAATAAATTCATGATGAAAAACACAAGTGTATGATTAAATGAGTAGCTGGGCAAAGACGATATAATTTCATTTAGCACTGTAAAGACCTGCTGTAGTTGCAGTCAGAGGAAACTCTTAATCTGAGGAAACTCTTTAAAGGGATGACACTGACTGACGTCACGTTGGTTCGGTCGATAACGTGAGCAGTAAGCTTTTTGGAATTCACCGGCAAACACGGCCATTGGAAACACTAATTGAAGTAAACAATGGGACCAAGAATAGTAAAGTACAAGTATAAGAAACTTTGCCAAATTGTGAGTATGAGTAATATCTGGAGGTGTTTCCCTCCCTGGTCTGGATTTAGATTTTTCACAGTCTCGTTCCATTTTTGGCCGTCATATTGTATCTGAACTGGTGTTAATCAAACGCCGAGTGTGATCCGGAAAAACATGGCTGCCCATTGGCATTGTTGCGGCTCTGTGAGTCACTTCACAGTTTATTTCTCAAAGAAACGCTTTGATGAGATGGAGAGCGAATGAGGAGAGGACGGAGCACTGAGTCAAGGGAAGGCGTGAGGGAGGAAAAGGGGAGGAGGGGGGAGGATGCTGAGGGCAGAATCACAGCGGTATTGTTGTGTGTTTTCCCACCGTCAACAGCAGAGGAAGTGGAACCGGGCAGCTAAATATACAGAACAGCACAATGAGGCAGCGAGCGTGGAGCAGCTGTGGAACATGGCTGTCACCGGGTTCAGGAGTGTGAAGCACTGAGGACCGCCTTTTTATTTATACAGGAAGAGCTGACTGAGAGTACACACGCTGCCATTCAGATACACCCACACATCCAGACAGTCAACACAGTCACACACCTCAGAGCAGACCTGCACAACCGCAGTCTATCAGGGTCAGGATGAACATATCAACAGCTGCACAAGATTTAGCACATTAGCCTCAAGTCGCAAATACTTTTAAATATTACCTACCAAGGTTATTCTAGTAATCTAAAACTAAACTTTTACTAGAACGAGGTGTTAAGAGGTCATTGCATTTTGGTTTAAAAACATTCAAAAAATGATCTGACATGAGTGTGAAGAAACAACAGTGCTGACATTTTGTCAGAGATGTCTGCGCTGTTTCACAAAGAGTTATTGAGGCAGTTAAATTCGTTTTAGTTGGGTAAAAGAGAAGTCCTTGAATTCAGACGGTGTACAGTTGTATTTCTCTGTTTAGTAAGGACAAAAGGTGTAGACATAGAGGTCTTTCACGTCAACATTGTTGTTCCTCCACACACCGTTGATATTGTTAGATCATTTTTTTTAATGTTTTAAACTAAATTGACATTGACACTTTTAATGAAATAGAAAAACAGAGACTAAAATGATAGTGTTTTCTTACAAAAACTACTCAAATATAATAAAAATATCCAAGAAAAGTTTGTCATTTTGGTCACATTTTTTAACATAATAAGCGTTAGTGACAGTGAAGTGTTTGTTTTGTAATGTTGACACTGACAACTGACAAATATCCCCGATATGATCTAAAAACAAACAAATCTCAAACTGAAACTAGATATTTTTAACTGAACCATAAAAACCAAACTGAATTGAGGAACCCGTTTTGGAAACGTAACTGAAACTAAATGGAATTAAAAACAAAACAACAAACAAAAAGAAATCAACACAGCACTAGAATAATATTGCTGCCAGCCACTGGTTCGAATCATTTCAGTTCACTAATATTCAGAATTTACTGCATTTTTCTTTATAACTTCATTAACACAAGGTGAAACTAGAACACACTGGTCGCTTTCAGTGTTAGTTTATTTAAGACATAAGAAAACTCTGGTGTAAAAAAAGAGAAAGTTATAGAGAAAGAGAAACCTCCTTAAGAAACAGCCAGCACTCACAACATCACATACAAACACAGTCTATATCTGTCCTGTATGGAAGCCCTGGAGGGCCAGGGAGATTTTTTTTTCTGGTGCTCCTTTTCCTAAGTTCTAAACATTTTTTTACATTTGTGAAACAGAGTGAAAAAAATGTTTTTCATAAGTAAAAAAAATGTTTTTCATAAGTGAAAAAAGTTTTTTTTTCATAAGTGAAAAAAAAGTTTATCATAAGTGAAAAAAGTTTTTTTTTCATAAGTAAAAAAATGTTTTTCATAAGTGAAAAGTTTTTTTCACAAGTAAAAAACATTTTTTTCACTTCAAAAAAATGTTTTTTACTTGTGAAAAAAACCTTTTTTTCCATAAGTGAAAAAAAAATCTTTTACATAAGTGAAAAGTTTTTTTTCATAAGTGAAAAAAATGTTTTCCATAAGAGAAAAAAAAAAGTTTTTTCATAAGTGAAAAGTTTTTTTCCATAAGTGAAAAAAAATGTTTTCCATAAGTGAAAAATAATGTTCTTCATAAGTGAAAACATTTTTTTTTTCATAAGTGAAAAAAAAGATTTTTCACTCTGTTTCACACATGAATACATTTTTTTAGAACTTAAAAAAAGGAGCACCAGAAAAAAAAAAATCTCCCTTGCCCCTCAGGGCTTCCATAGTCCTGACCTTTTTTCACTTCACAAAAAACCTTATGGTGCTGTCATTTTGTCACATGTAATATCACACATAAAACTCCTTTTATACATGTGATAACTAAAATATGGCCACAGGAGAAAACAATTGTAATTTTACTTTGAAAACCATCTTGTGCTCTGAATTGCTTATGAGACAGATATACAGCGAGACGTTTTATGATACTATTTAATTCCATAAATACTCGGTACATTTGAAAACCATGAAAAAATTTCACATTAGAGATTTTATGTCCTAAAATTCCACTGGGTGTGAATCACTTTGAAGAAAAGACTCAGTTGGTGAAAGGATGCCATGCACCCTGGAACAGCAGGAAGAGTCTGCACTTCATGTTCTCAGCTGCTGTGACATTACATAGTGCTGGAATATTATGTGTGTGTGTGTTCATGTGTGTGTGTGTCCGGTTTCCCCCCTGTCCAGGTCATGTGGGAATTGGCCCTCTTGGCCAGGGGAAAAAACAGGAAGAAATGCAGCAGACGTTTTTTCCTCATTACCGTGGCAACAGCGGATGCAGTTGTGATGTTGTTATGACTTTATATGGACCTGTGCAGTAGCATGACTCGATTAGTGATAAGCACATGAGAGCAGCATGACTGGACAACATCGTCTTCATCTGTATTGACGTATATGAAGGACACTTTTATCCGTATCTGTTATTTCCAGCACGGGAGGCTGAGCGGCACGGCTCCACGTCACCATCATCAACACCGCTATCATCATCATCATCGTCTCCATTTCAGCCACATCCTCCCTTCATCACCTTTTTATTATCCCCTGTCTCTCTTCCTCCTTTTTCATATTGTAATCTCTCCTCCTCTTCCTCTCGTGCTTCACTTCCTGCAGCATGTTCAAACAATGATTCAACAGCTATTATTTTCCAGTCCGTCTATCTATACCGTTACTGTTGCTAATGTTTTTGCCTGATGTCTTTCTTGAAATCATATGAGGTCAGCTGCTGGACCTTATGATAACTTCTCAGATGTGCTGTCCCTTTTCTCCCTCCCTGCTCCTTGTGACAACCAAAACGCTCACGCTGTTTTTTAAAGCCGCCCACCTGCTGACCAAACTGCTCTCAGCGGGATGATCAGCCGATGCCAGCTGTGGCTTTCTTCACTGCTGATGTTTCCACTGTGTCGGGCTAATGAGAGACTGTGCTAATCCTCTTACACAAGTTGCGTCTGTTTCCATAATCACACATGTATATTTACTTTATTTTCAGTGTACTTTTTCTTCCAGGCTTCTGTTCCTGCCGACGCTAGGCTGTGAAAAAGATGGGGATTTTATGGGTGTCAGCTCTCAACGTCGCCTCCTCCATACAGCCAGATTAATAGGATAAATACAAGGATGTGAAATGAAGGTAGTGGTGTTAAATGCATGCAAGGGTGTGCGTTGAGGAGCCGTAATGGCCAGGCTGACCTTTTTAAAAAGAAGAAGAGGAAGGATGAAATGATGAGACGAGACAGTCTGCAGAGTGGAGGCAAAGAGCTTGAGCAAGCAAGACGGGAGGCAAATATCAATAAAGTGGAAGCTTTTATACCAAATGGAGTGAAAGTTGGAAGCTTATTTCTTCCTCTTGGGAGTTGTTTCATCCATTTTCAGCAGCAAATGGACGGAGCAGAGTGACGCATGTCAGGTAGGGCTGCTTGCACGTGCTGACCTGTGTCTCTGGACTGGGTTACCAGGTACCCCGACACACATCACACACAGAAACTGAAAGACTCTCAATTGATTTGGATCACTGTGAAATCACAATATTAATGTGAGAAATGACCAATCAGGAGCACAGCGGGAGAAATTGTTAAAAACAGGAAGGCTGTGACCAAAATTGGGAATGTGTTAGCATCTATGAACTGGTGATCTTCAGCTACATCCACTCTAAGAATACTATATTTATATCAAATGATATTCATTCAGGGGGTATAGCTCAGTGGCAGAGCATTTGACTGCAGATCAAGAGGTCTCTAGTTCAAATCTGGGTGCCCCCTTCACAGCTTTTGTTCTCAGAAAGCCCTTTCTCCTGGTCAGGAAGTGACAGCTTTTGATATTTAGGCGTGAGTTTCGAGCTGTGCTGACTGGGCCAGCTGTGTCCACAGGCCGCCAGCTGTAAGGATTTCACAGAATTACAAGTGAATACACAGGCAGCACGGAGGGCTCCTGCTTAAACATCCACTCACGTCCATACATATGCTGAGCCTCTTACAAACACTACAGGATCTGAGGTTGTATAAAAATCACGCTGAAATAGTATGATCAAAAGTGACACATGCTTTCAGGGTGAACATTTACCACATAGGGTGCACCAAGGTCGAATTAAGGACTTCTTGATCTGTCGTCAAAGGCTTCACAACTGAACTCTGAAGGGATTGTCACATAGT
This sequence comes from Pagrus major, assembly GCF_040436345.1. Taxonomy (NCBI): domain Eukaryota; kingdom Metazoa; phylum Chordata; class Actinopteri; order Spariformes; family Sparidae; genus Pagrus; species Pagrus major. Next base: position 7,363,319 of record NC_133215.1, on the reverse strand, counting down.
ATTACTCATCGACGCAAGCTACACTCCCATTCAGGGAACTATGTCGATCAGCAAACTTGATTTTGCATAAAACACATGATTTTCTGTTTTTCAGTATTCACTGCCTGCCTTTAAGTGTAAGGGGTTACAAATTGTATGATTAAAAGATAGACTGTGGATAGGAAAGTGCATTCTTCCTAAGTGTGTTTTAGCATGTTGAGAGGTCACACCTGCAGTACAAGAGAGCCTGTAACATGTTAAGCGACCCGTCCACTTGCACACGTGTAATGTGGTAGACTTTCTAATCTGATCTGAATTATTTTCTCTTGTGTGTTTATGACTTGAGAACTGGTGGAAAAAATACCATGATGATCTTTCCAATTAAAAAAAACAACAAAAAGATTTTTTTTTTTTCATCTGTGAAACTGAGAAAAAACATTTTTTTCCTGGAAATTTTTTTTTCCTGGAAAAAAAACAAAAAGACAAAAATTCAGGAGAAAAACATTTTCATATGAATGTGGGGGTATAGCTCAGTGGTAGAGCATTTGACTGCAGGTCAAGAGGTCCCCAGTTCAAATCTGGGTGCCCCCTTCATTGCCTTTAAATCAAACACTGTTTAAAGTTGGTCTCCCCACACCTGCAGTACAGAGAGCCTGTAACATGTTAAGCGACCTGTCCACTTGCCTACGTGTAATGTGGTAGACTTTCTAGTCTGATCTAAATTATTTTCTCTTGTGTGTTTAGGACTTGAGAACTGGTGGAAAAAATGCCATGATGATCTTTCCAATTAAAAAAAAACTTTTCAAGATTTATTCTTGATCTTCTTTTCAATTCAACTGAAAGTATGTGCTGTATTCACAACATGGAATTTAACTAGAAAACTTTCACCACCACTTTAAAGGATGATTCATGGTTGTGGAGAACTCTGACCCTTTTTGATTCAGATGAAGTTGGTGGATACTGTTTACTGTATTTGTAAAATTGTACACAGGTACCGTCAATAACATATAGAAGCCCTGAGGGAAAGTTGAAGTTTTTTTTTTTCTGGTGGTCTGTTTTCTAAGTCTGATCTAATTATTTTCTCTTGTGTGTTTATGACCTGAGAACTGGTGGAAAAAATGTTTTGCCAGGATAATCTTTCCAATTAAAAAAAAACATTTCAAGATTTTTTTTTTATTTCATGTGTGAAATCGAGTGAAAACTACTTTTTCAGGGGAAAAAAATAATCTGTGAAACTGAGTAACAACATTTTTTTCCTGGACATTTTTTTTTCCTGGAAAAAAAACAAAAACAAAAACAAATCAAGAGAAAAACATTTTCACATCAATGTGGGGGTATAGCTCAGTGGTAGAGCATTTGACTGCAGATCAAGAGGTCCCCAGTTCAAATCTGGGTGCCCCCTAAATTGCCTTTAAATCAAACACCATCAAAAGTGTAATGTGGTAGACTTTCTAGTCTGATCTGAATTATTTTCTCTTGTGTGTTTAGGACTTGAGAACTGGTGGAAAAAATGCCATGATAATCTTTCCAATTAAAAAAAAACAACAAAAAGATTTTTTTTTTCATCTGTGAAACTGAGAAAAAACTTTTTTTTCCTGGAAAATTTTCTTTCCTGGAAAAAAAAAAAAAAAAAATCTGTAGAAAAATATTTTCTCATCTATGTGGGGGTATAGCTCAGTGGTAGAGCATTTGACTGCAGATCAAGAGGTCCCCAGTTCAAATCTGGGTGCCCCCTGGAAAAATTCCTTCTTCCTTAATTTAACCAAATTTATGTCCTGTATCGAAAACATTTTCAGCAAATAGACCTGTAAAGAATGAAACTACATCTCTTTTTGGTTGCCCTTTCTCATGCCAGTGAGTTTATTCAGAGACGTCACCTATGACATACATTCCAGCATTTCTCTTCAACTGGGTTTGTTTCAGGTGAAAGTCATGAATTTAAAAGTCTATGTACAAAAGGGAGGATGAGGATGTATCATTCAAGTGAAGTGCTTCAGACTGTCGACCTGGAGGATCTGGAGGCTTTGAATCATGTGGTGGATGCCAAATCAAGAGTTCACTGATCAACATGGGATAGTGGATGGGGGTATAGCTCAGCGGTAGAGCATTTGACTGCAGATCAAGAGGTCCCCAGTTCAACTCTGGGTACTTTCAAAACATGTTTCCCACCAGTTCTCAAGTCATAAACACACAAGAGAAAATAATAGTAGATTTAGATCAGGCTTAAAAAATGGACCACCAGAAAGAAAAAGTCTAATTTCAAATACATGACTTTCATCTCAAACAAACCCAGTTGAAGAGAAATGCTGGGATGTATGTCATAGTGACGTCTCTGAATAAACTCACTGGCATGAGAAAGGGCAACCAAACTTTACAAATTAATCATCATCAAGTATTGACAGAAGAGCTACCTTCTGACAACCATCAACACGTTGATGAAAGTTCTCAGTCATCTTTGTAATTCTAAGTCCTGTATTGTAGGCAACTGGACGGGTCACCGTAACTGCTCTGTACTGCAGGTGTGTTTAGCCTTATGCTGTCAGACAGTGTTTGATTTAAAGGCAATTTAGGGGGCACCCAGATTTGAACTGGGGACCTCTTGATCTGCAGTCAAATGCTCTACCACTGAGCTATACCCCCACATACATATAAATATGTTTTTCTCCTGATTTCTTTTTTTTTTCTCGGAAAAAAAACGTCAAGGAAAAAAATCATTTTACTCAGTTTCACAGATATTAATTTTCCTGAAAAGTATTTTTCACTCAATTTCACACATGAAAAAAAAAATCTTGAAATGTTTTTTTTAATTGGAAAGATTATCATGGTATTTTTTCCACCAGTTCTCAATTCCTAAACACACAAGAGAAAATAATTTAGATAAGACTGGAAAGTCTACCACATTACATGTAGGCAAGTGGACGGGTCGCTTAACATGTTGCAGGCTCTCTGTACTGCAGGTGAGGGAGACCAACTTTTGATGGTGTTTGATTTAAAGGCAATTTAGGGGGCACCCAGATTTGAACTGGGGACCTCTTGATCTGCAGTCAAATGCTCTACCACTGAGCTATACCCCCACTTCAATGTGAAAGTGTTTTTCTACAGATTGTTTTTTTTTTGTTTTTTTCCAGGAAAGAAAATTTTCCAGGAAAAAAATGTTTTTTCTCAGTTTCACAGATGAAAAAAAAAAATCTTTTTGTTGTTTTTTTAATTGGAAAGATCATCATGGTATTTTTTCCACCAGTTCTCAAGTCATAAACACACAAGAGAAAATAATTCAGATCAGACTAGAAAGTCTACCACATTACACTTTTGATGGTGTTTGATTTAAAGGCAATTTAGGGGGCACCCAGATTTGAACTGGGGACCTCTTGATCTGCAGTCAAATGCTCTACCACTGAGCTATACCCCCACATTGATATGAAAATGTTTTTCTCCTGAATTTTTGTCCTTTTGTTTTTTTTCCAGGAAAAAAACTGTCCAGTCATTTTTTTACTCACTTTCACAGATGAAAAAAATAATTGTGAAATGTTTTTTTTTATTATTGGAAAGATTATTCTGACAAAACATGTTTTCCACCAGTTCTCAAGTCATAAACACATGAGAGAAAATCATTTAGATCAGACTTAGAAAACAGACCACCAGAAAAAAAAAGCTACTTTCCCCTCAGAGCTTTGGTATGTTATTGACGGTACCTGTGTAAAATTTTCAAATACAGTAAACAGTATCCACCAACTTCATCTGAATCAAAAAGTGTTAGAGTTCTCCACAACCATGAATCATCCTTTGACACTTTAAAGTGGTGGTGAAAGGTTTGTAGTTAAATTCCATGTTGTGGATACAGTACATACTTTCTGTTGAATTGCAGGTGAAGCAAGTTTCCCAGGGGGCACCCAGAGTTGAACTGGGGACCTCTTGATCTGCAGTCAAATGCTCTACCGCTGAGCTATACCCCCATCCAATATCCAACATTGATCAGTGAACTCTTGATTTTGCATCCACCACATGATTCAAAGCCTCCAGATCCTCCAGGTCGACAGTCTGAAGCACTTCACTTGAATGATACATCCTCATCCTCCCTTTTGTACATAGACAAAATAGCAAAACAGGCAAATTCATGACTTTCATCTGAAACAAACCCAGCTGAAGAGAAATGCTGGAATGTATGCCATAGGTAACGTCTCTGAATAAACTCACTGGCATGAGAAAGGGCACCCAAAAAGAGATGTAGTGTAACTGCCCACGTCAGTTAATACATTCTTATTTATTTATTTATTTTTGGTTCCTACCTATCTTTTCAGTGAAGCGGGCTCATTGTTTGTTTTTTGTTTCTACACGGTGCCCTTTTAATGAGACACCACCTGGCGGAGCATGGTAAGGGAGAAACCACACGGCAGGTTATCTCCACAGAGATATTAAAGTAAAGTAATATAAAGAGTTACAACGTTAAATGTAAACAAAGAAGACAAAGAAAGAAGAAAGGACAAGATTCAGCCCCTTTGGTAGTGTGCAGCCTACGAGGTGTGGTTTATTGGTGTATTGTGTAATTACATTAAGCTACAAGCTCTGCATTAGCATATTCATTTACGTGATTGTTTGTTTATTTTCTTTTGCTTCAGTTCTCACGGGTCTGTCTGGGTCGCTCGATGACTGAATAAACCCTGTTTTATAAAATGATCTCGGGCCTCATGCTTTACTACCGAGAGGAGCTACAGTGAGAACTCGACTGCTTCGCGTGAGTAGCCGAGGAAACGTCGCTGGAGCACGGTGATCCACGGTCGGGATGAAGCCTTTCCACGTCGCGGGTGCATCGTTTATTGCCGTCCACACAGCAACCAAGGAAGCAGCTGCGGGAGGGTTACGGTGCTGCTAGTGTGAATTTTGTTTAAATAAGAGACTTTGAGTGCTTTGCACAAGAGACTGAAACATTTTCAAGTTGTTGTTTACTCACCTTTCATTGTTGAAGTCCGTTGACGTTTATTGATACAAATCGCGCTGATATTGAGATTGTGTTTATCACAGTTACACTGTAAAATTTGTGTCAAAATAAGTAGTGTTAATATTAAGATATAACAGCACCACAGTTATTTAAAGGTGCATTGCAAGCATTTATTGCATTTCTAACTTACCTGTGTTAGAGTTAACACCTCTTTGTGTAGTTATCACTGATAGTAATAAGACTATTGGATAAGCCAAATTATTTAACAGAAAAGTACAATTATTGCTTTATGTTAAAACTGAGTGTTGATTCAGCTACGCTAAGGTTATTTTGGCCATTCAATAAGGTAACTACAAAGCTGAGAGTAGTATAACATTTAAATCTAACTGATTTAATCAAAGTAAAATGTCAGACATTGAACCCTTTTCTGAGAGTGACAGAAATGGTGGTGGTGAAGACATACAGCAGCATGAGACAGACATGCAACCACAAGCATCGGAAGACATCGAAGCTGCTTACCACACTTCTTCGCCAGAGCCACAAAGAAGTCAAAGAGCTCGCAAGTTAACGGAAAAAGGCCAAGAATTGCACAAGGAGCAAGTCAAAAGGGTTGAACACCGTTTTATTAAGAGCTACAATAAGTGGAAGACAATCATCAAGGATGCTAAAGGAGCGCTGAGTGAAGCATGCTCAAACAGCCTGCTGCATGAACTCATCACTAAGGTAAACGATGCTGCAAGGGAACTGAATGATGTTTATGAAGAGTTGAGACGCATTGACTTTCCAGACCAAGACACACGTCGCAGAATCGACACCTGTGAAGCAGTAACAAAGACAATAATTAAAACTGCTAAAGGTCATCTAACCACAGAAGCTGATGAAGATCAAGAGATTAAAGAACAAGACAAGAAAGAGAGAGATAGAGAATCTGTGTTTAAGTCTGCAGCATCAGATAGAACAAGTATCTCTCACCATACCAAGTCCAAGTCCGCCAGGTCTTCGGTTCATTCTCGAAGCAACTCAAGGGTCACATCCAGACGTTCAAGCCAGTATTCTGCTCACAGACAAGAAGCTGCTGCTGAAGTCGCCGCCAATGAAGCTGAATTGCAGGTACTGTTAGAAAAGGAACATCATATCAAAGAACTCGAACGACTTGAGGCTGAAAATGCAGAGATGCAAAGAGTGCTAGAGGCCAAGCGAAGAGAAGTGGAACGATTGGAGACAGTAAAGAAGTTAAAGGCTGCCAAAGCGCGACAGCAAGTGTATGAGCAAAATGAACGCTCAGATGATGAAATAGATCAACTGCTCCATCAACATGTCTCTCTGAAATTGAAGAAAGAAATTAAAAGTGAAAGTAACCTGTCTCAGCATCAGCCTCCACCACAAGCTATGACACTGCTAAGGAGAGAAGATAGCACAGCAGCTCTTGTGAGAGTGTTTGCAGAGTCCATCAGTGCAAGTCGTCTTCCTATACCTGAACCAACAACATTCTGTGGTGATCCACTCAGGTTTAATGATTGGAAGGTTTCCTTTCAGACGCTAATTGACAGGAAGAACATACCAGGTGAAGAAAAGATATACTACCTGCGAAAGTATGTGAGTGGCACAGCCAAGAAAGCCATAGAGAGCTACTTCCTGCTAGGCACAGAGTCAGCCTATCGTGCAGCATGGACCATCCTCGAAGAACGATATGGCAATCCATTCCTCATCGCCAAAGCTTTCAGGGACAAGCTTGATTCATGGCCCAAGTTAAACTCCAAGAGCAGTGTGGAACTTCAAGAACTTGCTGACTTTCTGCGCAGCTGTGAGACGGCCATGTCTCAAATCAAGGGTCTTGAAGTGCTCAACGACTGTAATGAGAATCAGAAGATACTCGCTAAACTTCCAGATTGGCTGACCTCTAGATGGAACAGAAAGGTCATGGAAGCACAAGAGCAAAGTCATGAGTTCCCAAGCTTCAGCAACTTTGTTAAATTTGTCACACGTGAAGCCAGAATCGCTTGCAACCCAATAACGTCTCTCCATGCTCTAAAGCCAAGTGAAGGTGAGAAGATCAAGGTCTCAAGGAACAGAGGTCCGGGAGCAAAGGTGCTTGCAACAAATGCAGATGAAAGGACTGCTGTTATAAGTTGTGTATTCTGTGAGAAGGCAGGTCACAGTTTACTCAAGTGTTACAAGTTCATGGAGGAAACTGTCTCTGCACGAGTTAAGTTTGTCCAGGAAAACAAGTTGTGTTTCGGCTGTCTGCAATCCGGTCATCGCTCGAAAGAATGTGAAAGGAGACAGACCTGCAATATATGTGAGAAGAAACATCCAACTTGCCTCCATGATAATCGCACTAAGGAAACGAAGATGCTAAAAGACAGAAGCACTGAACGGCGACAAGACAAAGCAATGAGACCCTCATTCGAGGCAACGTCAAACAGAGTCATACAGAACATTAAAGACACTCATACATCCACTATCATCCCAGTGTGGGTGTCAGCCACAAGTGAGCCTGATTGTGAAATTCTTGTGTACGCACTCCTAGATACACAGAGTGACACAACCTTTCTCCTTGAAGAAACTGCAAAGGCTCTGCACGCAAAAAATGAGCCAGTTCAGTTAAAGCTGTCCACCATGGCTTCAAGGAACACCATTGTGCCATGCCGAAGAGTTACTGGTCTGCAAGTAAGAGGATTCTACTCAGACAAGGTAATACCTCTGCCGGTGACATATACGAGAGACTTTATACCTGCAAACAGAGAACATATTCCCACACCAGAGACAGCTAAAGTTTGGCCTCACCTTGAACACATCGCAGCTGAGATAGCTCCTCAACAAAGTTGTGACGTTGGCTTGTTAATTGGCTACAACTGTCCTCAAGCTCTCGTTCCAAGACAGGTGGTGCCTGGTGAAGGAAATCAGCCATTCGGACTGAAAACAGACCTGGGCTGGAGCATAGTAGGCTATGGCAACCTCCGTCTTGATTATGGAGATGCAATAGGAGTAAGTCACCAAGTTGTTGTGAAACAAGTCATTCCAGATTGTCAGTTGGCTTCAGATGTCACAAGTGAAGTGCATTATGTCTGTAGAACGCTGATAAAGGAAGTAGTCTCACCTGTAGATGTCATTAAGGTCCTGGAGTCTGACTTTGTGGAAAGAACTTCAGGGGATACAAGCATCTCCCAAGAAGACCTCAGATTCCTGTCACAGATGCAAGGGAGCATCAGGCTCAATGATGACGGTCACTATGAGATGCCGCTACCTTTCAAGAAAGAGAGACCTAACTTACCAAACAACAAGGTATGCGCCGTCCATCGTCTCAGATGCCTAGAAAGGAAGCTGAAAAGAAACGAACAGTACTACAAGGACTACAAAACCTTCATGGATGACATCATTGCTCGCGGAGACGCCGAAAGGGTTCCTGAAGAAGACATCAACAAGACTCCTGCGTGGTACATTCCCCATCACGGAGTGTATCATCCGCAGAAGCCTGGAAAGATCCACGTCGTCTTTGACTGTTCTGCAAGGTTTCAGGAGACTTCTTTGAACGACCACCTACTAACCGGTCCTGAGCTGACAAACAACTTAGTCGGAGTCCTCTGTCGTTTTCGTAGAGGTCCTGTGGCGATAATGTGTGACATTGAGCGCATGTTTCACCAGTTCTATGTCAAGGCAGAAGACCAAGATTACTTACGTTTCCTTTGGTGGGAGGATGGAAATCTGGAAGCTCAACCATCTATCTACCGAATGAAAGTTCACCTGTTTGGTGCGGCTTCTTCCCCAGGCTGCGCCAACTTTGGACTAAGACATCTTGCTGATGAAGGACGGGGAAGATTCAGTGAAGACACCATCCAGTTCATCAGAAGGAATTTTTACGTTGACGATGGGCTAGCAAGTGTCACATCTCAAAGCCAAGCCATCCAACTTGTGAAGGAATCAAGAGAACTCTGCAGCACAGGCAAACTCCGGCTGCATAAGTTCATCTCAAATAGTGAGGAAGTCATGGCCACAATCCCTAAGGAGGAATGTGTTGAGGCTGCCAAAGATCTGAACATGGCGTTGGGTGAACATCATATGGAAAGAGCGCTTGGCGTTCAGTGGTGTGTGACCTCAGATGAGTTCCAGTTCCGAGTAGTCGTCAAAGAGAACCCACTCACCCGAAGAGGAGTCTTGTCCACGGTTGCCTCAATATTTGACCCGCTCGGATTTGTGGCACCGTTCATTCTGGTCGGGAAAAGGATTGTCCAGCAGATGTGTCGCGACAAGCTAAGTTGGGATGACACCTTACCTGACGACCTGCGACCTCTGTGGGAATCATGGCTCCTAGACCTGAAAAACCTGGCTGGGGTGAAGATCCAGAGGTGCTACGTTCCACCAAACTTCAAGGTTCTGCACTATGAGTTGCATCATTTCTCCGACGCCAGTGAGTCGGGATATGGAGAGTGTTCGTATCTCAGAGTGATCAGTACATCGGGAGAAGTGCACTGTACTCTAGTCATGGGGAGGTCAAGAGTTGCTCCCACTAAGGTGACCACCATACCGAGGCTAGAGCTGTCGGCGGCTGTAGTAGCAGTCAGAGTCAGTGACATGCTCAAAGGAGAACTTGAAGTGGAATGCATGCATGAAGTCTTCTGGACAGATTCAAAGATTGTTCTGGGCTACATCAGTAACGAAGCCAGAAGATTCCATGTGTTCGTAGCTAATCGCGTGGAACGTATCAAACAAAGCACAGAGTCTGCGCAATGGAGGTACGTGACTTCGGAGGAAAACCCAGCAGATCACGCCTCAAGAGGCCTCTCAGCTGACCAGCTGTCAACATCTAACTGGTTCACAGGCCCAGACCTGCTTTGGCAGAAAGAGTTACCAACTGAAGATGTCAAGGTGGGAGAGATCCCAAGTAGTGACCCAGAGCTCAAAAGGGCCCAAGTTCATGACACACAGGCAAAGGAGGTGAGGTCACTGTTGGCTCGCCTACACAAGTTCTCTGATTGGTCAAGATTGGTGAAAGCCATTGCCAGATTAAAGCGCCTTGTTAGAGAAGTCAAAGGCCTGAAGCCACGGTCCTGTGAAGCCACCAGTTTAGAGGAAAGGAGAGAAGCACAGATAACCATAATAAAAATGGTTCAAGAAACAAACCTGTCTCAAGAAATTCAGTGTCTTCAGCATCACAAGGAGACACAACCGAAGTCCAAGCTGCATAAATTAAATCCATTCCTGGATGACCAAGGTATCATCAGAGTTGGAGGCCGCTTGACTCACGCTGCCTTACATGCTCATGTAAAGCATCCAGCGGTTCTTCCAAGAGACAGTCACATCTCATCATTACTGGTCAAGCACTATCACGAAAGAGTACACCATCAAGGCCGGGGAATGACCATGAATGAGCTCCGTGCCAACGGCATATGGATCCTCGGATGCAGCAACCTGGTCTCATCCCACATTTACAAGTGCACTAAGTGCAGGAAATACAGAAGAGGTATGGAACAACAAAGGATGTCAGATCTTCCTGTAGACCGAACAGAAGCTACACCGCCATTCACTTTCTGTGGTTTGGATTGTTTCGGTCCATTTTACATCAAGGAAGGAAGAAAAGAGTTAAAGAGATACGGACTGTTACTCACCTGCATGTGCTCCAGAGCAATTCACATTGAAATGCTCGATGACTTGACCTCTGATGCATTCATTAACGCCCTGCGTTCATTCATTGCCATTCGTGGAGCAGTGCGGCAGATAAGATGCGATCAGGGGACGAACTTCGTTGGTGCAAGGCGAGAGTTTGCGGAAGCATTGAGAGAGATGGATCAAGAGGAACTCAAGGAGAAGGGATGTGAGTTCATCTTTAATACCCCAAGCTCAAGCCACATGGGCGGAGTCTGGGAAAGACAGATCCGCACCATCAGAAGTGTTTTGATGTCTATCCTAGAACAGTCTGCCAAACAGCTTGACTCCTCCTCTCTACGAACATTCTTGTATGAGGTCATGGCAGTAGTGAATAGCAGACCGCTGACTACGGACAACCTGAATGATTCATCCAGTCCAGAGCCATTGACACCAAACCACATTCTGACTATGAAGTCCACAATCATATCACCTCCCCCTGGGAAGTTCGTCAGGGAAGACCTTTACCTCCGGAAGAGATGGCGTAGAGTTCAACTCCTGGCCAACAACTTCTGGTCACGTTGGAAGAAGGAGTATCTCCTAAATCTCCAAAACAGACAAAAGTGGACCAAGGACCGCAGAAATGCACAGGTCAATGACATTGTTCTTCTGAAGGAGGATGGGATACCACGGAACAAGTGGAAGTTGGCAAAGGTCATGCAAGTTCATTCTGGGAAGGATGGAAGAGTGAGAACACTCAAGTTGTTACTCAGTGATCCAACGCTGGATAAAATGGGAAAACGCACCTCCAAACCAGTCTACCTGGAGAGGCCCATTCAGAAGACGGTCACACTGTTGGAAGCAGACTAAAGACCGCAGTGTACCATTCTCACTCTCAGTGTATTAGCTAGCCTTATCGATTTGTTATTGATTTGTTACATCATAATATTTAAAGTGACGTTCATATACAGTATATGTCTTCCATAAGTCGTTCTAAGAAATCACTTGTGATTTGGTGGGAGTGTAACTGCCCACGTCAGTTAATACATTCTTATTTATTTATTTATTTTTGGTTCCTACCTATCTTTTCAGTGAAGCGGGCTCATTGTTTGTTTTTTGTTTCTACACGGTGCCCTTTTAATGAGACACCACCTGGCGGAGCATGGTAAGGGAGAAACCACACGGCAGGTTATCTCCACAGAGATATTAAAGTAAAGTAATATAAAGAGTTACAACGTTAAATGTAAACAAAGAAGACAAAGAAAGAAGAAAGGACAAGATTCAGCCCCTTTGGTAGTGTGCAGCCTACGAGGTGTGGTTTATTGGTGTATTGTGTAATTACATTAAGCTACAAGCTCTGCATTAGCATATTCATTTACGTGATTGTTTGTTTATTTTCTTTTGCTTCAGTTCTCACGGGTCTGTCTGGGTCGCTCGATGACTGAATAAACCCTGTTTTATAAAATGATCTCGGGCCTCATGCTTTACTACCGAGAGGAGCTACATGTAGTTTCATTCTTTACAGGTCTAAATGTTTTTGATACAGCACATACATTTGGTTAAATTGAGGAACAAGGAATTTTTCCAGGGGGCACCCAGAGTTGAACTGGGGACCTCTTGATCTGCAGTCAAATGCTCTACCACTGAGCTATACCCCCACATAGATGAGAAAATATTTTTTTACAGATTTTTTTTTTTGTTTTGTTTTTTTCCAGGAAAAAAAACTTTCCGGGAAAAAAAATGTTTTTTCTCAGTTTCACAGATGAAAAAAAATAAATCTTTTTGTTGTTGTTTTTTTTAGTTGGAAAGATTATCATGGTATTTTTTCCACCAGTTCTCATGTCATAAACACACAAGAGAAAATAATTTAGATCAGACTAGAAAGTCTACCACAATACACGTAGGCAAGTGGACGGGTCGCTTAACATGTTACAGGCTCATGGTCAGACCAACTTTAGACAGTGTTTGATTTAAAGGCAATTTAGGGGGCACCCAGATTTGAACTGGGGACCTCTTGATCTGCAGTCAAATGCTCTACCACTGAGCTATACCCCCACATTGATGTGAAAGTGTTTTTCTCCTGAATTTTTGTCTTTTTGTTTTTTTTCCAGGAAAAAAATTTGTCCAGTCATTTTTTTTTTTTTTTTTTTTTTTTTTACTCAGTTTCACAGATGATTTTTTCTTTCACCCGAAAAAGGGTTTTTCACACACATGAAAAAAAAAAATCTTGAAATGTTTTTTTTTTATTGGAAAGATTATCCTGGCAAAACATGTTTTCCACCAGTTCTCAAGTCATAAACACACGAGAGAAAATAATTTAGATCAGACTTAGAAAATGGACCACCAGAACAAAAAAGTCTACTACTAGGGACCTGTTGATCTGCAGTCAAATGTTCTACCACAGAGCTATACCTCCACATTATGCACGTGAACATAATTCATCAACAAAACGTTGAAAAGGTATCCTCACGTAATAAAAATATTCAGGTCTGGAGCCACAAAATGGTGTATACTCCTTTTTTCAGATGCAGTGGTACTAAAGACCTGTAAACAGAATTTACTTTGCAAAGGCCACACAGTTATACTTTAATTTAATGTGCTCAACATGTTCTGCACACCTCAGTTTGTTGTCAGAGTCCACTGTATGATGAGAGGAGTTGAAGAACTGTGCTTGAAGTAAAGAGCTGGCCATATTTGTGCTGTAGGGGGCACCCAGAGTTGAACTGGGGACCTCTTGATCTGCAGTCAAATGCTCTACCACTGAGCTATACCCCCTCATGTTAGTGTGAATATTGATCAGCAAGGTATTGATTCGGCATCCTCCACATGAATATACTCACTCACAATGGATTTCAACTCTGAAACAGTTTTGCTCACCTACGCACACCCAAATGATTTAGACTGCTGCTTGAAGGTGGGTATGAAAGGTAAACAAACACCCATCGTCAGCATAGTGGGAACAAATGCTCTACCACTGAGCCATACCTCCAACAGGGGACATGTTGTAGACTTATAGTAAAACCTAAAGAAAAACAAAACTCAGACATTGCAGCCATTTTCATCTGAATCGGTCAAGAAAACATTCCAGCGTTCAAAGTTGTTGCCACCAGAAGAGTTCAGGACTCTCACGTCAGCGTCTCATGACTGTTGGAAGAGAGAAAACAAGAGAGACTGACAGCAACTATGTGTGTGAGCAAGAGAGACGTTTGACTTCTGACCTCCTTTAGTGTCTCATAACATCTGACATGAAAGAGGAAAAGGACCTGACACACATTAGGAAGGCAGCAACTCCCACTGCCACCCACATCTGCAAACACAAGCACATATACGAACACACGTAAATCACCAATAACAAAACAGATAGAGTGCCAGAAGCATCTTTCATAAATAAGCTCAGCTAATATTTAAACACTACGAGAATGCAGGAGCGAGAACAACGGAGTCTAATGCGTAAAGAACTGCAGGGGACACTGACAAAGTGTGCTGTGTTAAACAGCTTAAAGGGTGAGTGTGGGAGTGACAGTCTGGTGTTAATGCTCATGAGTCTGGTTAATGAGGTGAAGGCGGATGCTCACAGAGGGTTAGAGAAACAGAGAAAAACATGCCGCACAGCATTTCCCTGAGATTAAAACCCATTTTACAAGAGATGAAATAAAGTATGACACTGGACTTTTTCCATAAGTTTTAATACAATGCAGCAGGATGTTTATTTGTACAGTATATTATTTATTATTGTGTGACAGTATGTGACATGAGATGCAACATAAGATTTGATGTATTAAGTTGCTAATAAATTAAATGCACTCTGACACATGATACATTACGATACACCACAATGTAAGCAAAGCCTATTTTGAATTTGAAATGATGAAATATAGCAAATACATTTTCTTACAAGAAAATAAGGAGCTCAAACGGACAGAAAGAAACAACAGATAAAGCATTCAACACTCAGCAGTGGAGCATGGTAAGAAAAATGCTCCACCAGTGGATTGCCCATTAGTCTTTGGACTTGGATTCATGAGATAGCCTCCATCCTGTGATCCGAGTGTATGTGGGGGAAGGTCTAAGTAGTTTATAGGTAATTTAGTGAGTGGCAGTTTGTGCAGTCTAACCTGGATCAAAACAGGTGGTCATCAAAATAAGAACATAATCTGTGTTATTTAGTTCAAATTTTGAGTTTTAGTAAGAACTTTTGCAGCTTCTTTTTTTTAACATTGTTGTGACATTGTTGGAATGCATGAATGAGAATCTCTGCATCTGACTGTTTCCATCATTATATTTAAGTATCGCATTAAAGGTGCTATTTGTAAGAAAATCAGATTTTTGAGTTTCAATCCCAACTCATCAGATAATGACACTTTTAGTTCCCCAACTTGTCAAAAACTGACACGTTATGATCGTAACCCTTTGATGAGTTGGGAAATTAAGAGCGTCATTATCCGACGAGTTGGGAATGAGACTGAAAAATCTACCTTTCTTACAAATAGCACCTTTAAAAAATCTTTACGCTCACTTGAGGTGATTTTTGCCTTTGTTGTAAAAGAGTTAATGCACTTAATGTGAGATGGAAACATCTTTCCCCAAATAGTTCTGACATAGTGAGCAATTTGCAATTTTTCTTTTTGAGACATTTCAAAAGTCACCAACCCATTTCCCTCCAGGACGATCAAAGTGGCAGGTGTGAAGCAAAACTCATGAAAGGGAAAAAAACGAGTCAGATTTTTACTTGTTGAATTTTTAATAATGTTGTCATCAGCGGTACCAATTGTACAATGATCCAATGATGTTGGTTTCTGTGGCGGCATACATTAACATGTTACAGCTTTACATACAGCTCCAGTTAAAAGGCAGCACAATAACACTGTTGAAATGACCTTCACTGTTCTGACACCGACATGCTTCTGATCCCAGCCTGCTGTAACAGGTGTATACAGTATGTAAGTATGTGAGTCATTACCTTGAAAACAAACAGTGTTTGGCTCTGCTTGGTTACGCCGCAACATGACAGTGTCATATTTCCAAGCAGTTTTTAATGCCTGCATTCCTCAACACCTTTGAGCTCCTCTTCTCCTCGCCTCTTAAAGTGCGGGTGGCTCTGCTCACAGGTGTAGCACTTTTATCACACACACATACAAAACATGCACACACTCACTTTGATCTGAGGGGTGGTGCGTTCAATTGGTGGGAATTTCCCCTTGTATTGCTATAGGATGGTCCCCTTCCTCTCCAAGTCCTCCAAGTCCTCTGAAGCTTCACGAGGGTCGCCCTTTGGCGTTGGAAGTCTTTGCACACTCCTCCTCCTCTTCCTCACTCTCAATCCTCCCGTTGTTCGTAGCCTTGTGATCCTTTCACAACCAGGCCACCAAGCGTTCTCCATAGGTCTCCTATAAGGTCTTGGTGTCATACATCAAACGGCTCCTTCATGCACTTTCATAACACTTTCACTGTGTTGCTGACAAGAGCTGATAGGAAGAAGGAAAGTTGCCAAGTGTGAATGAGGGTCCCTGTCTTCTTCCTCCATCTTTCAAGGGACCAATTAAGAGTAAAAAAGATAAAGAGGTAATGATTGAGACTTTCATCAGAGTGTGAAGCAATGTTGACCTACCTTGTCTGGAAATTAGCCCAGTGAAGCTTTGACAGGATTTTCCGTTGTAAAAACAAATGATGGCCTTGAAACAGGGAAGCACCTCCTCCACCTCTCTGCTCCCCTCAGGCTGAAATGTTTTAATTTTCTGCTCTGGTTCTCACTCACTCAAACGTGAATTGGAGGACGCAAAAGGCAACAACAAACTAAGATTTATACCATTTTCACACTGAAATTTGTGCGTATAAGATATGCAGATTTGTCCTAAAAAAACCAGGTGATTGACTCTTTTCTCATTGCCTGGAGACGAGTTTGCCTTTCTGTTTTTTTTCTGTCGTGTCACGCGCGACTTAACAAACGCACTGGAACAAAGGGAACAGTAGAAAGCAGCAGATCGTATACACCTCACCAGACTGCATTAAAACTGGTTTTATTACTGAACTCTTAATCTGCAGCTCTACATCTTGCTTCCTTCTTATCTCTGTCGAGAGGTTGCACATGTGCGTTGCCAGTCTTTCTTTCAAATGCATTGCCGACTGAACGATGTGCGCTGCTTGAATGGAGACGGATGGAAACGCACGTTGTAGCATCGTGCTGGAAAAGGGTTGTTGTATTTTCATCATTGCCGATCAGTGACATCTGACTACTGAGTCATTTAACACAAAAAATGAATGCCAATGTTACCCTCTGCCCACTGAAATCCTTTTTTTGTCCTGCATGACAGATCAGATAAATAAATCCCCCTTTTTCGACATTTTGGACAGTCCACTGCACTGGCTTCCCCTTTTTTAAATTAATTAGAACTGATAAATGTAGAACTAGGATCCAGTTTTCAAAAGCACCGTTTTACTTTCTGATCATGTTAAACTTTGTTAGTTATTCACAGAAAAAATGTGTTTGTGCAAAGACAGATGTAGGAAATCGAGCCCCATATTTGCACTACATTTAGATCCTGTTAAACATCATAACAGAAATTTGTGTAGCGAGAATCAGGGTTAAGTGTTAAGGTGTTAAGGTGACAGGGTCGTGGTAAGGGGGACTGTTGTGTAAGTGAAATGTCACTGGTGCAATCTCTGCATGTACAGCTAACTTGTCCCCGAAGAAGAAATTGTACATCCATCTGATAAATTGCTGCCAGTTTCTTTCCTCTCACAGTTTAAAATAAATACACACCACACGTTCAGAGATCTGAAATAACTCAAAACTTTCCTGCACCTGTGTTTCCCACCTCTGTGACTCCAGCAGTTAACCTTTCGAGATGAACGACTTTTCAGTGAGGCACGACCACAGCTCTTTCCAGCTGGGGGTTTGTTTTCCCGCCACGAGGGCAAACAGACAAAAACGAACTCGGACCCAGCTTCTTAATTTTGGAACAAAGCGTCACAAGTGTCACAGAAAGCGCACAAAAAGGATTAAATGATGAACACACACACGTACGTACACTAGCGGAGCTTGACAAGCACGTACGGCAGACGTAAATACACATATCACACATCCTCGAAAGGAAAGCCACTTCCCTAAACTTGCCTTCTGGGGAAGTTTTGGTGGTTTTTCTGTGCAAATTTGCACAGTTGCGGTTTTTACAGCGCTGCTAAGAAAAGTCTGTACGGACATGTGGAGCAGGGGAAATGCGTCAGCAGAGGAGGAATACTAACCTCTCAGGACAAACTCATCCTTTCACACACAGATTCCAGTATACTGGGTCTGTGCGTATGGGTGTGTATGACCCCGTATAGTCAGGGTCATTGTCTGACTATTTTGTGAGTCAAAACTGGGGACACAGGTTAACATCGAAAAATATACAATGCTCTTTATAAACTGAATGCTGTGCGTCCAGGAGCTGCAGATTTGAGACCTTAGGAACGGCTCAGTTGAGAGTTAGCATTGGTTTCGTCACATTTCTTTGCTGTAAACATCAGTATGATTATTTTATTTTGTGATTTAGCCGTATAAGCATGTCGGCTACTGTGTTTGGTTACGATGCATTTCTTGAAATTAGTGTTTGAAATGGTTTAATTCAACGCGGTGGCAGAAAAATAATTAAATCACTTCAGTTGGAGAGCTCTTATGATTCCTGGAAAGAAAGGAAGGATTAAAAAATGGGTCAGAACTGTGGGGGCAGGTGAGGGGGTTAATAAAAGATGAAGAGGGGAGACAGAGGGATGGAGGAAGGGAAGGGAGAGAGAAAACGAGAGAGGGAGGCTGAAGGAGAAAATGACTCTGAGGTTAAACTATTTCTGGAATGCACCTTCGCTTAAAGTCTAACCAGGCAAAACACACACACACACACACACACACACTGTGACAACCTAACCCGTTTCTACGGTATGTGATAAGGTAATGGGGGCATTGGGTTTCCACTCTTTCCCCACAAACACTATCTGATTAAGGGGACTTCCTGCTCTCTTTCCCACCCTCCCTTCATTCTTTGATATTAATACTTCATGGTGCGTGCTGTCTCATGTGTGTGTACTCATGCCAGAAACCATACACCTTATAAATGTCAGTCTAGCAGTAGGGTGTGTACAGTAAGAGTATTTCTATGACTGCATTAGTGCATTTCTTTCTTTCTTCTGCTACTTCATGGTGTACAATATATGTGGCATGTTGTACATTAACTCAAGTGTAATAAAGCTATGTTTATAGTTGTTAAAGGAGGATGCCTTGCTGTATTTTTCGATGTCTCACACGGTGGTGTCTGTTAATGCCATGAACTGTAATTTGTTTGGTCCAATATATGTGTAGGCGGGCAGTAAGAATAGCTGTAAAGGCAGTAAACCTTCTGGGGGCCGGTGCATCGATAAAGTCTATTATAAGATCTGGAAGATGTTGCCTATTCGGACCAATAAGAATCGCTTGCCTAGTGCTAACGCCAAAAAAGTTTCCGGGTTTACGTCAGTGGTATGCAGCCCATTGATTATGCACTGTAGTTTTTTTACAGGTCACCCCGCTAGGGATCCCGCTTATCCCACAGACTTTAGTAAGGCTGATCTGAATGCGTCAAAGCTTCAAACTTCTACCGTTGCCATGATAATCAAATCCAAATGCTTCTGGTTTTTCAATTTCTTGAAGAGGAAGGACACACTGCCTCGGTGGCAGCTAAAAAAGATTGATAAAGAGTGATACATGGAGCTCCTCTGTAGTGTCTTGTCAGAGCTCAACCCTCCTAAAAGCTCATTTAGCCACTTGCTTGCTTGTAAAGTTGACTTCTTAGATTTTTGTGGCTGGCGTCCTCCTCTCCTGTCCTCGTCACATAATTATAGCTACAGCGAAGTATATTAGTTAATGATAACTGCAAGTTTGAGGAAAGTACAGGGTGAACTTTCTGTACTTTTTGTAACAACAGGAAAGCTGAGGTTACTGGACTAGCTGGACGAAAACAGTTTGTTAGAGCTGCCGATAAGTCGCCAGATATGGAAATGACACGGATTAGCTTGGCTAATTAGCACCCAAATGTTGAATGTTGTAAAGGGACAGATGTCTAACAGGACAACAGAAATGCACAGTAGTCTTGTTGAAAAAAGCTGAAAAAAACTTTTATATCAGCGTTTGTAGGCTGTGTGACACAAGTTAGTACGTCTTCTAGCAACGCTGGCCCTCAAACGTCAGTCAAACACCGCTGTGGGTTACATGATTTCATGATTTCTTTGCATGTATTATCTTAGATTTCACTTCAACTCTAATGTTGTGTTTACTTTTCTTAATGTGCGTGTGTGTGTTTGATGCTGGATGCTGGATTGACTTCCACTCCCCCCACCGCTGTCACATCCACTGTCCTCGCTGCTTCCTGTTTACATGAGACGACTTCCTCTGAACATCGGCAACACACCAGACAACCGCAGACCTGTCTTCTCTCTCTCTCCAGATAAGTCCATAAACAATGCCAGAGGTGGATGAATGAAGCAGCACTGCCCTCTTTTCTGCTCTTTGTCCCTCTGAAGGAATCGATCAATGGCGGAGAGTAATAGCAGGAAGCTGAAAGTATAAGCGGCTCAAATGGCCAAATTTTCTTTCATCTCTCTCCCTTTCAAGATGGTTTAGTGTGTGATACACATCAACACACATAGACACACACACACACACACACACACACACACACACACATACAGTGAAACACCATTTTCTAGGAGCTCTCTAATGTCCTGCCATGCAGGTGTGTGCTAATCTTCTAAATCCAATAATAATGGCAATCCTGATCTTCATACGATCTCATGAGATCAATGGAGCAGCTGTTGTGCGCGTGTATGGATTAACAGACAGGTACACATGAGTACAGTACACATAAAGTACTTCATACTGTATCACTACCAGTTAGTCCAGTAAGAGTTTGGGGGGCGTTTTTGTCCCCATTCTCAAATAATTTGGTTTATGCAATTTAATTGAGCTGTTAAAACATGGAAATGACAGTTAATCTTTGTATGGATCTTATCTTTTTACCATTAAGATGCACTGCTCCTCTCCCTCTTGGCAGCAGGTTTGGACAAGCCTCAACCTTCAACCAATTCATCTTCCATTTTCTTGACTGTTTTTGGCTCAAGGGATGGAATTATTGGTTTCAGACGGTTGGCTGGAGGGTCAGTCCCCCACACAAACTGAAATATCTCAACAAATATTAGACTGATTTCCATTTAATTTTGCACAAGACATTCATGGTCCCCAAAGGGTGAATACAACAGATATGATCATTCTCTGACTTTTCCTCAGGTTAGATTTTTCTTTTGTCCAATACTTTACTTTATGACCAAGACAATACCATCAGCGTCAACTGTACTTTGTGTAAAGTGCTAATAAGTGCCAGTACTGTTACACTTAACAAGCTTTTAGTTATTTGTTGCAGGAAAGCTGCGACAATTATGTACAGCAGGTCAAAGCTGAACCATAAACTCACTCTGCAAACTGAAATGGATGTTTAGACTGTTTGGGTCATTATCTCTGCCAAAAAGGTTATGTTTTCACCCGTGTCCGTTGTTTTTATTTATTTTTTTACAAATTTCGGTTGGTTGGTTGCTTGGTTGGTTGGTTGCTTGGTTGGTTTGTCAGCAGGACCAAAACTAGGGAACAGATTTCCTCAACACTTGGATGGAGGATGGGTCTCGGCCCAGAATAGACCCCATTAACTTTTGGTGTGGATCCGGATAAAGGGACGGATCCAGGAATTTTTTTCTAACTATCTTTAACACTCTTTTTTTCAACATTTTTGATCATTTCTCAGGGAATAATGCATGGGTCTTGATGGAAAAAAGCAGGCGTATTTTGGTGGCTGGTAACTATGAGTGAGCACAAAAGAGGACTGTTGGGCCTTGGCAGAGGTATGCACTCTGCTGAGTGCCATTTGAGTTTAACCATTTGTATCCATTTTATCTTCAAAATAATGTTGATTTAAACCAGTTTGATCTTGATTTTAATCTTGACCAAGTTGTATGAACCTAGTATTTTCTTTAAGACTACAGGGCAGCGTTGTTTTTCCGATCAAAACTCAAACTCAAGCCTGGATCTCACCATTTCTCTCCCTGGATCATAATGGAAACAATTTCCTGTGGCTCACATATTGTGACCTCACAATGTAATGTGAATATTTCATGCTTTAATTAAAAGCATAATGACATGAGCAAGGTGAAATACAAGAACAAGAACTCACACCAGGGGCGTTTTCCCCAAATCTTTCAATGTCACGGGCATTAAACAAAGTTACAAGGACATTTTTTCCCCGCAAGTATCAATTATTAACAGATGAACACACACATACATCTTAAAAAACAATATTTTCATCAGAAGAGTAATGCAACATGTCCATTTTTCCCAGGGAGCGCACACACACACACACACACACACACACACACACACACACTAGTGTTTAATGACCCATTGTAGCCTATGGAAAAGACTATTCCAACAAAACAGATTGGGGGAATTTACAGCACTGAGACAATGGAAGAAAATGAGGGATTCAAAGGGACTGACCTCACTAAGTCAACCGTGAGAAGAGTGTGAACGTGTGAAAGAAGGAGAGAGGGAGGAGGAGGAGGAGGAGGAGGAGGAGGAGAGGAACACTGGAGAAGAGATAGTTAAAAGAATGACATCATATGTCTAGCAGGATAATTTGATAATTCCTTTAATTGGATTGTAGAGGTTGAGGTTAAGGAACATGACTGGTTTTGGGAATTACGGGATGAGGGAGGATAGAGATGGAAGAGGGGAGAGAAAGGGAGAGAGTTCAGGAGAAGGTAGGACAGAGAAGGAAAGGAAAGGAAGGAGAAGGAAGAGAAGAGGGAGAGAATGATGGGTGGAAAGAAAGAAGAAGCAAGTCATGAAAAGGAAAGGAGACAAAAAGAAGAAACTGTTGGAAAAATGATGGAATGGCGGATTAAAGCGGGAATGAGAAAGTATGGAGGAAGGATTGAGGAGCGCTTGGTAGAAAAAAGGAAAGAAGAGAGAGGAGAGGGATTGAGGAAAGGAAAGATGGACGGGGAGATAGGGGAAAGTCCAAGTTCCTTATCAAACCACGGTTGAGAAAGTAACACGCAGCTCTTTCATCCACGGTTTGGTGTGTAAAAGTGTGCATGCAGCTCTGTAGCTGCATGCCTGATGTGACGTGTGTGTGTGATGTCTGGTCGCAGCCCGAGGGCATGACTGAGCGAGTGACTAATTGTGCTGTCTGCTCGCCATAAACACACATTCACACACACGCACACACACCGAGATTATGCAATCATTATCAGGATAATCTCCTTGGCCCGGTATTTTTTTTTTTTTCCCTTAGAGGATGAATATCGACACGTCTAGATTACTCTCTCGTCTGGAAATCCTTCACTCTGCTTACCTAATCCCTGACCCCTTCTTACATTACACCATCCATCCATCCATGCATCCACCTCTCACTCCATTCCCATGGTCACCCAGCACAGAGTAACTAATCCCAGCACTTCTTGGAAAATTTTCTATTTCTACCACCATCAGTGAGCATGTTTGGTTTGAATCCAAATTACATTACACAAGGATTTGGTCATTTTTTAATGTTTTTAAAACCTGTTCCCACTTGTTAGATAAAATAATAAGGGTGGGTCACTCTCAGGACACAAGAGAGTTTATGACAGTAAAATCTACACCACATTAACCACCAAATGCTCGTGAAAAAGGCCTTTGGGTTGGTTCTTTTTTTACGTGGTGTTGACCGACATGACTAAACTGCTGTTGACCTCCAAGGCCAAAATTTGAGGAAGCTATCTTTCAGCCAAAGCTGTTTCATTCACTACTTCTCTAGTGAAATTAAAACCCAACCCTGTGGTTTGCTGTCAATCACTAAACTACTGTAACTGTGTTTTTTAAAGTGTTCTTCAGTGTGCTTTTTCTTTGTAGTTTGCAGGGTAGCAAGCTTGCTAATAGGCCTTTTTTACAGCAGACATTTTAGTTGTCAAATTAAGGAAAATACATGTATTACTAATAACATTAATGATGTTGTATTTAAGTGCCCCAGTAAGTCGTGACAGTGAGCCACCGTGCATAGTAGGAGCCTGAAACTGAAGCCTCCAAATGGAGTTCAGCCATCACACCGGTGCTTTTCCTACTGTGACATGTCACAACTTGGTTGCCAGAATTGGCATTCAACATTTCCGCAAATTATGGATATGTTCAAATTTGTACGTCATATGTCTCATATCATTCTCACCGTACATGTATATTAGTTGATTTGTCATGACTCATGTCAGGAGGTGGAGAGGATAGAGGTGGCAGTTTACCTGGGTGAATCAGATGCCAAGCCAGAGACCACTGTTCAAGATGGTGTTTCATCATTTTAAGCATGAAAACACTGAATATTTTAATGAGATGTCGGGACAATTTCCAGCTGTGTTTACCCTAACCAGACCAGAAGCACAGTGTTGTCACAACATGAGATTTAACACTGAACCTAAGTAAATCTAAAGTTGCAACATAACGTAATGTAAAGTCAACTAATCTGTGGTTTGTGAAAATCTTCCAACATTTAACGCGATGATTGAGTAGCATCAAAATGTCTTCAATGAAAAAGGCCTATGTCCTTAATCGCTGCTTAATCTGCCACTGCTCTTACCAGCTATTTACTTTACTATTTGTTTTAGTCTGTTCTCTTAACATTTCCTTTGGTTTATGTGTATTTCTGGATTTTTAAGAGACATACTGTCTAAAAAATCATTGATATTGGCTGCTAAAAGTGATACTCCTGCACAACCAAAGAAAGAAAGAAAGAAAGAAAGAAAGAAAGAAAGAAGATTGTTCTTTAATCTGTGGTAATGTTGAAAGTGGTATATGTTGAAATTACCTCCTCTTGTTGTGGTCTTACAGTATACAGTATCATAGTCTAATGCACTTTGATGTTGCCTGTTTCTGTTTGCTGTTGCAGCAGCCTGATTCCTTTATGAGGATCATTAAAGTTTCATCTTACCTCTAATGTCGTGAATAAAAGCTTTGGAAAAAAGTTTATGTAGTTTGGTGTGGTGGCCAAAGTCCCTGCTGTTTGATGTAGAGCACGAGTCTTATTATCATTCCTCACACAAGCACAGATATGGACCAAAAAGTAATATCCGCTTGCTCTTCAACCCTGAAGGAACACACACGCACACATAGCCACACGCACAACAAACGGACACAAACTGCACACACACGTGGACCATAGCCTTCAGATGAAGTCTTAACCCCTTCCTCTCCACCTGCTCCTCCCTCCTCCACGTCTATTCAGTTTTTGCAAATCCAGTCTGTTCCTCTTCCATCTTTCTCTGATTGTCTTTTGTGTGTTCATGTCAGCACACATTATATGAACACACAGTACACACTACACAGATACTTTAGTACTCTTGCCATTAACTGTACTTTAGATTTAAAGAAGATAAAACACGCTCAGACAAATACAGAGAACTGTCAGCTGACATTATTGTCTTTTCTTTTATGTGTCAGCGATGTTTATGATCGCTGGCAGCATTTTCACCTCCACATCTCTCTACGTGTGTGTGTGTGTGTGTGTGTGTATGTGTGTGTGTGTGTGTGTGTGTGTGTGTGTGTGTGTGTGTGTGTGTGTGTGTGTGTGTGTGTGCACGCACGCAGAGGTGTACCGGATGAAAATGGAGTGTCAGCCACAGTTCAGGTAGCGCTGAAACACAGAGCAACAAGTGAAAATCAAAACATGGGCAGGTGGTACCACACACAGAGTGGAGAGTTTACTGTGGAAGAGTTAGCACAGACAAATACAAAGTGAAAGGGAGGACAGATGAGGCCGATATGAAGAGGTGACAGACAGGGCAGCAAAGCTCAAGAAGGAGAAGAAGAGTTCATGGCTGCTGTGAACATGATGCATTTTCAGTCATCAGTGGATGTAAAACAACATACACAATGATTCATTCCATATACATTCAGCCCAGTTGATCCAAGTCACAAAAGTTAAAAGGTAGTGTATCAGTTTGTACTATGAACACTCTGTATCTGGTCTGTCTTGTACAGGAAGTGATGTATTTTAATATCTTTGCAAGCAATAATAATAATAATTTCTAGTGAAAGTGATGCACGATTACATTAATCGCAAGTAAAATGGATGATGTAATAATCCTCTAAGTATAGTACACTTATGTACCAAAATGGAGTGTCAAAATAAAAGTGTTGATTTTATAAAGACAGACGGATTTATCATGTTATCATATTATATATGATATTTATATTATTTATCATTATTCTGCAAAGATTTATAGTGTTATATAGTAAAATTTGTATTTTGCTGCATTGATTTCTGTATGGATGAATAAAGTATCTACCTGGCTGCCTAGAAGTTTGCAGGAAATGTTGAGTTTCATCATTAGGGGACAGCCTTTAGTTTATGTGCCTTGCAGTACAAATTGGCTTGTTATATGAGACTCCGTGAATATTGGCTTTTATTTAAGCATTTACGTAATGAATGAATGTGAGCTCTGCTGTTGCTTTCGACTTGGTGGCTCATTTTCAAAAAGCACGGTTAACTTCACTTGCAACATTTCTTTAGACGAGACTATGAACACTAAAAGTGTTTCAGAAACTCGAGAGACGATTCTGCCAAAGCAGTTTTTAAGACTTCAGTCTAATTTATCACAGTGTCTGTCTGCCGGCCTCAGGTGTGTGATGCTGAAACAATACAATAAGCTGTCTCCTCTGGTTTTACTGTGATATTGGCCATTGCAAATGAATGCCTGAAGAATCTAGTTTGTTGTTCACTTGAGTGACTTGAATGAGAGCTGAATGACACAAGATAAAAGGATGGAAGTTAAAAGAAGGGGTCAAAGAAAAGAAAGACAGTTGAATGGTTTTGACTGGAGGGAAACATGCGTCTTGTGTCTGCAGGTCATGGAAAAATCAAACTCTCTCCGAGGTCGTGACCCAGGCAAACATGAATGTCTGAAGCTTGCTTCACACTCTACATCTGGCGGATTTGTTCTCGTAAATCTCTTCCCCTCACACACTCAGACACACACTCACTCTAACGCACTCAGACACTCGCGCTCTCTCACACACTCCCTCCATCCATCGTGGTCTTTCATGTATCAATGGCTCCATTGATAGGCTTGCGTGAGTCTCTATGGGTGGATCCTGCTTTTGGGGTTTAGCCCTCCATTAGACATCCTGACCCTTAGTTTCCACACATATGCACATGCACGTGTAATCATGCACGGATACAAAAATGTTATTAAATCTATCGTGATAAACGAATAAACTGCATTTTGTGTGGTCGTTTTAGCCATTTAGGTGACGTGGGGTTCATTTCCGACACTAGATGTTGTGCAAATATCAAGAAGTAACAAATACTGGAGAGATTAGTTACATCTGAAATGAAGCCATGTCTTATACAGGGAGGGATTATTAGGCTATCTTAATATGTGGCACTGGGCTCCTGTTTGCATGCACAAAGTTATATATTTTTTCTTGGAATAAATTAAATTTTAGGGGGAATTCTACATATTTTACACATCAAAATATGTTTACAGATCTTATGGAGTATGACTCCATATATCAAAAATGATATGCATTATATACTTTATATACTACTTTTTACTTTTTTATTACACATTTTGTCGTCTAAATGATTAACAGGTACAAAATGTTTTGGAATTATTTTAGTAGATTGCCACAGCCGGCTGCAGTGAAATGGGCTGCAATGGTCTTGCTTGGACACCACGACTGACAGGCTCAGATTGTAAGTGTCTGATATGGAAAGGATCCCTACTGAGATAGACCTTTTTTGTTTAAAGAGTAGGATCCTTTGTGTTTGACCAGAAACAGCTGCTATATCGCTCTTGCCAAATCCACCAGACTCCATTTACAGAAACAACAAATCTACTTTGCAGAACACGAGAGTTGTTGGTCTATCGCTGCCTCGAATCAGTTAGCTTGTTCGTGTTATCAGCTTCTGAGAAAAGACTTTCTGCAAAAGTGGGTCGTAAGATGACAAATCGAAAGACATTGTTCCCTGACCTGATGCTTTGTGGAGGGCTGGTCTAGAGCCAAGGAGCCAGTATACAATAGCACTATCACCCTTAGTTACCGGGACTCTTGAACAGCTGAAAGGACCAGAACTGCCAGATCTGAGTAATCTTTCAGGACATCAAGCACTTTCCTGTAAAAGACACTGGGAACCATGGAGAGATAAGTTCACTCTCTTACCCAAACCCAAAAGTCAAGTTTATTTAGCAGATGCTGCCCACATTCAGATAAAAACAATGCTGTTGTATTATCCTGTTTCAGACAGGAGGCGGGCAGAGCTCCAGACATGAGCTCACAGGGAGACTCCCTTTGGTGTGGTGGGGTGAGTGAGGGGGGGAGGGAGGGATGAAGATTTGTGGTGTCTGCAGCACCCAGGTGGGGATGCACTGTTTTTTGAAATGTGTACAGCACGGTACCTGCAAACAAATGCTCAGAAGCACACCCAACCACATTTATGCATGCACACACTTGCACGTGTGCATTCATCCTTAGAAAATGCTTAATGAGCACACAACTTACTGGCACACACAAAGGAACAGTGTGTGATCCTTTGAAAAGGAAGACATGATATTGGACGGTTGATGGTTCTAATCCCCCAGAAAGTGGAGCAGAGCAGTGGATGACTAGTATCCCTGGCTTGCTCGTAGACAAAAGACTTGAAGAAAGGCACCACATCCTGTAGGACTGTGGTTTTACCTGGCAGAATGCAATTTACCTGCTCCCTCAGGTCATTACCGTGGAAAAAGGATTTTGTCTTAGTCAGCTTTTCTGGTGAAATAAAACACACACACACACACACACACACACATGCAAACATCAGACTTATCATGTCACATTTTCCCTTCGTATCGTCTAAACTCACATTTTTACAACCCACTGTTCCCCTCAATAAGTCTAAATCACTGTCTGTGTGTACGTCTTGATGTGGCTGTATCCATCGTTACACACTATTCGGCCCTCTTACTATTTATAGACTCAAACAGTCTTAGTATGATGCATCTCTGACAGATCATGCTCTCACAGCATGTCATTATCTGCAGTGATTGACAGGTGATTAACCCGGTACCAGAATGTTTCAATCCCTCCAAAAGCTGTTAAATGTTAAATGTTAAAATGTCCTTGTGAGTCCTTAAACTGCTAATTAAAAAAATCCTTATGAGTGAATAAGACTATATAAGCATTAATAACAGCATCATACACACATCAATTGATAGATTATAATGCATTTATAAGCACTTATAAGACACTAGATAGCAGATTATAGACTGCTAATAAAGTGCTCATGAGTTTCTTATAATTATTCATGTTACAAACACATTTAATAAGTTAAACTAACTTGTGTTTTATGTCATTATTAAACCTTAACTAAGCTGTTTTGCTTATTTATTAGGATAAATACATACATTATAATGCATTTGTTAGCAGTTTACTGTGAATTTATTAACTAATTAGTATAAATCCTTTATTACTACTTTATTATGCTACCCGATCTAATACAAGGACACTGCCTCGTTCGAGTTATCTGATCCTTTATTATACACAAAACAATTGTGACCCTATTTGTTCATAGTGACTCAAAATTAGTGCTAAATGAGACACAGCTCTTTATTTTATTTTAGGGCTTGTCAAATTTTATATTAATATTTTTAATGAAAAATCAGCATTTTTCTCAATAGCTTCCAGGTCATGTGACGCATTGACTCAAAGTCAATGCCGAACTGTCTTCCTGTTCTGGTTAAATGAGACACACCTCTTTTTTATTGTTCTTTTTCTATTTTTTATTAATATTTAATATATTAATATATTAATATAACATTATCGATATATTACTCTATTATTTAAACTCTCTTAAACCTTCCATCCCAACATCTAACATCCATCTTTCAATCTAACTGTTAATGTTTCCATTAAACCTCCATCATCGCATCACTCCCTCCAATTGAATAAAAACAGTCCAGATACCCAGATAAGCTTCCCAACAACCCACTTATCTCTCTTGACATAATGATTAACTGGAAACACATCTGCTCAATTAAAAACAACAACAAGGATCTTATCAGCTCAGATCAGATTAAAAAGAAAATGGAATTTCAGTTGAACCAAAATAGGAATTTCATTGTATTACTAGTGTTATGGCCCATGTTGTGACTCCTCACTCTTCCCACACTACTTTGTCACAACTTACTTCACATGTCACAAATCGCTCAACAGGCCCGCTCCTAGTTACTCACAGATTTACACAATACACGCACACAGAACAATATCCTGTTTGTTTGTCGGAAGTGGAAGGAGAAGGATCATCAGATGGGGTTTGGGAAAGCTGCTGTCATCTCTCTCGTCCAATCCAGAGGGAGCAATCACCTCAAACTGACCAACCAGGAGGCCCTGTGAAGAGAGGGGTCATGACACTAGTTTTATATTTATTGACAATGGGATATGATTACCAAAGGGAGTCAAAGTTGACTCCCACTCACGCTGTAAAAATACAACTACCGAGGTACTTGTGGCTAATTCCTCTCACAGTCAGTGGATTTGGAACAACACTGAGGTGATGTGTACTCACCTACCGGTCCACTCATCCTCAAGACAATCTGAGGAAGTGGAGATGATGTTGTGTGACGCCGTTGGACCGAAACGAAAAACAACACAGAGCTCCTTTTAAGGAGTCTTTTCCGCCTGCTGCCTGAACCCCCCCGTGCCTCTCCTCCTTCTCCCTCTCGTACTCTGTCCACTGCCTGTGATGTCACTGATGAAGAATTCCCCACCGGTGAGACCGCAGGGAGGTTTTAGTTAATAAGTGACAATATGTGACAAGGACTTACCGGCCTCTGTACCACTCACAAACACAGCCGGAGACAGTGTCTCATTTCTGTCTTTCTCACATAATAAAGTCACGTAACTGTGTAATGTCTGATATTTTATGACTGTTTGTCCCGCTGCTTATTTTACTCCATAGCCATAAAGCCACATGGTGGCGGCGCAAACAAGCTGTAAACGCACAACTGGCATATTATCACTTCATAAACTTGTTATGGTGAACATTTTAGAATAAATTGCGTATTTACACATCAAGCACACACAGCAACTCGAGTCTTATATCTGGCCACCTTATGAATTAAAGATATAATACTTAACATTTCTGCTTTGAAATGTCTAAAAATTGACTTCATTTGGTCGCCTGTTGCTGTAACTTCCGGGAGAGAGTCGGAGATGTGAGGAAGAAAGTTGGGGCCTGTCCCCGTCAGAAAAACGAACATATAGGTCGTAAGTAAAGCAGCTCATTATAACCCATATTTACCTTTGTTGTTAGGTGGCAACCTCTAGCGGCTATAGTAATTACTTTAGCTCCAAAGTGAGGAAGTGAGGAGAAGTAGTAGTATGAAGAGTGAAAAGTCTGTATAGATATGGAGGAGGTCAGGGATGGACGGTCACGCAGGACTTTCATTCAGGAGACAGCTGTTTGTGTCTGTAAACTGATGTTGTGAAGTAACATCACGTAGGTCTCAAGGCAAGTTTGTATTGGAAGTTACAGAAGTCACATAGGGATTAAAACCTAAACGTAAATGTTTTCCTAAACCTTACCGAGTAATCTTCCTGCCTAAACCTAATGAAATTGTGACCATACAACATTTAGGTATAAGGATTTGCTGTAAAGTTTAACTATAAAACCAAAATGATGAGCTGAAAGAAATAAAAAGCTCCGTGGAACTGAACTTTTCACATACACAGTCACTTCACCCTTTGCTGACTTTACACAAATACAGATTTACTGTATGTCTGCACAGCATTGCGACAGACCACATGTCTGTTACCATAATACCCTCACTCTCTTACAGACATCTCTGACTCACCTTGATGACATCACTGCAGTGAGGTCAGTGTCCTGTCAGACTGGGAGCGGATTAACCCCGCAGTATGCTGCTGTCACACTGATCTCGGGGTAGCTTAAGCGTGACCACGCGGGGCAACTGTGTGTGTGCGTGTGTGTGTGTGTGGCTGGGAAGATTAAAAATGTGTGCCATGCTGCTGGTGATGTCATGCTGAGCCCTGATCATGACCCATATTGCAAATGATCCCTCTTTCTTTGCATGTAGACTCTGCGGTCTTCTTCTTAATTAATGGTGTGAAAAATACATGTTAAAGGGGCAGTTAACAAATTATTTTTGTTTGTTTTATGAGTCCAGATATCGAGATAAATGATGCACGCAGCGTTTAAAAATGATAGTGAAAGAAAAACTGCATCCCCCTCAAGAGAGTGTCCCATGACACAACATGCTGTCAACACATTTATTAGCAATATTTCCTTAGTTGACCACTGTTCCAATAAAAACAGTTCCCAGAAAAGTCAACAGTCATTAGAGCTGAAAGTGAAAAAGCTCAGCAATTCAGATGAACCACCTCTTTAAGTAATCTGTGCTGCTGAAACTGCATGTTGGCTTCTATGGAAGGAAGATCTATCCTGTTTATGCACATTCCATAAATTACAAAAGGTCATTCTGTGTCATCTTCCTGCAGGAAAACAGATTTGAGGCTGGAAATGCCACTCGGATTTCTCATGAAGGACTTTACATTAGGGTGTTGTTTGGAACAAAAGACCAAGTAGCTGTCAACATGACCACTTCATCAACAATTCAGTGGAAGTTTCTTTATTTCCTCTATTAGGGAAACCCCACTGACGCTCATACCACGGTCAGCATCTAGGTGAGGAGGGGTCACATCGGGTTTAGGTAGTTTTTGCAAGTCATGTATTATATATTGTTGTCATAGCAATTTATCATCATGTCTATTTTTTCATTGTTTTTACATTAACCCTAATTACTGACAAGTGCTCAGCCTCCTGCATTCCACTGACAATTAAAACTAATAACCTCATTAAACATCAAAGGGAAATTCATTTTTAGCTGATCTTTGCACAACCTTGCAGATGGAGCCTGTGGTCGGGGGGGCGGTGTCGTCTTAAAAGTGCCGAAAGTACTAATTAGAAGGCACTCTCAACTCTTATTCTCTTCTCCAGCCAGGTTATTTCTTGCAGAACACCTCAGCAGGGCACATGATTGTTGTGGCTGTATTCATTCTGCTGAATCACAGTGTAAACACTCGTCAGGTGGTAACCGTAGATGTCTGGACTCCATCCCAGATTTACCCTTCTAAATTTAAGCTTCTCACCAGACTTGGGTCATAAAATATTTAGTGAGCGTGACCTAGAATAAATGAAGCAAAGCCTCGGGCAGACAGCCAGGTCGGCAGACAGTGAGCTCGATGGCGACACTCACATGACGAGCTCAATCCACCTGTAGATAGTGAGATGAAAGCTATGTCCCACTTCCACACTACTTGCTAATGCTAATTCCATGCAGGGTTTAAATAACTAGAGCCCCGACACTTACTATCTCAAAAAAGTTCGCAGCTTATCCATACTAATTCTTTTTTTGTTTGCATGCGCTCACAGCTGAAGAACTTTTTCAAAAAAGGGGATCAAGAAATCTGAATTTTCCCAAAATGATACTTAGCTGTCTCTTTGTGAGGTTTAAAGGCGTATCATGTGGCGTCACTCCATAGTCGCAGTTTGATTGATTTTTCTTTGGCACACAAATCTGTCATCCGTCATCACTCCCTGTTATCTCAAGTACATTTATATCATGTATCCAAAAGTAATATAATAGTGTTTCCTTCAACAACACTAAGAGTCTTAGTGGTTCTGTGAGACTGTACATTGGCACAGCATTGTTTTAAGCTAAATGCTGATGACATACTCACAATGACAATGCTAACAAGCTGATGTTAAAGCGATTGTTTGTGTCTTTTGATGTGGGGTTGTATGAGGTACTTATCCGTGTAGTCGGTGTATTACCTGCAGTAGATGTATGTCAGCTCTCCCCCTGTGTGGAGAAGCAGCACATAGCACCAACAGAGAAGCAGCCACCTCTATATACCTATATATCTGTTTAAGTGAACTTTTTTGTTGTTGTACATTGCCTCTGAAAGTCCAACCCAAACAGTTGATCTGCGGCGTAATACAGTACGTGGCAGGCTGCGTTTGTGTGTCAAAAGACCCAAACTATCACTTTAATCATGTAAGCATGCTAACAGTAGCTAATTAAATTGAAAGTAGAGGAAAGGCTGATTGAATTGTCAGTAATTTTGCAGTTATTCGGTCATAATGTATTATTTACGACAATGTTTTATCATGCCCCTCTGCGTCTCATATAGACAAACAAGGTACCCTTTGTTTGCGACACACAAAGCATCCTATCAGGAAGCTCAACACATGGTCAGCGTTGTGAAATGGGCACAATTTCGTTAAGTTTTGGAGCTATTAAAAAGTATTTGGTTATTTTAGGAAAAGATTGTTAACATTTGGTTTCACACATGACACAAACCACAGTCTCTAGGCTGAAGGTGCTTTTGTCGCTCTGTATGCTACGATGGGTTGATCATCATATATTGTCACTCTTTAGGGTTAACAAGACCAGGCCCCTGTGTAAATGAATGGGAGAGAGCCAGAACTTCACTCTCAATGGTCGCTGGGACATAGAAACTGTATGTACAGAATAACCAGTCAAATCTGATTAAACACAGTTAAAAAGTTTGGTGGCTTTGGCCCAAAATAAGGTTTAAGACACTGTTTTCCCTCACAGGTTATACTTCTGCTACGCATGTGCATGCTTTCACAGCACCAACCCATCAAAGTGTTGAGTGCCATGACGTCTCATGTTTAAACAACCTGTTTTTCCTTGGTAATCCTGTGCATTAGCTGGAAGCGAGCAGTTCGAACCAAGATGCCAAATATATACTTTCAATATATTTCATATTCAAAGATAAATAATCTGTTACACAAGACCTGGATGAATTAACCTCCTTGTTCATTTAGGAACAAAATAAACATCCAGGTCTTATCAGATTCATCATATGTAAATAAAAGTTACCCTGTGTAAATAATCAGCATTACATA
The DNA here is from genome assembly GCF_040436345.1 of Pagrus major. Lineage (NCBI taxonomy): Eukaryota > Metazoa > Chordata > Actinopteri > Spariformes > Sparidae > Pagrus > Pagrus major. The sequence continues at coordinate 7,328,810 of NC_133215.1, read as the reverse complement.
ATGTTACACCTCCGTAGTGTACACACCTGCAGTACAGTGTGTGCATATGTCTGCCTGGTGGATGTGCTGGCTATCAGGCCTTGATAAGAGATCGCTGGTCATGACTCAGACAGTGTGTGTGTTGTGTGTGTGTGTCTGTGCGTGTGGGCAGTGTGTGTCACCGTCTGAAAGGTGTGCCCCCACATCTGTTCCAAAGATTTCACTCTCTCTTACCCTCGTCATCGTTCCCCCAGTGTGCCCCCATCTCGCCTCCTTTTCCATGTCCCTTTTTACCCACCCGTCCCTCTGTCACCCTGTCAAAAAACAAACACCCCCTCCACATACACACATTTCACTCTCTCTATTTCTGATCGCATTCCAACCCAGTGACTTCAGGCCAGGAATGGGAAAGCTTGTGTGTATGTGTGCATGTGTGCCCATGACGTCAGCTGTTTGTTTGCACACTGTGGTTGTGTCTGGGGCACCAGCTTGGTAGATAAGCAGGGTGGGAGTCTGTATGTGTGTGTGTGCGTGTGTGTTGAAGTGAAGAGAGGAGAGGAGGGAAATGCCCGACATGAAAGAGAGCATAAAAAATGTCCTGTTGAAAGTCAGTGGAATTGGCCTCAGGAGTGATGAGCTTGTCAACTTTATAGACTCTTCATTGTTGAGCATCTGATGATTGAGTGTATTCCTATTTCTCTGTCTCTCCCTCTCCCTCGCCCCAGCTGCAGGAAACTGCTGCATAATGATAACAGACTCAGAGACAATGGGTTCAACGGGCGTAAATACACACGCACAAACACACACACACTTTCACGCACAATGCATACACACACATTGTGCTGGTGAAGCCCAGGGGTCAGAGGTTCTGCCTGTGCTGCTGATAGTCTCCAGACCTTCTGAAATTATTTATCAAATATGGAACAATCCGGACATACCAGCCGCATTTCAGAGCTTTTTTTTTTTTTCTTTTCCCTAAAATGACCCGTCTGAATAAAGAATTATCCCTCTCCCTCCTTCCCTCCCCCTGCCTGGACCTTGTCTGCCCAGTGATAAGGTCAGATTGGGTTTATTTTGGGCTGCTTGCAATACAGCGAAGAGTACCAAAGCCCTGTGGGTTTCCCTTAAAAGCATTTTGTTGTGTTTTGGGGGAGATTTGGTCCCTCACATGAGGCGAGCAGACGAAGCGAACGATTCTAAAAAACCTGGTCTCACTTTCTGAGAGGTTTGACCTTAACTGGTTGTGTTACCTGCTACCTGCAGTCACTTTCTCTCGTCAGCCAATCAAAATATAAAGGGTAGTATATAGGTAATAAAAGTGTCAATAAAGGTAATGAATAAGTGAACTGATTATTTGTTTTGCTTTCAAACCAGTGCGACTTTATATCTATCTATAAGCTTTATAACTAACTTTTCATTGAAACCTTTCATATTTCTAATAATTCAGTATATAGTAATGAAAAAATGTTTGATATAATCGTTGTTCTGCTTCACATCATACTTGATCTTTGGTTTACTGGTAGTTGCTGGTGGTGGCTTAATAACTCTCACATCCTGCCCTCGTGTTTGAATGGATTTTCCCTTTGAGGGAAAATGAGGTGACTGTCTAAGATCTCATATGATTTTCTCTATTCTCTATTCCCTCTATCGCTCTAAGATTTCATAGAGAAAGACTTATAAGCAGCTTCAAAAAGGCAAAAGTTATTTTACTGACTTGGTTTGGAGTGTGGGTGTCACTGTCATTATGTAATTTGAATGATAAGATTCATGACAGACAAGAAGGTAATGTTTTGACAGTGGTCCTAAAGATTAAATTGCCAATTTAATGGAGCTTGAAGACCTTTTGCACCGTGTAATAGTCCTATTTGGCTGCTAAGGACATATTTTCCACGGCCAGGTGGCTCCACTGTGTGTCAGCAGGCCTGAATTACAGCTTATGGTAAGAATTTCAAAAAGTGGTCCATACATCACCACCAGAGGGCGGCCTGTGATTTGTTATTGCTAGATAGACTGTGACATGAACCGCTAGAACGAGACCGGAAACAGTTTAAAAGTGTACAACATCATCCCTATGGTCGTGTACAGGGGCAAAATAAATAAATAAAACCATTTAAAAGGGGACTCTCTTATTTACTACTTCCTGGTGAAAATATCTTTTTGATCCTAATGAATAATCTTCTATCATTTAAACAAGGAAAAAGATGATTTGGCTCTATAGTAGTAGCATAATAATAATAATAATAATAATAATAATAATAATAATAAGGAAGAAGAAGAAGAAGAAGAAGAAGAAGAAGAAGAAGAAGAAGAAGTATGAAGTGTCCATACACAAATAAATACAGTATTAATACAAAAGTGGAAACAGTAATTGGAAACAGTTTAAAAGTGTACAACATCATCCCTATGGTCGTGTACAGAGGCAAAAATAAATAAATAAAACCATTTAAAAGGGGACTCTCTTATTTACTACTTCCTGATGAAAATATCTTTTTGATCCTAATGAATAATCTTATATAATTTCAACAAGGAAAAATATGATTTGGCTCTATAGTAGTAGCATAATAATAATAATAATAATAATAATAATAATAATAATAATAAGAAGAAGAAGAAGAAGAAGAAGAAGAAGAAGAAGAAGAAGTGTCCATACACAAATAAATACAGTATTAATACAAAAGTGGAAACAGTAATTGGGAACAGTTTAAAAGTGTACAACATCATCCCTATGGTCGTGTACAGAGGCAAAATAAATAAATAAAACCATTTAAAAGGGGACTCTCTTATTTACTACTTCCTGATGAAAATATCTTTTTGATCCTAATGAATACTCTTATATAATTTAAACAAGGAAAAATATGATTTGGCTCTATAGTAGTAGCATAATAATAATAATAATAATAATAATAATAGTAATAATAATAATAATAATAATAATAATAATAATAATAATAAGGAGGAGGAAGAAGAAGAAGAAGAAGAAGAAGAAGAAGAAGAAGAAGAAGTATGAAGTGTCCATACACAAATAAATACAGTATTAATACAAAAGTGGAAACAGTAATTGGAAACAGTTTAAAAGTGTACAACATCATCCCTATGGTCGTGTACAGAGGCAAAAATAAATAAATAAAACCATTTAAAAGGGGACTCTCTTATTTACTACTTCCTGGTGAAAATATCTTTTTGATCCTAATGAATAATCTTCTATAATTTAAACAAGGAAAAATATGATTTGGCTCTATAGTAGTAGCATAATAATAAGAAGAAGAAGAAGAAGAAGAAGAAGAAGAAGAAGTGTCCATACACAAATAAATACAGTATTAATAGGACAAAAAAAATAAATAATCAAATGTAACATTTTCTGTCTATCGGCTTCAAATCGTGATGTAGAACTTTTATTTTGTAAACCACAACCGGAAGCTCCTTCTTCTTCTTCGTCTTCTCGCGAGCTTGACTCCGCCGCTGTCAACACTAGTAACGGCTGAGCCTCCGAGCTGTCACAACAAGCGTCAGTCCGTCTCTCTGCCACTCAGCGCCGCTTTACGTGTGGAAATCCGTCACTTATAATGAAGTTTCACATTGTGGGGGACTTTGTGTGAGTTGAGATGTCTCTGTAAACGCAGCTTGTCGGTGGTCGTGAGGGCTGAAGACAGGATTATCGTTTCCCCGACGGAGAACTTGACAGTTAAGCGACAGACCTCCTCACAACATAACGAGGTGAGTTGAGGACGCTGAGTAAAAACAGCAGCCCGTCTCAAATCCTTTTATTTTTACTAACTTAGCTGTTAAATATTCAGTTTTCGTGTCTCGTCTTTTGCTTCTGTTAGTTGATGACATGCTGCGGTGATGGACTGCTGTTTACTCGTGTGTGTGTGTGTGTGTGTAGCTGGAGGCGTAAGCTAGTTACACGCCACATTAGCTTCAATTTAAAAGGTGTTATACCTAATTATTACATAATTAGGAAGCTAAACACACATGTTATATTGCTTCAACTAGCAAGTGTAAATGTGCAGGCGGATATCTGTATATCTGCAAAGCTGGTTTAGCCTAGTTATTGGCTACTAAAATAACCTAACTAAGGGTTACTAGTTAGCTAACAGTGGTGGGATGTAACTAAGTAACGCTAACGTTACATTTTGAAGCCAAATATAGTGCTTTTTATTCAATTGCAGTGTTTCCACTATGTTTATCTTGGCTGCTTTAGTCACTAGTTACTTTGCAGAATCAGATCATTAATTCAAAACTGATCAATAATGATGTATTTTTATTTGTTTTATTAGTTACAATGAGCTCCACCTTCACCAGCTGCAACATTAATGAGGCTTACACATGAATGCATCAATATTTATAGTCCAGTAATATAATTATATGATAGTTTTCGTTGTAAGTTACTTTGCAGAGTTACATTAGTAATACTTGCCAGCTACAACATTAAAGCATTACACACCTTAATGCATCACTAATCCTATTATAATAATAATAGTCCTTTAATATATATTAGTATTCTGAAATAGCCCTTTCTGTATAATGAGTATTTTACATTTGGCACTCACTGTATATTTACTTTTGTACTTAAGTAAAGCTTTAAATGCAGGTCCTTCAATTATAACCAAGTGTTTCTGAGCTGTAGTTTGCTACTTAAAGATCTCAGTACTTCTTCCACTACTAATAGATGAAACATGATTGAAGTAATCATTGTGTAAAGGTCCTTGATATTCCTACTGGCCACTGAACTCACCATGTTTATAATAGGCTTTATTTAATTATTTATTTTTCACCTCATATCCTCACAGTGCAGTATTTTTACTGCATGAACCATGTGATGTCCGTCAAAAGCAAAACAAGACCATCTTGTGTCACTGGTGTATGTTGTAGTATTACCTATGTTGCAACTGCCATGTAATCAATTTCTTAATTGCTGTAACTTCTGGGTATAGGGTAGAATAAACAGACACTGTCCTCTTTCTGTAGTTTAGCTGCATAGGTACAGGGATCCTAATGGAAATCTAGGGACCATCTGGGGTCTTCTAGGTGCTTCAGGTGGAGTCTAACTCTTGTAAAGTGTGGTGTAACTTTGCTAAGCTGAGTATGAGTTTGAGTGTTTTGTTTTTAAACTTTAAGGCTTCCCATTTTCACTACAGCAAGTTTGTGAAAGGTTAAGAAAGAAGAAAGAAATTAGCAGTTTTACCTTAATCTGAGTTGTGAAGTATGAGAAAACATACTTTCTTTATGTATGATTTTGTTCCAGAATATATATATATAAAAAACATTTGTTTATTACAGTTTTATCCATATCTATTTTATGAAATCATCCATAGTACAAAATTAATAATATTGCAGTACCAATCACTTTAAAGAAAATCAACTAAAAAATGTTAGAGATGCAACTATGAATGCCAACAGTAAGGAGAGTACTTGAAGGTAGAAAATGAGTTTTGAGCAGGTTTAGAGGGCATTTTGCCTTCCTGAGATTCTCGTGTTGTGGTCTTTAGACAGCTGAGCGGCCCAGATAACAATGACTCCACAGCTGAGGAACTCCTTTCCAGAGTATTTCAGGCTTGTTCATATTCACCAAACCCTTGTGTGACTCGGCATATGCAGCATGGGCGAGAGACAGAGCGAATGCACTGTAGGCATCTGGTTCACATTGGTATAAACAGACCTTATTAGGTAGCTGCTTGGCCAAATGCACTTTAGTTTGTATTTTCCCCTTCTACTTTGCAAAGACCTCGGGGTAATTTGTCTGAAGCCCTCACACACAGATGACTCACCTCTTCTGTATGTCTGAGTCATATTTCACTGGCACTGTCCTAAAGTTAGCCACAGTATTCAGCCGTATGCCAGTCTCATATTGGATTGATGAGGACTGATTCTCTGCATTCCTTTCTTTGCCCACTCCTTCCCACTGTTTTTACTTTTTTTCTTCCCTCAGTCTTCCATGCCTGTTCCCTTTCTCTCTTTTTTCCACTCATTGAGAAAACTCTAACTCTCATGCTGGCTTGTAAACCCACAAGAGTATTTTACACATTTTCTCTCCTGTGATTTCAGACAAACATTCCTCACACACATGCTCCTGTTTCACCTCAACTCCCCTTTGTCATTTCGTCCCTTTGTCCACCCCTTTTTTCTGTCATCTTTGTTGTGCTGCATGTCTTTCTCTTCACCCTCACAGTGCCTTTGTCCCTATCTGCTCTAGCTCTTTCTGTCTTTTCTCTCATTGCCTCTCTGCTCTTGTAATTTTTCCTTCTTTGTCCGTGCCCTGCTGTCAGTGTCAGCGGTCAGGATACTGGACCAGTTAAAGTGCCCCACCCTGCCCAGCCCTGAGCAAACGCCACCACTGCATCCCGATCTCTGCTCTCTCAGATTTAGATCCAGTACAGATGTCTGCCTGTGGTTTGCTCTGCTCACATCCATGTATATGTGTGTTTGTGTATTCTGTGTTTAACATTTAAACACTTGTTAAGTTAGCGAAGTGGGTCTAACAAGCTGCATTAAGCAGGGCTCATATGCCCAAAACAATTCCACTTTCATTTTTTTTATACAGTAATTCATAACCCTTAAATCCTGTAAGGGGATGTGAGACATCAAAGTGGCAACTGAGGCAGCTCACTGGTGTTCAGGAGGCAATTTCACTCTCGAGTTTTGCTTCTTATTCACTTCCTGTGGGCAGAGAGCTGACAATTCCTGGTACGAGTTTCATTTGAACAAATCATCTTGAAGGGACAGTTTATCTCCAAAAACACAAACACACGTTTCCTCTTAGCTGTAGTGCTGTCAATCCATCTAGATTGTTTTGATTTGTGTTTAAGGGATATCTGCCTTTTCTCCAGCATAATAGAACTGGATCCAACCAGGGTAGGAAATTAGCATTTTAAAACATCTGCCAGTCAGTGACAGAGAAATGTTCAAATTCACCAGCTAGTCAGTATATCCTTTTGTGTCTTAAATCCACAAGCCACTTTCAGCTTTTACCAGCATTTTGCTGTTGCTAATTTCCAGACCATATCACAGAGTAGAAGAAAGCATGCCTCTACTCATGGATGAGAGGCTAGCTAACTTAGCTAGCTAACATAACTATTCAGCAGAGGAGACCATTAATGTTTACATCCTGCACTATTTTCCCCAGTGGAAACTCTTGGTATTGCAGCCTGCAGCTCCAAAAGCACTTTCCCTATAGACCACCAGTATAAAAAACATGACACTTCCAAACTCCTAACAAAGTCATTTATTGTTCTATTGTGAATTTTTGATCTATGTAGGTTTTATATTTAGCCATTTAAAAATCTGTGATGGATGTCCAGGTGGGAGAAACACTACTGCGCATATTCAGTGGAATACAGGAAGCTAGAAATCTTGTTTGCGCTTTTCTCATTGGACTGAACAGGCACCATCTTTGCATCTGGTATCTTTGTGTCATGAGTAGAACCCGGCTGATATATTGCCTAGCCAATATTATTGGCAGATGTCAGCCTTTCACAGATATATCAGTATTGGCATATGGGTTGTCTGATACGTGCCAATATGAAAACGTTTTTGTGAGCGATTATACATTTTTAATTACAGAGAAATTTACTGCTTTTGTAATTTTTCAGTTCCAAATATCGGTATCCGCATCAGCCCCAAAAATCAATATCGCTCAGGTCACAGGCCTCTGGTGTTAGCCTCTCCATGAGTAGATTCACCCTTCACTGCTGTACCTCTTCATGATTAAGGATGCTTAATTTTTTCAAGAGAGTCACTGCAAGTGCAGCTGTAATGTCACATGATTCAAATACTATTTTTGCCGTTTGTGTCCCCAACTCTGAATGAACAGCACCGTTTGTGTTTGTCTGCACATGATTTCCACTGGAACTGAAACAGGTCTCCCTGTTCTAGTAGGAATTCGTCCTGTCTCACTTGCCAATTCATGCACATGGAGGAAATATACATCAAGGACAAATCGAGTAGTGCCATGGAAGAGTGACCAAGGTCTGCGGCCCTTTGGTGGAAGATCAAGCCTTCTTGAAATCTTTCCATGGCTTTCCGAGTTAAAATATAATGTAGATGGTATGGTACAGAAACATGTAGGATGGCATCAAACATGTCTACAGTATATTAGTAAGATAATTGGTCATGAATGAGGAGGTGAAAGGAGAAAGGAGAGAAAGAAGAAGGGGAAAAAGAAAACAAAGAGAATTGGCTTTGTGCTGGGTGCCCTCTGCTTTAATAAGGAGGGGGTTGGTATGTTCAGGAGGGGAAATGTGCTGATCTCAGCTGCACTGAGATGCCGTTTAAAGTGGAAGAGAGGATTTGAAGGAATTATCGTACAAAGTGCTGCTTTCTCTCTACAGTCTTAGCTAAAGCCTCTCACCGTGCTATGAAGAAAGAAATGCTAATTGTGTGAAACGGAGGTATTTGTTTGCTCAGTACAGATGCAGGCTGTTGTTGCTGTGGTGTCCAAATATTTGTGACCCTTGCTACTGTTTGTTTGTTTTGTGCCTTAGACAGGGTTTAAAGCATGTTGTAATACAAATAAAAATACATTATGTCCTCAGCTCTCAGAAGATATTTTGAGATCAGAGATTTGTGTGATAGCAGTGTTTAATAACTCTCCTCTCCACAGTTTAGTAAACCACATCCTCTTTTTTATTCCTTGTTTAATCAAACATGCTAAGTGAAATTAAAGAGTTAAATCCCTTGTCACTGCCTGCTTTAGTATTGGCTGCAGGCAATGGCTTGAGCTGCAGCCATTAATCAAAGAATTAGTCGAAAGAAAATCAATCGCTGGCTAATTTGATGATGGATAAATTGTTGACTGTGATTTTTCTTGTAAAAAATATCTGAAGATCTCTCTAAGTCAACTCATAAATACCTAAATAAATAAATAAATAGATCTGGAACTGAACAACGAACCAGCTGGAAAAAAATTTAGGTGGAAGTGATTTCATTTTTTTTTAGTTATTATTTTCCCTCAAGTCAGTAATTCCAATCCATGCTAAACAGTGATGAGTGTAAAAAAGGTAAATTGCAAACTGTAAATGCAAAAACTAATTTACATAAACAGCCTTGTGTTTGGAAAGACATGATGGGGACATTAAATAATAAGTTACAATAAACAAATAAGATGCACACATTCACAGCTGAACAATGGTTATCACTGTTCCAGTGCAGCATTTTTGTCCTTTAACCTACAAACTTGCAGGGGTAAATGTTTCTTAAGCGATGAGACAAGTGGTGAAATATGCAGCTGCATGGTTCAAGAAAGAGCTTAACAAAGTAAGACCTCACTTGGAGATCGTTTGCAGCTGCTGCAGAAAAGTCCCCTCCAGTTCGACGGTGTATTGTCCTTATTTACATAAACAGAGAAGACCTGTCTGCTGGCAACCACAGCAACAGACGCAGTCATAATGTGACGTTGCTATTATTGCGTGTTTACAGCAGCGACACAGTTGGATGATGTTCTGACCGCTTTGCCCTTTTCAGTCCGCAAACCCAATTTTTTTAATCTGAGACCACAAATCCTCCAGCTGCATGCCAAGAACCAGTGGAGGAAGTGAACATTAAAGAGAAAGATTTTGACAATCAGTGTGTTAATGTTGAGCATGTGTACTGAGAACGGCTTCAGTGGAAAAACACTGTCGAGTTGTGCACGAGTGTAATAGTGTTGACTGATGAAGATAATCAAATTCAGCTTAATTTAACCTTGCATATAACGCCCTTTTTGGGAGGGGAGGTTTCTGTGTGCGTGTGTGTGTGCTTTCACACCGACTTCCTGTGTCTATCTGTTAAGTACGAGCAGCCACAGCTTCCCTTTCTGTCATCTTCTGCCGCTCTTTTCGGTAGCGTGACTTATTAGTTGCTGCTGTGCTGTGATCCTGTCCCCGGCTAATGATAACAAAGGGCTAATTCAAACCATAACCAGGTTAGTTCTGATGAGACCACAAGTCTCTTTTAATAGAGAGGAAGCACAGTAGGATGCAGGATAGGCTGTAAAGTTACGAGACTGGATTGCAAAGCAGATTCTAAAGGTTAGTGGGTTTTTTGATGCCGTGGAGTTAAAGAAATGGAGATTGTAGCAGAAGTAGTGTACACAGAGCTGAAGAACACCCAGCGAAGTGGATGGAGTAACGTTTAGCGCTTTTAATACAAGGTTACTTCTTATAGGGCTGGGCAATATATCCTGATATGAGACTATATATCATCTTAGATCTTGGATATCATTATATTGTGATATGGCTTTGTGTTGTCTTTTCCTGCTTTTAAAGGCTCCATTACAGGAAGGTGATGTCATTTTCTGAATTTACCAGACTGTTCTACCTGCCTTTGCCCACTGAGTCATTACATCCACATTACTGATTATTTCTGAACAATCTCACTGTGTTCATAGTTTGTGAAAGTAACAGTAGTCATACTGTTACAAAACCAGTATCAGGGTATTTTATCAAAAACATTGTGATGTTTTCTTCCAACTAACATAAAAGTTTCCCTGCCACGGGAGCTGGCACAGCAAACAGTAAAGCTCGTGAGGTGTGGTTTGTGCTAATCATCTGCACTGTAAGAACACATGGACCAATCAGACTGCTTATCTTACGATGCCTGTTGCGTAATGATTGTGATGGCAGCAATGCTGAAAGTTAAACTGGCCGATACTTTCCAACAATCGTGAGTGTGCAGCACAGTACAGCTGAATACAGATCAGTGCTCTAGACGTCTACATCACCCGCTGTTCAACTGTAATCAGATTTTTCTCCTCTTTAATTATGGTGGGACAGTTAAGGTACGCTGCTTTTGTACATGTTTTGTGGTTTTGTACTATATGTACTCTGAATATATCTCCGCTGTGGCATACTAACAGTGTCTGCCTTTGCTCTTTAAGCTTGTGTTTTTCAAATGCATTTGTTTGTGTGTTTTGGTGTTTTATTTATGCTCCGTGAGTCTCAGTGAGTGTATCAGCTGCAAGACGGCTCCTGTAGATTAGTTGGATTACAGACTGCTGAGATTAACCAAGAGAGCATCTGTCAGCGACTTTCTGTTAGTATTACTACTTCTACTACTGCTACAGTACCACTACTATTACTTCTACTGCATTTTGAATGTACTGGGAACAACGTGACTGCTACTAACTCCTATTGCTGCATCTGCTTCTACTACCACTGCTACTGATGCGTTTTGTAGTAGTAATAGATACTGCATCTGCCGCGAGTACCACATGTACTCCTATGATTTACTGCTGGTTCACCTACTGCTGCTACAGCCAGAATATAACTACTCACTGGCGCTGATCTAACAACCCTGCAACTACAAATTAGCATGCTATTACAGTAGCTGTTGATACTGCATCTATTTGTACTATGTGAGAAGGATTGAGGGTTTCTTTCATTGTATTGTAGTTGCAAGAAAAAGCCAACATCTGTGCTCACATCTGAAGAAATGTTTACACAGATGTTCAGTTGTGGGGAAACCTGTAAATTTAAGGAATCGTCTTATTATTATTATGCTTATGTACAGTTTGCATTCTCATTTGATGATGCTGTGTTCGGTATCCAACTTGTAAGCTAACACATGAAGCTGCTTTATTTTATTTTTTAACGATTTTGGCCTCCAACAATTACGAAAACAAGATGATTGAGATAATCGAGTGTCATGTTTAGTTCAGCTCGCTGCGGTTGAGTGAGCCATTGTTAGTGAAAACCCAGTCAAGCCAGCAGCCGCTTGGATTTCGATTCACATTAATCTGTGTTTTTACAGTAATAGTGCTTGGAGAGGCCAAAAGGGATGTGAGCCATATTTCAGCAGTCGTTTCTCCATATAAATATGAAATTATACAACACATCATATGTTCAGTAAATCCTAATATTTATTATATTGTATTATTATTAATTATATTAATTATTTTTCATTTAAAGTTCAATAAATGATGTTTCCAAAATCATTGAGTAAACGTGAAATAATGATCATGATATGTGTGTTACTTAGGGGTGTCACGATTCTCCAAATCCTCGATTCGATTCGATTCTCGATTTTTTTCTTTTTCTTACAAATCCAACAATCCAGCTGCATTTGAGGCATTGACAATGTTTCTGGCATTATCTGTGGTCACAGGGATGGTTGTATTTTGTCTGTCCAGTTTCCATTCTAGTACCGCTTCCTTTAGCACTTCTGCCAGATTATCACTTGTGTGTGCTTCATAGATGGGGCGAGTTTGAAGGACTGGACTTTCAATCTCCCAATCTTTATTGACGTAGTGCGCTGTGACGGTGATGTAACTCTCAGTTGCTCTTGAGGTCCAGCCATCTGTTGTTAAGGCAACTAACTCTGCATTGCTCAGACCCCTCACAACTTTTTCTTTAACGTCTTCATACATGGAGGGAACCACTTTTGTTGTAAGATGCGACCTGCTGGGCATACTGTAGCGTGGCTCAAGTACGCTAATTAAATGTTTAAATCCCGTGTTTTCCACCACCGAGTAAGGCTGCAGGTCTGCTGCTATAAATAGCCCTATAGCGCTAGTTATAGCTTTTGCGCGAGCTGAGGTCTGTGGAAGTTTTATTGCAAACGAGGATTGAATAGTTGGCTGGACCAGTGATGGTGCTTTCCCAGCTGTCAAATCTACATCTTTCGTAGTGTTTCCCGTGGCCGGGTATGGTACACGCGCATAGCATATCTTACACACTGTGGTCTTCTTGTCAACAACGCGAACGTCGTCGACATAACTCACCGGGAACGCAAAGTATTTCCATACATGTGATTTAAGAGAAGCAGGAGCTGCTTCAAGCTCCGGTGCCGCGTCTCCTCCTTTATCTGCACTCGCCATCGTGTCATAACCTGCAGGATAGGTAACTAGCGGCGTCGGCTACAATGTGCTGCGTCATTTGCGTAACTTTGCGTAGTGTGCGTAGCTTTGTACACGGGGAGGGGGGGGATCGTCGATCCTCTCTTTGACTTCGATGCTCGAGATCGTGACGTAATTTCGATCGATTTCGATAAAAAATCGAAATCGTGACACCCCTAGTGTTACTGTACTGACCATCGTCTGCCAGCAAGTACTGATACTGAGGAGCTATGTAACATATTGATAAACGGTGTTTTGTTCTTTTTCTCTCTGTGTCTTTCAGCCATGTCTCGTAGGAGTTCTCGTCTGGTGTCCGGCGGCTACTATAACTCAGACGAAGAATCTGATTCAAGTAGCGTGACAAACATTTCCTACCGAGAAAACCCTGTCAAGTACGTAACTCTAACTTAGCTTGTGTGTGCTCATGTGTCAGCTCTGACTTGCAAATAGCAATGTTAAACAATCTCGTTCTTTGTCCCACACCACCTCCCCCTCCTGTCTACGTGTGTTGCGTTATTTGTTATTGTCAGGGTTTTCAAGAAGAAGGCTGGGGCCCGGAAGGCTGGCTCCCGTACCCCCAGCAGAGCCAATAGCAATGCCAGTTCTCCCAGCACAGAGTCGCCGATCACTGCAGGTCAGTATGACGGTAAAAACGTAACATAACATCCCGTCAATACAAATGTAATAATAACGGCATGATTGAAAAAGGATGGAGGACATTTGTTTCAAAAACACTTCAGAGCAGTGCTGAAACCAAAAGCAAAACAACAAAAGATTCACTGGGAATAAAAACAAATTATAAATAATTATTTAATTATTCACCACTGACTGCTCTCTTTTTTGTCTCCCTTCTGCCTCTCAGGTCTGACTCCCTCTCCCTTGAGCAGTCAGACCCAGACGACCATGAGGACAGTACCCTACCTTCCCACCGTGGCCACCCCTCGGCCTGCTTTGACCCCGTCATCCAGTCGGAGTCAGACGCCCACACCCTTCCCCTCGGGGCCTCCAGAGAAGTGCGCCGTCGGTGGGCCCTGCAGCTCCAGCAGACCAGGATTACACCACAGACCCAACCACAAAGAGCTGACTCAGAGCAGCGTGGACAGCTCGGGGTACTCGTCCTCTGAGGGCCCTCAGAGGAAGCCAGCAGCTGCCAGCGCCGGTAGGATCCATGGTAACAGTGTCGCTCCCAGTGCTGGATACAGAAGCAGAGTGAGCAGTGCCTTCTTAAGCCTGATGGGTGAGTATGAGGTGTGATGTTTATTTGCATGTGTGTGTCTCTGCATGCCTATATAATGATCTCATTGATTCATTTGTTTTGTGCAGACTCAGCCTCATTGATGGCCGTCGCAGCCCAGTCAAAAATAACACATCTGGCATCTTTAGGTATGCTGCCGATGTACATGTTTAAGTTTGTCTGGTTGTTTATTTGCATATATGACCAGTATGTTCACGTTTGTGCTTGTTTTTCTAGCTTTGTTAAGAAGATTTGTGCATTATGTGTCCACATTCCCACGTGTGTGTGTATACTGCTTTCACATGTCACTAGGTTTATGCTGTTTTCACAATTGCTGCATGTGATTCGGCTCCAGCTTTTTAAAATCCCCTTTTCCTCTCGTCCCTGCAGCTAATACTTCATTGAGCGGTCACATGAAGAAGGCCTGTGTTCTGTTTCTCCTCCTCCTCATCTTACTTTTGTGTAAGTGACATTTAACAGACTCCTATTTGCATGTCATCTGGTAGATTTTTCATCATAACTTGGAAAACACCTCATCATCCCCTGAAGTCGTCTGGAGTGTTTTGTTAAAGTATGCTTTTCCTTAAATACTGAAGCCTTGTTGTCTTTGTTTTCTTGTCAATAAGAGTTTTGCTTACTTTTGTGTATATTTTTTTGAAATTCCTTCAAGAGCTACCTATCTGAAGACATAGTATATAAGTGGTACTCAGGGTTTCCCCAAGGTGGTAGGGTCTGCCCCAAAAGGTGTATGTTTGACTTACACATAGCTCTGCTTGGTCTCCTCGGTGTGTGTGTGTGTGGTGAGTTTTTCCTCACACACCCCGCCTCAGTGTGGCTGAATGAGTCACAGTAAATGTCAGTCATTACAAGTTTCGCATGTCAGGGCCTTTGATCGTAGGTGATGTTTACTTGGTGCAGACTGTGTCTCTGTTTCTAAGTGCCGTTCTTTAAGGCAGCGCTCCTCCTGTTTTCTCCAGGTATTTGGTTCCTCCTTCCTTTGTTGACCTCACTCTTCTCCCGCATGACTGTCACAAAGACCCCGTCACAGACAAAACCTAAGAGTCAACCTGTTATCCCTGCCACTCCTCCTCCTCCTCAGCTCAACATCATGCATCCTACACCTGTGGTGGTAGGGCAGATCATCTTTGTTTGTGTGTGTGTGTGTGCATGTGTGTGTAGGTTAAATTTGTATTGATTTTACTTTTTTTCTGATTTTTAACTCGGTTCTCTGTTTACGTTTTGCGAACTGGTACATAAACAACATACTATTTATTTAATAGAGGGACAACAACTGCCGAAACAAAGAAGTACACTATGAACTGGCAGCATACTGCTGTATATAATTAGAAGAGGAGGATGTGTCCAGTGTAGGAGGTCAAATGGGGTTTGGGAACCTTCAGCCATCTTTAAAATGATTTTAAAAGCAAACACATGAGGAATTGATTAATGTAACTATTATAAGGCAAAGTTAGCATATATACTGATACCATAATGACAGATTATCATGAAAAAATAAAATGTTTCTCACATGATGTTTATTATGGAGAATATCTATTTTTATGGGGGTTGTTGGCATGAAAATTTGGGGGTCTTTTTTGTTACCTCTATGTACCAGGAGTGATTTTGTTTTATTTTTTTCCCCACCAGGATCCAGCCGTTGTGTCTGCTGCTGTAGAAAAGAAGATGCAGCGTGTTATGGTAAGTAGAGTTGGGACCGATCTGATCCAATATCTGTTTTGGGTGCCAATAATGACCTAATACATTTATCAGATTTCAGACTGATGTCACCGCTCCACGTACTGATCCAGATTCAATGCTCATATTGATTGATTGTCAACATCCCATTTCACTCTTGTATTTTATAAATTGTTCTTATTTTTTAAATTTTAAAAATAAAGACTGAAAAAAGTGGATCGGTCCATCTCTAAAAGTAAGAAACGGATCATTGGCAAATTAAAAATATGAGACAATTCTAAGGTGTGATGTATAAGCTCCACCAGCTTCAAAAAGGAAGCCTGCTCAATATAACAAAATAAAAATAGTGATTAAAGGAAGAGGCTAAAATAACTTTGAGGCCTCATGCAAATCTAAGTTCCTTTTTCATCAGTGTAACATTTATCGGTTTGTTGCAGGAGGAGCTGCAGCTGAAACAGCAGGAGCTGCAGCTGAGGCAGGAACACCTTCTCACTCAGGTGAGGGAATCTCGCTCTCTATGTCTTCTCTCTTCCCTTCCCTCTTGTAGTTAACAATCTCGCTCTGTGTGTGGTGAAAAGTCGTGCCTGGTGAGACCAGTGTGGAGGCCAGATAGGGAGGAGCAACAGGGTCAAAACCCAGCTGTGCTAGAGTAACATCTAGTGGTGGTAATGTGGACCTGCACAGAAATACAGGAAGAGAGTTTCTGCATGATTTTGTAGCTTTTTTTTTTTTGCTGTTATGTAACTTGTAACTACTCTGTAAGTAAAAGCCTCTGCCAGTCCAAAACACAAACGTGCTGTTACAAACATCAAATGCGAAATTTCTGATTGATAAATGTTTGAAATTTAAGTCTGTTTTACTTAACTTTTGTATGAGTGAAGTGTTCACATCTCATCAGTTATGTAGTGTTTAATTGGACCTGTGACGCCTCCAGAAGCCTTGCCTCGTTCACCTCAGAGCCTCTAGAGTGAGGCACATTTGAGCCACATTCACCTCTCCTGACACTGCCCAACACTTCTCTTCCAGTCCAGTAATGACTGACCCGGTCATATCTTTCTCTCTCAGATGAAGGAGAGACTGCAGCTGGAAATGCAGGACATGAAAGCGAGGCTCGAGGTTGTGGACTCGGACAGTCGGTTGCGTCTGGAGCAGGAGCTGGCCGGGGTTGGCAGACAGCTGGTGGACTACCAGACAGACAGCCACTCTGCCACTGCCAGCCTCAGCCTCAGGATCCAAGATTTAGAGGCCCAGAATGCCAAGGTAACATTTTTGTTCATTAACCCAATATTTTTTCTTCCAACCTGATCTGCTTTCTTTAATTTGTAATGTGACTGTTTCTTATAGCTGTCCCAGGAGTGGTCTTCCATCCAGCTGACGCCTCCTCCAGCCCCCTGTCCTGATATTAGCAACACCCCAGTCCACGACCATCTCACCCCAGAGCTCGAGCAGGCCATGGAGAAGTGGCTCACTGACCGTATCAAGGTGGGTGGAGTGATAGAAACTGTAGATAACTTTCAAGACCAATTTCTGAATCTAAAACCTACATAAATGTTATCCCAGTACAAATTCCTGATCTGATGTCATACTTGCGGTATGTACTGTATGTGAATGTGAATCAGGAGCAGGATGCTATCAGGCTTGCTGATAAAGGAAGCTGCTCAGACTGTGGACGTCCCGTGGCGGACAAAATGGCCGACTTTGCACTGGAGACACAAGGTTGGGAACTATATTTGGATATTCATTTGTTTCACTGTGAATAAAAGATTATCTATGTCTATTTTTATTAAATTAAACAGATTCAACAAAGTAGCTTCAAACTCTTATTTTGTATTGTCTGTGTATGTGTGCAGGTGCCAGTGTGATCAGTACCAGGTGTTCAGAGACATATCGTATTCGCTCAGCATGTGTGACCCTGTTTGGGTTCCCTCTGTGGTACCCTTCTGAAAGCCCACGCACTGTTATTCAGGTATTATCATGCTCTCTCTGTCTCCCTGAACAAGTTATTTTCCATTACCTTCCACCCACCTCTATCTTCCTGTTTTTGTCTTTTCTCCTCTGCGTCTGTTTCCATCTCTCTCTAAATATTTCTTAGTATGAAAAGAGAGTTTTTATTACTCAGGCAGACACTAACAGCTTTGTGTCCTCCTTCCCTACCAGGGCTACCCGGTGCTGCTCCCAGGGAAATGCTGGGCGTTTCACGGTGTCCAGGGGACTCTTGTGATCTCTCTGTCTCACCCCATCACGATAACTCATGTGACGCTGGACCACCTGCCGCGCTACAACTCCCCCACCGGCCGCATTGACTCCGCCCTCAAAGACTTTGAAGTCTATGTGAGTGATCCCAGTCTAAAGATGAGAGTCCATGACTGATGAATGTTGTGCACGCTGCTCTTTGCAACCTTTTTTAAACCTTTTTTTAACTAGGAGCACCAGTGTGATTTGCAAATATCCCCCTGTGATTCTTGTTTTTTTAAATCGTCATCGTACGTCATGTGAAACACCAGGAGCAGCATTTCCACTGGTAACATTTTGCTATGGCTGCCTCAGCAATTAAACAAAATCACAAAAGAAAACAGTCACGACAAAACACAAAAAGGAGAGGAAGCAGGAGTGAGACTGTGCCTGGAAACAGGCAATAGGTGACCCATGACCAGATTATCATAGTTGACCCATGACCGTCATTATCACTGTTCTGACAGAGTTGTGATTTTTCTTTCCCAGGGGATGAGAGATGACACAGAAGAAGGAACACTGCTCGGATCATTCACTTACGATGAAAATGGAGAGTCAACGCAGACCTTTAAGCTGCCGGTGAGTAGAAACAGACAAATGTGAATAGAACTTAATGTAACTACGTTCTGTGCTGTATAATAACTTGAGGCTAGCTTGAGCTTTTGTTGCTCGTATGTGCTGACAGAGCAATATGATAACTTATGTTTTCTTCTGTCTTTTTTTATCTTTTCCTCTTTCTCTCTTTATTCTTCTCTTTTCTTTTCTCCTACGCTCCCACCACCCCCTCATGCAGAATCCCAGTGACGTGGTGTATCGAGTTGTGGAGCTGCGTGTCCTCACTAACTGGGGTCATGTGGAATATACGTGTCTTTACCGCTTCCGTGTGCACGGACAGATGTCCTCCACATGAGACAAGAGACGCACTGACTGCACTGTAACGACTCATTCCGCCATATCAGAAAGTTTATTAGCAGTGGACACTATAAACAAGTGAAAACTCAATTTGGTGGTCTGTGGTGTGTTCAGGGCCAAATGCTACTGAAAAAAGCTTTAAGTGTTGAGTCATGTCACTCGTGTGTGACAGCTGGTTTGGTTGTGCTTGTGGATTGCTTAATGTTACAGTGACAAAAATCATAGGAGTTTTTGTGCACAATTTAAAGTACACACTTGGCTTTGAATCAATGTACAGAATGATAGATGTCTAAAAACCAAAAATCTACCTAGTAAAACCATCCGGGAGCATAACGTTCTGGAAACTTTATGCTTTCAGTCACATGAGAGTGCCATAGAATAATTTTTAACTTGTGTTTTTATTAATTATTGCTATTATATTATAGCTATTCATTGCTATATATGTCAGGTTTTGTCCAACTTCACATTCATAAGTCATAAGATGACGTTTCTCTGAGTTTGAATGCTCTTTACTCTGACAATTAAAAGAAAAGACAGTGTTTTTTGAATCAACTTTACTGACCCTGGTTGCAAAACTGCACACATACACGATGAAGTTACATTAATGAAGTTACAGAAGTTCATTTTGGGGGCAACTGAATTCATTTAAATATTTAATATCTTTATGATACATCTAGTTTATGAAGCTCTTAATCACGCATGTGAGTTTGTTGTTATCTCAAATGATAGAAACAGCTGTTACGCCATTTTTTAACAGGACGCTTCTGATTTTTGGCTGTTGGTGATGTGACTGATGGGATGTACCATCCTATGAACTATAGGTAGAAATTCCAAAGAGGGCAGCAGTGAATGTTTTTTTAAATCAGTGTTGTTTGTTATTAGGAAGTTCAGTTTGATTTAATAATTCATTCAAAAGATCAAATATGCAGCTTTGTAAAGTTTTTCTCTTTTAGCAAATTCGACCTCGTCAGTTTTGATTTCATTACCGGTACTTGAAAACTTGATAACCTCTTTTTGTAACCTCTTTGAAAGACGTCATGTTGACGTCATGACATCTGTGCTTCTACTTTCTTGTACATTACACTTCAGTTTTATATGAGCTCCACAACCAGGAACGTAAAAGTGTTATTTATTTGGGTTTGGGTTGTAAAATGAGAATATTCATTTATGAATTCATGTTTCATGTCCTTTTTAATACTTTCCAACATGCTAGACTCGTGGAAAATCATCAAGTTTACCATTCAGTATCTCTAAAATATAGACTACCTGTTCATTAGGGCTGGCTGATATATCGATATTATCGTTATCGTGATCTGAGACTATGTATCATCTTAGAGTTTGGATATTGTTATATCGCGATATGGCTATATGTGTTTTTCCTGGTTTTAAAGGCTGCATTACAGTAAAGTCATGTAATTTTTTCAACTTACCAGACTGTTACTGTGACTTGTTCTAATACTTGCCTTTACCCACTTAGTCATTATAGCCACATTATTCATGATTAATAATCAAAAATCTCATTCTGCAATTACCAATAGTCAACGCTTCAATATTGTCAATATTGAGGAATTTGGTAAAAAATATAGTGATATTTGATTTGTCTCCCAGTCCTCAAAATATCGAGGTATATATCGTGTATTGTAACATAGCCTAAAAATATTGCAACCTCATTTTAAGGCTTTATTGCCCAGCCGTAGTGTTCATAACAAATATTGTTTGGACTGTTTGCAACGTGTCATTCAGTCATCTCTCATGTAATTCTTTGTTTCTTGTTGTACAGTCCAGGTAGACAGGAGATGGTGGAGAACATTTCAGATACTTGTTCTTATTATGAAGTGCACTAGAGGTGAATTCAGGTCAAATCGATCATTTCTTGCTCTTTACCTCTGTTGAATATATACAAGTCTTAAAGGTGTAGAAAATTGAGGAAAATGAAGTAGAGAAGCTATTTTACAAGACATACATTGGTGAAGATTAAATTATATTTTTAACTTTTTGTGTGGTATGGGGTGGATATAAATTATTTTGATATGATTTGTGCAGGGTGTATACATTTATAATCTTGATGTATTGCTTTTTGTATTTAAACTGATGAGAATTATAGGTAACGCAAGGACTTTTAATAATTTTCTTTTCATTTCTCACTTTTATTTAATATGTCAAATGCAAACGTGATTGGCTTTTGAGAGACAGATGATGCCAAATGTGTGTTATTATACACAGTGTAATGTACATCGTTTCTTTTATTATCTGATAGAGGAGGAATTTGTTTTCATATCTGAAAGCTGTTGAACAGCCTGTACAGTCCGAATGCTTCGACATGTATCTTTGTGTATCGAAACACATCGCAGACAGAGTATTTCTTCTTTAGATTCTTGTTAATGTAAAGCTGGTCGAGAAACACAGAGAACAATGCTTTCATTTAGAAGAGTTAATTATGTAGAGATTCATTATTTTAAAAAAAAGCCTGAAATACAACTTAAACAATGAATTCAGACTTTTATCGCCATGTTCACAATTGTTTTCTCTTAATTAGACAGACTCATGTGTCAGACACTCCCTGAGCTGTCCTCTGACTGTCAATGCCTAATTGTAAGCCAAAGTTTGTCTGATTGATTGAATAAAACATTGGAATATATTTTTGTCGCAGCATTTATTGTTTTATAAAGTTTTATTTTCTGATGCTTGTAGACTTTTTGGGCAGAAACTAGCTTATTAGAGAGCACAGGCATGATGCCGCACTAAAAGAAACAACATTTATAGACAACGAAGGCTGTTGAACTGGGTTGAGTGGCTTTTTTATTATAGTTACATATCAGCTCATCAGCATCGATCACCAAACTTACTTTTACTATTCCAGTAAGATAGGAAAAAATACAGATAAACAAAAAATGTTCAGGAGTTTCAGGTTTGCATTACATACAAGCAGTGAAAGACAAACAATAACTACCACTTCAGTGTTCCTTCATCCAAATCTATATGAAGTAACAACAATAAGCAATTATTTTAAAAAAGTTTTTATCCCACAATCCAGGTTACTGGGGCCTCGTTACCGACATTTCCTAAGTCTGAAAATCGTATCTCAGTTTTAAGATGACATTGAGGATTTTTGGTATTACAGAAATATGTTTCCAAACTGCATTTTTGAAAAATAATAGGAATTTAGCAATTAGAAATCTTAATCAGGAATCTTAAGTTAGGATGGAATAGACTCTGTCCTAAATTCAAAATAACTGCCCCAGTAAACTTGTGGATAGTTTGGATTTCTTAAAGTAAGACAGGACGCAGGACACAGCCATGAGTTTAGGAATTACTTCTGGAATAGCAGAGAAGGATTTGTACAACTTCAGTTCAGATAGCAGTACAGGACAAGTAGTAAGGAAATGTTTCTGTAATGAGGCCCCAGCTCTTCCCTTGCTCTAAACTTTTGCCTCAGCGGTTGAGCCACAGTGACATCTCATCTTGGATAGCTGTTTGGTCCGGACCAGATAACTCAGAGGCTGAAGGACGCTGCTCATGGAGAGGATTATGTTGGTGACACCGGTGAAGACTGAGAAGGGCCTGAAAAAATGTGGACCGAACTCCCTCAGCAGGTAGTCTGTGAATGGAGGGAGGTAGTGGAAGTTGACCAGCACAAACGCAGTCATCACTAGCTTGAATGCTCGCTTTTTCACTGGATGGACCTCCTTCCCGTTTGGCCCTGATTGGCGGAGGGACTTGAGAATCAGGATGTTGCAGGTGGATATGATCACTATGATGCAGCACAGGAGCGCCAGTATCACATTCCACTTGTATCCTGCATTGACCTTCACCAGACCGCAGGAAGCAGCAGTTACGGCAGTCACCACCAAGCACAACGACAGTCGCAGTTTAGGATCCTTGAGCCGAAGGAAGACCAGGGGATGGCAGACGGCCATGTAGCTGTCCAAAGCCAACATGCAGAGCAACATCGGCCCTCCTGCTTGATTCAGACCCCAAGCCACGAAGTTAGCAGCCTCTATTGTTCTTTTGTACAGGAAACGGATGTACTCGACGAGGAGCAAGAGGCAGAACAGCATGTCGAATAGAGCCAGGTTGAGTGTGAAGATCTCTGAGGTGGAGCAGATACCGGGTTTACCCAGCAGGAGTCGTATGACCAGAGCATTGGCCGGTAGCCCGAGCGGTGGCACTGTGACCACGGTGGGCATGAAGTACCAGACAAGATCACCGACCTTATCCATCGTGTTGTTCCTCCTGAAGTCTTCCATCACTGTGGCTGAGTTGATGTCGAGCTGCTGTCTATGTCGTCTAAGATGAATATCTGTCAAAAGAAAGTGTCTAACATTTCACATGATGCATCCTTCACGTCCAAAAATTTAAATCCAGCTATTTTGTCTGCTGCCAAGGATGAAAGCTTTTCCACGAACATGACACTTTACTTTGCATGCTATAATTATGTCATGCCAGGTGGTCTGTCTGGCTTGTAAACGTGATGCAAATTCACTGTAATGGCTCTCATTTACATTGTCTTTGTTATCATAGTTCTGTTTTCATAGTTATGGGAAAGTTTCTGCTGTTGATGTATAGCAATGCCACATAGTTTTCTTTTTTTTATAATGAGATGTCCAGCTTCTCATTGGCTCAAGTTACACAATTTTATGTGAGCTGCCCAATGAAACCACAGTTTAGGATTGCCTTTACTGGGTGTTACTGGGTGGATGCTGCCATCTGTCAATATGAAATCAAAACACTTCAGTCTCAATCTTAGGGAAGAACTAAATACTTTGAAAAGTCTCTTCAACACTTTGTTGCTTAAATTGGTTCCCAAAAAAAGTTTATTTTTAGGGGCTTTTGCCTGTATTAGATAGTACAGCTGAAAATAAAAAGCAAAGAGGGATAAGACAATTTATTAACCTTAATAAGGCATTGTTCTCACTTAAGATCCAGTAGCTGCAAAAAGCATAGTTAACTATTAATAAGTGTATAGTTGACTGCTAATAAATACATTATAAAGTATGAATTAACCTCAATAAAGCAACAAAAAAAGTTTAGTAAAGGTCAAAATGTACATAATAGGTACGTTATTTAAACTCTGCTGTTATTTTAACAACTATAAGAAACTAATGATGCTTTGATAATGCAGTTCTGTGAACAAGTTTCTTATAAGTGCTTCTAAATGTCTTTTAATCCAGCAATATATGTGTATATGGTGCTATTATTTACACGTTTACAGTCGTAAAGTATCTTATTATGTGTGATAAGAGCCTCATTAGCTATTAACTAACTGATTACAAGGTTCATACGACTTATATGTGGTGTAACTTCCATTTTTAATGTATTCGTACACCTATGTAAAAATAAAACATCTGAAAGGAAAAAACATCATACATGCATTACTGACATGACATGACAAATTATTTTTGCAATCCAAACAAAGTAGCTGTCTTGCATTTGATTTCTGTGAATGAAGTAACTCTTTTAAAGTTTTAAATGCTAAGCTAACAAACAGGAGGCGTTCACGCAGTAATCAGAAGAGATGGCGTGTTATTACAATAATTATCAGTATGTTACCGACAAAATCAAAAGATTTTGACCGAAATTTATACCAATTAAAAAAACAAAAACTTAAATGGTAATTAATTGCAGAGATACTGCCCTTTAGATTATGATTTTACCCCCCAAAATAGGAAATCTGTCCAGCTAAATATTGATATGGTAATTTGACATTTATAATAATAAACTTTACCTTTTATAAATCAGTGTTCTTCACCACGCAGGAGCACCAGGATTCAGCAGGAGATCAACGCTGTGTGGATGAACACAGACAACCTCCTGACAGAAATCAGGCTATTCATAGTGATGTATGACATTTGAATACCCACATTCAAAACTGAAATAAAGATGTTGTCACAACTGCCTTTGTTTTGAATGTATTTGTGGATGCATGTAAATGCACTGTTGTCTGTTTCACTGAGCGCTAAAAGTAAACATTGGCCAAAGCACAGGAGTAAACACCCACGTCTTTCAACAGCCACGTCCTCAGTCTGTTGACTTCTCAGCCCCATCAGAGACCCCCCGATGACATCATCGGGACAAGAAATTATTATATAATCATAATAATTTCTTCAACTCTGACCACAACTGTTCCTAATGTTGACTCCCAGCGTTGGTTGCGTAATGAAACATTTTATGAAACAGCATTATTGATGTGCGTGGGTGTTTGTCGTGACTTTGCAAGCTTGTTTTCCCAACAGGTTTTTTTTTTTTCTCAGCACAGTCTGAACACATTAGTAACAGCTTGCATTAGATTTCTCATTTCTGCTTACCTTGCATCACCTGTTTACTGAACGGTGCACAGTTGCATCAGTGAGAACTAATTTTCAGCTGCAGTGCTGCTGTTGATAAAAAATTACCCTTAGGAGCAGAGCGGGGATCAGATTACTGTTTTACACCCTAACATGAACCGTAAATGAGAAAAATGAGAAAAGCATCCGAAGGCAAGCAGCCTGGGGAAACCATACGACTAATGTCATTATAATGCAGCAACTGGGAACTTTAAAGGATGGTACACATCATCACCACTTTCTTCAGGCAGGGAGCCCTGAAGGCAAATGCAGATCCCCTTCACACGTGACTCAAAGCCTAGAAATTATGACAAGAAAGCTGTTAATAATCGCCCCTGCAGCTTGTATAACTTAACACACCCCTTTGTACGTATCCAAACCATCCAATCACTGAAGACGTCTCAGCCACTATTTTGCATGACGGCCTAATCGCTGATTGGGTTGACACGACAAAAAGCACAGGTAGCGTTTTTTCTTCAGATAGGTCCAATCCCACAGTGGCATCATGCAGAGTGTGTTTATAAGCACCTGAGTTCAGTGATCTGGTGCCACATGCAGGAAAGTTCTGCAGTAAGTGAAGAACAGGACCTCAGGATACTTTTGAAGGTAGGATGGATTGATATGATGTCTGGTTCCACTGTTTAGGCCTTTTGCATTGCATTGCTTATCTAATGTTACCTATTTAGGTATCTAGTTACCCACTGTTAGAAAAAAGCTTGCATGGTAGGCTGCCGGTCCTGCTTTCTCCACTTTTTGGGTTACGTTACTTCCTCCTGGAGGGACACGACTTCCCCAAAGACTGTGTGGTTACGCTCCAGGATGCAGTTGATTGAAACTAAAATTTTACTCTCCTTTCTTTCTCATAGGATCCAAGCCTCTCCTTCCAGCATCAGGACTTCCCCCCCACAATGTTCAACACCACTCTGAATCCCACCATCGACCTCTCCATGAACTTAACCACCCCTGCTGGCCCACGTGGAACTCCACCGTGGTACCAGTTCCCGGTTTGTGCCGTGGCCCCTTACGGCTTCATTTTCTACTTTGGGGTCAAGGTGTTCAACCTGGCAGTGGGCACGCCCTGTAATGTCCTGGTCATCTGGCAGATCGCCACCAGGAAAAGCGATTCATCCACCTCTGACATCTTCATCTTCAACCTGGCCATCCTGGATGCCTACTTCTGCCTCATGACACCCATAGAGATGACGAACCGGCTCCTGCTGGACGACAGTCAAATTTGGTACTCTCAGAGGTTCGCGTATGGGATCAAGGACGTAGCACCACTCTTTCTGGTGAGTTTTTGTACCTAATAATCAACGTTAATGATGATGAAATAAGTCTCTGGCCTTATTTTTAGGATTCAAAGTATAAGAACTGCTGTATTTGATATTAAGGACTTATGAACCTACAACTTAGTGGAAATGATGGTGAAAACAGGCCATTCTCAACCTGTTGCTTGCAATAATACAGTTTGGTGAAGCTTAATACATGTGGATGGGCTCTAATGTATATAAATGATTTCAGATATTTATGCTGAGACACATTGCTTCAAGGCAAAAAGTCTGCAGACACAAACAGATTTCCCCACTTCAAAAGCCAGGAAAGTGTATTTAAGTGTACTGTAATGTGATGTTCCTTCCCTGATCTGCTGTTCCAGGTGTGTATCTGCCTGGACCGCTACATAGCAGTGGTCCACCCAGTGCTGTTCACTGGTATTCGAGACAATAGGATCCGGATTGGCGTTTCCGTGGTGGTCTGGGGCCTCATCCTGGCTTACGGCCTCACCAAGTGCACCCTGGGAGTCATGAGCGTCAACGAGGTCTTCAGTGGTGTCATCCTCTTTTCCTTTGCCGTCATGGTCTTCTGCAACATCTCTGTCATCTGGGTCCTCAGACGTTCTGTTGCGGGAAAGGAGGAGATGCACCCGGTAAAGAAGAAGGCTTTCAAGATGGTGCTGATCATCCTGGCCATCATCGTGGCCAACTACCTGCCGCCCGTGGCTCTCATGCCCTTCGTGTCATACTACTCGTTCGTTGCGTTCCGCTGCCAGATCAGCATCAGCGTGTTCTCCATCATGGATCTGAGCTGCAGCATTGAGCCCCTCCTCTACATCACGAAGATGGAGCGTGTGGAAGGCAGGTGCTGTAGACGGAGTTCCTCCAAGAACCCACAAGATGTCAAGGTGTGATCATGGACTACCTTCAATCATAAATTAAACCCATCTTTTTAGGCTTTGGTGCAAGTCTTTGTATCTCAAAAAATATTTTTATAAATTATATTTAAGTGATTTGAACCAAAGTACATTATTTAGAAGTTCATTCTCCACATCTTCTTTGGCAAACCGGTATTAGAAACCCTTCTCGTTAACACTTTCACATCTTTTTGTCCGTTTTTAATGACAGCCTGGGGCAGAAACTGGTTTACAGAGCACCGATTAAGCACTTAGCCAGTCATTAATTAAGCCTCACAGTCAGGAATGCACTGTGGGACCAATTAGCAACAGCGTAATGAGCAGGCATGGACATTATGTAAGTGGTTAACAAACTAAATACATAACACACTGTAATTAATAATGGAACACAAATAAGTAGTGTAATGACTGTGTGATGATTTAAGTAACAACTCCCCTAATAAGAGGTGTTTGAGTGAAATATAATATATATAATAATGATATAAAATATAAGTTAAACTCTCAAAATGATAATGCAAATAATGTTCGTGGTTGACATTTTCTCACTCTTCAGAATGGATATGCAGCATTTTCAGTGATTTCTAAATAACAATGACTGTGTGCATAAACATGTCCATGTATGATGAATGACCACTGACACAGACAAACGTATAAAAGTCTTTATTCTGATCAAAACGTAATAAATGGAATGTTTCCTAGTATTTGTGTGTCATTTTACAGTACATATGTGTAAAACGTGAAGTGCTGAATTGTTGGTTTTTGAATTTCATATTTTGATTTTAAAAAATTACATTTTTAATTAAGGTGCTGCCATTATTTTACACACTTAAGGCAAAGGCAAGAGGAATTTGCGCTTAGCAAGCAAGTCGAATTGACACCACAGGTAACAGCATCAAGTCTGTGTAATTTTGATGTGTAGTTCCTTCAGACTTTCCAGGCTGGCTTCAGGTCCATCTTCTGAGGACACATATCCAGGATAGGTGGGATAAAACTGGGGAGCTGATGGCTTAATGGTGTCACCTCCTGTCACTGATGATGGAGGCAGAAACAGTGGTATCAACTTGGCATGAGCATAGTCAATCTCAAAGCCCTCAAAAATAAGCCCCGTCCCCCAGGAACCCAGCCCCTCCTCAAGAAGCCTCGACACCTCCCAGGTTGCGAGCACCAGCTGCTCATAGTCCCCTTTTTCTAGTCTGAATATATCCGAGGTCAAAGGTCGACGTGGGACCAGCACAGTAAAGCCAGGGGAGTTGGGGAAAGGAGTGAGAAAGGCTACGTGAGACTTGTCTTCCCACACCCGCCACTGCTGCTCCTCCCCACGGACGATGCGTGAAAACAAGCCAGAGTCAGCCGGATCGTTCCCAAGGAAAGTCAGATTGGGCGGAGCGTCAGGTGACGGGAGCTTGGCTCTGATCTTGTCCTGGATTTCAGTCAGGCTGGAGTCACTCCATCTGGGTGCAGTCCTGGAGGTGCAGTAACCTGGGTCGTGGGCGTTGTGCTCCTCATCTCCTGCCAGGTGAGGGCGCCACTCTGCATCCAGACCATGTAGAGGGAGGACAAGGATCTGCGAAATGAAAATGAATGTATATTTAGTTACTCAGACTCTGATTGACATGAACACAGGAGCCATTCAATCTGAAGCCAGGAAATCAAAGTTTTTACATTGCTGTTTTAAATACCTGTGGGTGGCTGACTAGGTTAATTGCGGTTCAGAGGGTTTCAGTAAACTTTATTTTAGTACCTTACAGAGTCACGTTCAGTTGCACGCTAAATTTACTGTGGTTGCTCTGTGAAAAGCAGCATGGCTTCAGCTAAACTGCAGCGAAGTCTCAAAAAAAATATTTGTCTCCATTGTTATAAATAAACTTTGTATGAACATTTTATTGCCAGCCTTTTTTTAAAATTATAATTATTAACAACTACATCTCCCATGAGATTTTGATAAAAGCACCTATGTGTCTAGTAAAACACTCCATGCAGAGGTTGTACTGTACAGCCAAGCAGTCTATCCACCACCTCACCTGGGCAGGTCTGTCTCTGTGGGGTCTGCTGACCAGCGCACACCTCCGCACTGACAGCCTGTCACACAGCAGCTCTGAGACGGCTCTCGCCCCCAACAGCCAGGATAAAAACTCCTGCTTCTCCAGGTGGAAGACGCTGCCTCCCAGGCTGCCAGGGGTGCTGCTCTCCAGGATAACAGAGCCTGGGGTCCAGGGCCGGGGGTGAAGGTAGGCCGCTAGTCCCTCCGACTCCCAGATGACGTGACGGGGAAGAGTGGACATTCTGTTGAGCCTAAAGGTGGATACACAGAAGACGAGGCAACGGTTACTCCTTACACAATCAGGGGATAATATTATTATTGTTACGTTCTTATAATCTGTGTGAACTAAATCAGACTGTAAACACATTCAGATACAAAACATGTCATTATCTCATATAATATCTAATATAAACTAACCTACAACAAATATTTGTGTACTTAATGATTACTTGCTTTAAATACAATTATAAATACAAGACAGGACTCATTTTAGTGTGATATTTACTTGTGTAGAGGATCTCAATACTTCTGTTACCACTGATCTATAGTGAATACACAACTGTTTCACAATAAAGTTATGGAGTTTGGAGATGGAAAAAACAATAAGATGATGCTAAAGTGATATAAAATGTTTAAGCACTATTAATGCAGTTATTTCCATGTTTAAGCTGATTTGTTGTTCCCCAAAAGAAACAACTATCAGCTCTAAAACAGTTTGTGTACATTCCAGATGATCACATTAGCATACGTAGCATTAGCTAAATTAGCTTGTCACAAAGACAAACTTTCTAGCTTTCTCTGAAATTTATCACGTCCAGCCACAAATGTATAGTTGTACAGCCACAGTGACACGTTAGCAGTTTTAATTTCAGGTAAATCTGTCAAACTAAAACCCAAATAAGTCTGACTGTGTATCACAAGAGTTAACCTAAGTTAGCTAGCTAGCATAATTTTGTTCACCAATTACGACTTCAACGAAAGGTCACATTACACCGAAACAGGGGCTACCTAGTAAGTGACATGTACGCCGATTTTGCCTCCACATCAAAGCCAATCAGAAAAGCCACAGTGATGGAGTAAATATCATTTTTAGCCTTAAAAAAATACCCCACTACCATAAAACATCAGTTTTTTGAATGGAGTTTGGTTGAAAAAGTCTGTCCACTCGCTAGACCGCCGGGGAGCAGTCGGTATTTTTAACGCTAACAATTCAGATAAACTGAGCTGACCTACCTTCTAATAATGAAGCTTGTAAACAGCATAAAATAACGTAGGAAGTGGGACTGAAACCGACCTGTTTCCCACTTCTCTCTGCTCGAAGTAAAAAGTGGCGTAATAAGCAGAAACAGCTATAAAAATAAAAAGTGCGCTTCTGCTTCGCCACATCTGTCAGTGCTGACGAGAGAAGCGAAACTAGGACATTTTAAAACCAACAGTGTTGTTACAGAAGTCACTCACGACCATCAATGTGTGGGCTCATGTCACTTGACAAGAGTTTCTTCTTCTTTTCCCTTTTTTTTGACGTTTGAAAGGTGGAATAGCACCATCTAGTGGCCTGGAGTGTAAAAACAGAAAGCCCTCTGGCAGGAAAAAATGAACATTTTCTCATCTAAACTTGGTTTAGTTTTATTTACACGACTATTGTTGCATTTCCAATAAAATGTAATGTAATGTTATGGAGTCAGTAGCACATGTTCAGCAAATTCTGGCTGATTCCTGTGTGCACAGTTCAGCTGGGTGTTTATTGTTTACCTATTTTATTAAGTGGTTGATTGAAACAACCACTTAATTTGGTCTCAGCACTGAAGGTATTACACCACACTACTCAAAATGAGTTAGGGATATTTTAGAGTGCACATTTCATTTGACTTTTATTGCATATCCATCCATGCACATGCATATATGCACCCGTATCCCAAAATCCCTAACTTATTTTGAGTAGTGTATAATGATAATAGGTCTAACTCAATCTAACATCTCTAACTGCCCAGAGAAACTTAAACATGTCGACTACGACTTCTCATTTTATGACTAAACACCTAACAATTTTATTAAAACAAGAAAAAGTGAAAAAAATATCAACCGTTAACCCTACAGTAACAGGATTGGTGGATCAAAAGCAAAACTTGTGTGGCCCAGGGTCCGTTAATAACTGCATATCTCAAACTCTAAAATGCAGTGGATTCAAGTCAATAATGATCTATGCAAGAGAATAATTAAAGTAAAACACAGCATGTTTCATTAATCAGCCACTAAAAATGTCAGCATGAGATCAATTATTAGATATTTCATTGGATATCCATTTATTCTCCTGTAAACATGACAACAAACTTAAATGTAAGCTTCTTTTTCTGAAACATGAATCCATTTTCTGACACTTATTCAGTGCTGAGTCATCAGTTGTGACAGGAAGCTGCACAGTAGCCCTGAGACCTTTCTCCTTACTGTCTCCAGCTCCTCTTGGGTGATCCAAAGGTGTGTGTTCTGGGCCTTTATTTAGGTAATAAGTCATCTTTGTTGACAGTGTTACTCAAGTGCAACTTGACTGAAAGAAATCGACACAGTAGTACTTATCACAAAAAAACATACATTTGTCAGAAATAAAAGAAGCCAGTTAGCCAAAGCCAATTCTGTAAAGTATAAAATCATTGTTTTTTTTTTAATACCAGGGTGAAATGAATGGCAACCAACGGCAGAAGATGTACTGTATGTGTCCAACTCCTATGGTTTCCTTTAAAAAGTGTATTTTGTAAATCTGACAAACAGAAAAGTTCAGGTCATCTTGGCACTGACTCAACACTTGGTCGTCATGACCTGTGTCAACACAGCTGGTCGTCATGTGACCTGTTAACACAGCTCTCCAACAGTGTGCCATGACATCCTGACATAAGGTTGTGACATCTTCAGTGTCGGGATATTTTTTGGACAGGCCTTCGACTGAGTGCTTTACCTCTCCGACAGGAAACAGTGCTAACAGTGACATCCACTAGAGGCTGTGGTTTAGGAGCCTCTTGATCCCTCAGTATTAGATATATGTCACACAATATCTGTCCTTCTTCTAACAGCCTCATCTGTGTGAACATGAAATCTTTGTTTGCTGTTTGAAGAGATGACACCAGGGGACGCCCTTGAGCTGCACAGCAAAGGGGAGTAAATGTCTCACTGGTGGATTAGAAACAACTTAACACTGTATCTTTTAAAAGAAAAACAAAAAAACCCCTTTGACTCATGACATTTCGCCCAGCGTACTACTTTATCTGATGTTCTGTTTCAACACAGTGTGAATTCCTCTTATCTTTACTTTGTTCTCAGAAGTGAGCTGGTTTCCTCTTTCTGCAGAATGTCAACATAGAAAAAACCTCCGCCCACTTCTCACTTACTACTAAATGACTCACTACACACACACACACACACCCACAAACCCACACACACACAGTACTTCTGTTCCTGTGAGGACCCTCATTGAAACAATAGTTTCTACTCTTTTATCCTTAACCATCAAAACTACCGAACTCAACCTCAACATTACCTCAACAGAGCTCTAACCTCAGTTGTAAAAAAAACCAAGCGAAATACTTTTGAGGAAGTGAGGACCAGACAGATGTTTCAAAAATATCCTCACTGAAACTTCACATTGCTCCTCACAAAGTTTGACAAATCACACACACTGTTCTCATTATGTGTGCAAAACTGTCACAAGGTTTTCACTGTCCTTGCACTCTTGAACCTCTGCGGCCAAAAGTACTTGAATACGTTTGTGGTCAATAAAAGGAAGAGGAAAAAGGGAACACTACGCTCTTAGGCAACACAGACAGTGTACACTTTGTCTTTGATGATGCAAGCAAATTTATAATGCAGGCAGTTTGTCAAAAACTGTCAAACACCTGTTATTGCTTCTCCCTAAGAGTTGCTCAGCTGTATATTTCCTTTAAAGTTATAAGGATATATGTGCTGTATGGTCATTTTATTCTTTTTTCAGTACATAATAAAGAATAAATGTCAATTCCTCTGGTTTTCATGTGGTCTCACATGAAAGACAGCGAAGCACAGTGAATACGCGGTCGTCCCACTTTCTGGTAGTAAATCTGTCTTCCTAATCTGCAGCCCATGACCTCAGTAATGAGCTCAGCTGCTCAGAGATCCTCTGCGGAGCATATCTTCTGAAGACCAGCGCGATGATTCACTCAGCCGGAGTGGGCTGCGGGTCACGCTGGGTGAAATTCAGGAGAGGAGTACAGAAATACCAAAATGAGACGCCTCAGAAGTGCTCTTGCTTTTGGGCTCGGTTTTAAGGAGACGTAAAAAATTTGTGGTGTAACAAAATCTGCAAATTAAAGGGCGCTTTCAGGAGTTACCTCCGTCACACACAAAAAGCTACTTAGTTACAGTGACTTAAATGCATTCAGATGGTTATATTACTATTACTGCCTCACAGTTTTTAGGTTAACTGGTGCAGGGTGGAGGTATAAAGGAGGTTTACTGACACAGGATGTGTCACAACAAACTCTTGTGCCATAATTCGGCCCAGATGTCTAAAGAATGACACCAAACCACAAACTGGTCGACTGGAGGAGGAATTAAGATTCTTTGATAAGACTGAAACTGAAAAAAGTGACTGATTGCCTCACATATGGCTCCTGGGGTCATGAAAGAGTTAAAACAAAACAAAAAAAGATGAGGAACTGGTCCTTCCTTTCTCTGTTTGACTGAACGGATCTCACTACGAAACTCAAACATTAACCTCGTTCAGGGACTGTTTGACACCTTTGGCCACATGTAGTTTATGAATGTGTCTGGCTCTACTAGGTCAGGCTGACAAATGGCAGGAGCTGTAGTAAAATCTCATGAGGTCAAGCCTGCTGATGTGGCATTCCCTCCTG
Source organism: Pagrus major (assembly GCF_040436345.1). Classification (NCBI taxonomy): domain Eukaryota; kingdom Metazoa; phylum Chordata; class Actinopteri; order Spariformes; family Sparidae; genus Pagrus; species Pagrus major. The sequence goes on along the minus strand of NC_133215.1, from coordinate 7,294,518 downwards.
TAACCCTTCACCTGTTCTCCATCACATGCAACATAGAGTATGATGGAGTTTTCTCACATGGTTTCTGTACTTTCTGGGGGAAAAAATACAACAAAGCACTGTTTTCTACAGAGTTTTACTGAGGTCATGAGCAGGAAAAAGTCTGAATCATCCCTTAGATCATCAAGTTATATTCTCCTTGGTGGAATGAGCCAACTTTTAGTAAAAACAAAGGAGCTAAGGAGCATCACCATCCAAATATTTAGCCTAGATTTTCTGTAAAATGTACTTGTTTTACCTTTCAGCATATGAAACCTTGTTTCTCTTTTATGTATTTCCACTATCTGCTTTCTTTGCATTGCAAATCAACACATCGGGATAACAAATTTGCATAGCTGCAGCTGAGATAACCGCAACTCTGTGGGGCTGAACTCAGACACGGCAGTGCTTTGAGCTAAATGCTAACGTTGTACACCCAGCCCAGTCGCCAGAATACAATGTTGGAGGTTTATGTTTCTGCGGATCATGGATACGTCCAAATTTCTCAAAGTACAACATCAACATCTCTACAGTGTCATGTAACGTTCATGTTAGATGTTTAGGAGCTGACTTTCATAAGCAGACCAGACTTTAAGCGCAGCACAACATAAAATTGAAAACTGAACGTAAAGAAATGTAAAGTTGCAACATACTCTTTGGTTTGCAGAAATGGACATCGCCAACATTTATTCTGGTGATTGGATTGGTACATTATGACAAATGACAATTTGTCATAATGTAAACAATTTTTGTTGATTTCTCAAGGAATAAAGCATCGATCTTGATGAAAAAATCAGGCGTATTTAGGTGGCTATCTATGAGGGAGTACAATTTGATGCAGATCCAAGAACCTGTGAGTGTAAATCATGGTTAAGCAGTTATGGGAGGTTGAATATTTAGAGTGATGCAGGATTATCGAGTTTGATATTGGATTAGACTTGGCTGAATTAGCCAGGACTGTTGGGCCTTGGCGGAGGTATGCACCCTACTCTAGTTCAGTCTGGACTCACACCGCCAAGGTACCTAAAAGATATTGTTCTTTAGTCATTTCTAAGGCAAGGAACCTTACTTATACCATTCAGGAGGCTACAATACAACCATGTTCTCATTGCAAGTGGAAGGACATCTAAAAGGTTTAGGGCAAGTGTATCTGTTGTTTTACTGGTTTTATTCAATGTAAGAGCTTCATTCACCACCAGAGATTACATTATTTATTGTAAACTCTGGTGAACTGTATCCTTCTTGCAGCAGAACAACAGAACAACCCCTCCAGTGTTTTGGCAGATCCGTATGTATCCGTTTAAAATGATCTACTGTCTGTGTTTCAGTGAAAATCTGTCTAAATGAATATCAGTGAGTGTTACATTATATAAAGGTCATGGACTTCCCTGTGTTACAGTGTTGAGTAATGTCAAGGTTATTACGAAATGTAAATTTACAAAAGAAAGTAGCAAACTTGGGACCAGTCGCTCTGCACACTCTGCTTTAAGCCTACATGTGTCAACATAAGTGGCAGTCCAAGATAAATCCCACAGTCCAGTTTGTTCCTGGGCGACTTTTCAATCCATAAATAAGAATTAATTTTACACACATAACGTATCATATCAACGTGACAGTATCCACAGTTCATACAAGGTTATCCAGCACATGTTCCCCATGTGACACAGCTAAAATCTGCCAGGAATAGACCTGAGAAAGGCCCGCGGTTGGAGTATCAGAATGTGACAGATTGCTTTGCTATCACTGACTTACAGTAGAAAAACTATGTATAGCCTTACAGCCTTACTGGGTTTCACCCCTCAGTCAGAGAATGTAATTCGAAATAAGGCTGAGGATTCTCTGAGCAGTCTGCACTTCAGGCTGTATGAGTGAATTGTACCCTTTTAAGACCGGTTTTACTAGTTGGCTCCCGGCAAAATGTCTAAACAGATGTCACCTTTCAAGGAAGGAAAAGAGATTAGAGGAGGGCTTAACGATTCATACGCTACGTGGCCAGTTTATAAGGCACACCAAGCTTAAACTAATGCAAAAGCACTTCAATAAATCCAGACGTCATGAAGTTTAATAGAAAATATAGTTTGTCAACCGCGGCGTGACAAAATATTAGAAACACCTCTCAGCACCACCAACTACAGCCTCCAAAATGACCTTAAAGTTAAATCAACACCTCTCTATGACAGTCTCCACAAAATCTTAACATAGTAAGATTCATGAAGAGTGTCAGTTCAGTGATACATGTGTCAATCCTGCCTTCACAGAAGCCTCTTTGACCACAAAGCAGCACGTTCTGTGTTGTATGTAAAAATAGGCCTTAGTTCAGACCAACTCAGTCGTGACAAACACTCCAAGTAAGACACATGACTGCACACAAACAGATTCTGGTCTGACAGAGTCTTTGTCTAACGAAGGAAACAACAAAAATGACCCTGTGTCACTCTGCCGTGAAGAAATGAACTGAATGAAACAGTTGTGATCCTGATTACTACGGACTGTAGAGGAATGTGACAAGACAGGAATAATCTACAAGCTTTGCTCGCAGGCACCACACCACACCCATGATCTGCTCATGTGGTTAAAAACGGTTTCTCTCCATCAGCCAGCTCTCTGGAGTAAAGAAGATCACTTTACTTAAAACTGTGCTTCTTTTTATTTTGCATTAATCCTTGTTGCTTTAAATCAGACTTCTCAACCTTTGCAGGGTCTATGTGTGAAGCATGTTTGGAGTTTTCTCTCGCAGTAACCGGACTCCACACGCACGTGATCTTCAGCTTTACCCAGGGTGTTTTAGATCATGTCTCATGTGAGGACGACACTCACTATCTCTTTCTCTAAAGCAGGTTCTACCTGCCGCTTAGTCACGCACTAACTCACCTGGGCTATTTTCTCACCGTTGATTATGAGATTATATTTTAGATCAGCCAAGCAAGTATAAGCATTCAGAGTAAGTGTAAGAAGAGTTCAGACTAAGGATCCAGGCTGGATACTGTGATATCTGTGGAAGTCCATTTCTGCCAGTAAAAGAAAAAATAAGATGAAAACTAAGCCTAGTTAGAAAAAAACCCAATAATTATTACATAAAAATGTCATAAATATGAGATAAAAAAGTCATAATTACAGGAAAAAGTTTGAAATCATGAGATTAAAAAAGTTTATGAAAAGTGATGAAAAATATGACCAACACCTACTTTTTAGAGGGTTCACACAGCTTTTTAAAAGTATAATCCAACTACTTTTAAGCCACCAAACTAAAAGCCTTTTATCATCACATCTAAACTGTTACTATAAATGCAATTGTGTAAAAACACAGAATTCTTGTATCCACACAGCAATCAACCGGGGATTGTTTCAAATATTAAACGATTTCTGATTTTCATGAGTGATTGTGGCGATGAAACACCAGTTTATGTTGAAAATGAAGCACTTTTCACAAAGTATAATTAAATTAAGTCATGCTCCTAACCTTGAAAACATAAAATTAAGCATTTTCCAAACTTTAAAGACTTTGTTTGAATGAAGAGTATTTACAATTATTTATTCAGGTATTACTCTTCTGATCGACTCATTAGAAGGAAACACGAGAGTCATAATAAAGCGGACTGTATTATCTCTGTCTCTCTGCCTACAGTTGGGACGCTCTTCTTATCTTTGTCTTCTCAGGAGAGGGAGGCCTCACTACTGTGGAATCTGTCAGGGAGGAGCGAGTTTGTAAGTGTGCCTTCGCTTCAGGGGGTTTTACTGCCAAGACTAAATTTACACAGCTGCTTGACAGTAGTCAGCACATTGAGGTGACTCAACCACACACATGCTAGTATCACTTTCGGGGATACTACACTTGACTTTTTCTTCTCCAGAGGAAGCACAACAAATCATCAAAACAACCCTCACTTCAAATATTGTTGAAATTAGAAAAACTATGTAAACTTATATACCATTTTGAAATCAGTTATACAGGCTGTTCATACTCTAAAGGTGGTTGATATACACATCTGTGGCACTGTGGACCTCACTGCTCTGAAACATCTGTAGCTCAACCCCCATGTTGTGTTTCCTCCCACCCTCGTCTCTTTGACATCCGCCTGCGAGAGGTGTGAGACTGGTCAGTGTAGTCTGGTTTCACAATTACAAGGCCCTTCCCGTAAAACTTATACCCAGGTGTTTCTCTCGCTTTCGTCCTCCTTCTCTCATTTCCTGACAGAAAAGTGCAGATTTGGCTCCAGGCGGTGACACAGGGACTTCACTTCAGCTATTTGCAGTTAAAAGTCAACCAGTATGAACTTGTTTTCTAAATTAAGTCAGGGGGAACTTTACACGCACTGTAAACTGACACTGACTCTATCAGTGATTTTGTGTGTGGGTTAATAAGAGTAAATAAGTTAAATAGCAGTCTTCAAGAATGACCTTTAATCACATCAACGTGTTCGTATTGGTGGCCGCTCACTAGTCTCGTTGTAGAATCTAAAATATTTTGCAACCACCAGGTATGCTTCGGTTTTTACCTCCAACTATGATCCTGTGTTCAAACCTCTTTTCCTGGCACCAACAAACCAGCTTTATTACACTGCTGTTTAATCACTTCGACAAACCAAACTAAGCTTAGAGGCAGAAGCTGTGTGACTCATGCGTGGGACATGTAAATACCAGTACGGTACACTGTAGTAAGGGCAGTGGGGAAAGAACACTGACACATTCTCCAACACCTTTTCTCCATGATACGTTTTATGTTTCCCTTTTTCAAACCAGATTAATAATGTACGTATGTGAGACATATTTAGAGTTTGACTTTATCAAAAAATCAGTTTCTGCTATGATCATATTGGAGATTATAGGTGTTTCACTCTTCTACACGTACTACTGTAAACATCAAAATACTTTTGATATAATCTTTTTGTTTTAAGTGAATTATGCAGTTTGGTTTTCAAACTTTGGTACTCATGCTTCCTTATTGGTTTATATATCATACATTTAATAATAGCTTAATACTTTGGTGGAAACTAGCTGATAAATCTTTTGGAAATCAATTTATCGTTAAAATACCTGGAAAAAACTTTCATTCCACCTTCTCAATATGAATTGTCTTGTATACTTTTAATATTTTAATTAACGATCACTATGACCACCATCTTAGTGTAACTGTTGATTGGAATTAGCAACTTTTGTGCAATTATGTTCTGTATTTTCTGACATTTAGACCACTGTTAATAATTTGACAGTGATGAGAGAAAAAACCTTCCTACTCAGTTTTTCTGCCACCAGTAAAGCACACCACACACATCACTTGAGCACTGATAGATGTTTATTAGAAAAAGATGCTTTTTTACAAGCCAAACTGTTGTGCTAAGACACTCTGCGCTACTCCAGAAGTTATGTTTAATCCAGCATTAAATAACAAAAGCCACGATCAGCAAGCAAAGGAGGTGAAAACTATATACACAAAACAAAAAAAAACATAGTGACAGTGTAACATCAAGATTTCTTAAATATGTTGAGGCCCCTTTCTGGACTTGAAGCTGTTAAGAAGAAGGTCAAAATGGGGTGACACTGGGTTAAAGAGGAGCGGGTAACAACAAGGTCGAAGTGGTATCTCACTTTAGTGACAAGAGTTTACTGAAGCTGTGCTGGGGTCTGGATATCGACTGATACTGGGTGTGTGAGGGAATATCTTGTCAAAAGGGTTACAAGTCTACACTATCAGGAGCTACGGTGACTCATGATTTGCATGCCTAGTCTACAAAGACAAATATACAGCCTGCCTGTTTGTACAAGTACTGCTATTAAGACAGGAAGTACATTATGGGGAACTAACAGGGGACTGGGAGACAAGCATGTACAGATGCTTCACCTGACTACCTCCCAGCCCCCTGCTCTACACTAATAATCTCATCAACTTTCAGAGGCTTTTCACTGTCCATCCAGCCATTCCCTCTTTCCTGTTCAGTAGCACGTTTCATACATCCACCCTTGCATGCCATTCTTCTTCAATCGCATTCTTCAAATACTGAAGTGGACTTTGCTATGGCATGCAAGTATTGGAGTAGAAACAACGCCGTAACTACTCTGCAACCGCAGACTATGTTTGACACACAATCTGGTTACTGAGCCACTGAGCTCGTCTTTCCACGGCGGTGCTTACGGACTTCCTCCATCAGGTCCTTCAGGTACTGAATCTCTCGGCTGATGGATTCCGCCTTCTCCGCCAACTCATGGTTCCTCTTCTCTAACCCTTCGAGCTCTGTAGAAAGCAAATCCTGTTCGACCCTCTTCTTCTGTCTGTAGCGAGTGGCTGCTGTCTTGTTCTGCTCCATCTTCTTTAGTTTCTTCTCCACCACTTTTGGAGCACCAGACACCGATTTGACCTTGGGGGTCTTGGCGGAGGGGGAGGAAGCATCGGCAGGCTCTGGTTTGGAGTAGGGTTTGGTCCTGGAGGATCCAGCTGTTGGAGAGGGGGTGGGAGGAGGGGAGGGGTGGCGAGTAGGTGAGCTTACAACTGACTCGATGCCAGAGTCGCTGTCGCAATCGCTTGATGAAGGAGAGCTATTAATGGACTGGTCAGGGAGAGACACGAGGGAGGGCTCATCTTTGTTGGTGAGCACCACCACAATGTGGCTAGAGGGGGGAAGAGAGAGCACAATGGGGCTGGTGGTCTGAATGCTTCCACTGGGATCTGGAATGATGGTGGCTGTGAGGGGTGTGGCTGTTTTCTCTGCATCCAGGACATCCACTTCACTCCCCAGCTCTAATGTGTAGGCTGGAGAGGGGGGAGATGGCGTGGGAGCTGGGGAGGGAGGCTCAGACTTCATAACAACCTCCTGGTCAGGAGCCAACTCTGTCTTCTCAGCCTCAGCTGCCCCAGGGAGAGGGAGCTCCAGAGGCAGAGTGGGGATACTGGGCAATGACAGGCCCAGCTCCAGACTGTCGTGGAGGGTGGGGATGGCTGTGTCCAATGTATCCAGATCCAGATCCATGTGGGAGTCGAGGGAGGCCAGGAGATCCTCGGGGGAGCTGGGAGACTCATCGGAGGAGCAGGAGCCAATGAGGGAATCCAGGTCAAATTCACTCAGGTCGATTTTTTCTGACATCCAGTCCATGCCCGCAAAAGCATCATCTGCTGACAGAGAAGATGTTATCATTAATATTTGATCAAAACAATGGCAATATAGATAGATATAGACTTGGTGCCTTAATATTAATATATTCAATGATGACCTCAAGCACAAGTCATGTTTTCAACTGCCACCCCTTACTGCTACGATTTTATGACGCATGTAAGCACTTAAATTGAACACCCAGAACACGTGGAACCTTGAACTTGTGCTCAACAGATGCCAAGCGTTACAATGATCTTCATACCAATGACTGAGACGACTGCAACAAAGAGATATGCGTCATTGTATAGTTACACTTTACAAAACCAGTTCAAGGCAGTCTCAACTACACACAAGAGCCACACCTGCCAGCTGCTAACCAATGAGGGTTCTTCACAACACACCACACCTACCAATTACTCATTTGCATCTTGAATTTGGGTCTCTCACAAAGTGTGTGGTGTCCAACAGGACAAAAAAAACCTTCCATCATATTTGACTACAGGAGTATCGCAATGTGGCACCTTTTTAAAAAGGGACATTGTGACTTCAAACAACCTAATTTTAACATCTACGACATGCTGCCTGCAGGGCACCATTAGTGCTTTACCAACACAAAACCACCCACATAAAATATTAACAGCCGGCCTGAAAGCAATTTACATTCCTAACTTCACTTTTAAAAGGGGAGTGGTGGAAACATTCTAGCTCCTAAACTTTTTTCCCGCAGACGTTTTCAGCGTCATGTAATTTAACTTTGTAAATGAGCAACATTTAAGTCACAGCAAGACTTCCCTCCCTTTCTTCACCCGTTTTCATGCAGTTTCTGCCCACCTCAACTGATTAATCTTGCTTTACAAACATGGAAATTTTAATTCACGCTCACCTTTACCATCATCTGCTCCAACTTGGGCGTCGAGCAGGTCGCTGGCACCCAGCCAGGGGAGGGACAGTGAGTCCGCTCTGGCCTTGGTTCCCAGGAATGAGGACGTGGGAGGAGGAGAGGGAGGAGGGGAGGCAGAAGAGTGTGGGGAGGACGACAAGGTCTGGTAGGGAGACAGGGAAGACGCATAGGAGGAGAAAGAGAGGGGGGGCGAAGCTGGCGCCTTCCCCTCTAGAGAGGAGGAGGGAGAAAGAGCTTCTTCTTCATCTTGGTCCAGAAGGGGCCCCATGGGGTCAGCCATCAGAAACGAGGGCCCTGTGGACAAGGACTTCCACGTTAAGCATCTAATTTTCTGCACAAAATAATCACTTTAACAAATAAAAATGGTAGGTTTCAACTTGTATCCTAGCCAAGTGCAGGCATCTAACGCCACACTAAAATAATCTTTCAAACCTAAAAACCATACACATTGAAAAGGTTCATAAAAATGTGATTATATAATAGGTGACATTGTTTTTTTTTATAGTTCAGCTGTCAAGTAAGTTCACTGATTTGCCACACATCTTGTTTCACAAACTGGGTGCTCTGTATTGTACTCTGTTATGTCTGAAGTAGTGTTTTGGGAACATTTGTCATATCAACACCAACCTAAGTACAGGGCCTCCACGTCCTCCAAGGCCAGCTGGGAGAGTGTCATGGCTGCTGCTGGTCAGTGGTAGCCGTAAAAGGGTGAATAAAGACAAAGGAGTGTCTGGTGACGATAGGAAGTCGAGCGGTTTGGTACTGCTGTCGACTGCAGCAAAGCTGAGGGTGGTTGCTGAGAGAGACCTGTGTAAAAAGGAGATACAGAGATGCGAAGCATGTTATGGAGAGGGAATGAGGACTACACGGTTTCAGCACTGATGCAAGTGATGCATTTTGGGTTTAACTTTAGGCAGAAACATTTTGACGGCTGCCACTAAGCTAATGAGCGTCCACCACTACACAGGAAGTCTGAACAGGCATGTTTAATCTGAACAGAAGGGTGTAGGGCGACGTGGCTAGTGATACTTTGAAGGGATCCAACTACATCTATATATATATATTTAATACCTCCCCATTGAGTTTGTACTTCCTGGAAAACATAACAGCCATCACGCAAACTTTCATATCAGCGTGTGCTCAGGTCGTTAAGGCTGTTAGCGCCTCTCGTGTGGGGGAGGGGAGGCTAATTTTGGCTAATCTCTTTCTCTGAAGTGTCAAAGCGGCGTTGATGGGAAACGCCCCGCCCTCCACCGGGGGATAATATTACCTAATTTGGTCATGCTTTGCCGGTGGCCCCGCCCTCCTTCAACGACTCGCGGCGGAGATGTGGGCGGGCAACCGCCATTTTCACAACAGAGCCATCTGTGCGAGGGCTGAGCGAAGAGGACACTGCGCGCCATTTTGGACACGCCACGTTGTCAAGTGTTAAATACACACAAACACTACCAAATGTTGGGGGAAAAAAACTGCCTTGTTGTCGCTGTAAAATACACGAGAGGCTTGACAATTTGTCGCCTTCCCACCGAGATAAACGTTAACAAAAAGACAGGACACGGACTGTCGCGCCGGCTCGGACCAACATCATCTACTTCAACTTGACAGCCTGTAACATGACACTACCATCGACTCCAAAACAGGAAATGAAGCTACACATCTGGAGCCAGCTGTAAGCCTATACTATTATGTAATACTGGATAACATCCAGAGCGCTTAGCCGTACTCAAAAAGTCTGTTAACTTTATCTACACCAGCCGGTGGAGTTGACATTTGTGGCGGTCGAAAGCCAGACGCACTCGCGAAAGTGAAATTTATGGAAAAAAGAAACTTACGCCATTTTGCCAGAAATAGCCAGTGCACTTAGCCGCTGCACTGCCGGGTTTTTGCCGCTGCAAGGATAGCCGCACGCCTTCACTCTGCCATTTTAGCGCGGGAGAGCGTCCACGGAGTGTCTGTAATCTGTGTTTATGTTGTGGGAACGAAGAACAGGCGGAGAGAGTGACACGGGTATATATATAGAGCCGAAGCACCGCCCGCTGTATGCCTCCGCGGTATCACTCCGCGGAAGCGTTTGTTTCCTTTGTAAGTAGCAGCACAGGTGGGAGGAGCTTCCTTTTCAGAAAAGTGAATTTACAAGCAATGACGAACAAAGCCCCGTCCCGCTCGGTAGGGGTAGTAGCGTAGAGTTGACGCAAACACGCGTACCGCTGCGTTTGCTCCGCTCGACTCTTGTTTGTGATTGGTTAGACGTATAGCGCGTCTATACAGCTGATAAGATAGACCCATATGGGGCTTTAAAACACCAAGTGCCAAATGTAGGTCAAATCCAAAATGTAAACATTAAAGATGGAGAAGCTTTCTGACTCTTCTACCAATGTCAGCGTCGGATGAAGAGGCAAAGACTGAAACAAACATTACATAATACAACTTCAAGATACTTTTCCATTATAAAATAAATAATTTTAATATCGACATAGTACTATAATTTAATTTCCATTCTCAGTTATTTTAGAAGCATATCTCTTATTAAATACAGTCAAAATAGTTACATTTAGCCTGTTTTGCTTCCCCCCGCATCCATCCACCTATTAAAACAGATACAGTTAATGATTTTGAGCTATCGATAGGCTTTTCTTTATCATAAAATCATGTTGTTGTGTATAACGAAATGTTCATGAGCTTTTCTTTGCCCTTTCTCTGGACTGTCCCTACACCAGAGCGTTAGATTGTCTGTTTTTATCGGGTGTTGGTTTTTCTCTGCATCAGTAACACGCAGTCTCTCTTGTGAATTCATTGCAGCTGTTGGTTAAACTCCATGAACCCGGCCATCATGGTTCATTGGGGTGAGAACTGGACTGCCCTCTGGTGGTTAGTTGCGCGTAGTGAAATGCATTTCATTCAAGTCTTGTAGGACAATGTGCAACAGCACACAGAGGATATATGTATATAAAATTACATCTATAATGAGAGAGGTACTTACTCCAGATTAGTTTGAATATTTATGTAGGAATACACACATCCTAAGTAATAACTACAACCAAATACTTAAAGCTTGAAAGGTTAAACAAAACAAAGCAAAGTTCATTAGTGGAGTCTTAAAGTGCTTTTAAGGCGAAGATTTAATAGAAAATTCCACATGAAACAAAAAATGCATATTACAAATGACAAAAAAAATAAACCCAAATTTTAATAATTATGTCTGGTCCAATTAAAACGTCAAGATCAGGGCCAGTCTGAAGCTGCAACAACAGGAGGTTATACAGTAGACAATGTATGTCTTTGAAAAAGAAATAGAAGAAAATATCAGCAGAGAAGCACCTCTTTATTACAACTATATCCTTTCAAGTTATGCTAATTTACAAGATTTTGGCTGTATAAAGCCGAAAAAGCTGAAATTAGGCAAGGGAAGGTCTATAAGCTAAGAAACATTACTTTCCAGAAACTTGCGTACTGTACAAGTCTCTGAGTTGCATGAGCTCATCCAAAGCCTTATTGAGATCCTCTGCAAGGCCGCGGATTTTCTTCGCCAGCTTCGACTCATGGCCCTTCTTCAGCTTATTACCATCCTTTCCTTGGATGAAGTGCATATCAAGGCCGAGTGCGAAGCCTTCCATCAGCCCAGACGCTTTACTGTTAGCCTCTATGGCCCTGGCACTTCCTCCTCCTGTAGTGGCCAGCTGCACCACCCTGGCCACTCTCACCGATTCCTCCCTGGCTTTACTCAGGACAGACAGATCATGCTGCTGTAGCTGCTTCATGCCCTCATCGATGAACTTCAAGCAATTCTGAATATCCACCATGTGGCGCTCGTACTCCTGGAAGGTCTTCTCTATTTTCTTCTTGTCCTGAGTGACATTCACCTGGAGGAACAGAGTTTTTGATCAGCAGCTATAAGTACATGCAGTTCTTCCAGTGCATTGCTGTCTGCCAGGCTGTGTTTTTTTGATGCTACCATTGGGGGGCACCAAGGTAGAAATGTTATATACAATAGAATACAATAGGTTAGATTTAATACAAGAAAGTATTACATAAAGAATAGTAAAAAGCAATTCAGCCATACCCTCGAAAGCATTGACAAACTCTTTTGCCACCTACCAAACACCAACCACAAACAAAGCCATAATGAGTCAGTAAAGTTTGCTACACGTCCGGTCACCTTGTTGGCGATGGCTGCTGATGCACCCGTGACGCCGCCGGCTGCAGCCACGCCGACCCCAACGACGGTCAGAGCTAGCGAGGCTCCCAGCGTGATCGGGGACAGGATCACCCCGGCCACTGCTGCCACACTTCCTGCTACACTTGTAGCCCCACCTGTGATGCCAGCGATCTTTGTACCCTTTGAAACCTTTAAAGAGAATGCATCTGATATAGTTATCAAAAAAGTCAAAAGTATTGTAATAGACTCGTGATGCTCAGTGATGACTCCAACGAAAATCACTAATCACTTGGTCTCTTCACCTTGTCTAAGTTGTCAGCAATGCTGAGCATCTCAGCACTTTGTTCCTTCAGGTCGTCGCCATGTACAGACAGCAGGTGGATGTAAACCTGGGTGGCGTTGTAGAGGTGTTCAGCTTTAGCTTTGATGATCCTGGAATGTGTTGTGAAAACATTGTGTCGGATATATTATTCAGTATTTCAGTTTAGATTGAGGAACCCGTCCAGTCCAATACAAAACAAGCCTGAGTTTGAGTCAGTGACAGCACCCAGGCTATGAACATAGTGACCAACTGCCTGCAAAAAGACATTCCCATCAGCCTCAGCTACGCTTGGTGTTAAGTGCCATTTAACAAAAATGTTAAATGCTAACATGCTAAGCTAAGATGGTGATCAAGGCAAACATTACGCCTGCAAAACATCAACCTATCAACTCTGGTATATTGTGCATATTAGCATACTGACATTAATGTTTACCTAAGAGCACCAATCTGCCTCACTTATAGAAATATATAAGACGTAACAATCTCCTTACTTTGTTTCATTGTGTCCTCGAAGTTTGAGGTCTTTGCACAGAGACTTCCAGGCTGTAAGGCAATAACACAAAAAGTTACCAAACACAAGAACGTACATCAAACATAACGCTTTTCAAACTGGTTTTCTGACTCACGTTTCACATTCTCCCACCACTTCAGCAAAGATTTGGCGTCCTGGTTGAAGATGAGAGATAAAATGCAGCTAAAAAAAGATTTCAGTTATATCAGCGTGATAAAGTGAAATATCTGAATGGTTGTAAAATAGTTACCAGGGTTTCAGTTTTGTCGTCAGGCTGTTCCTTTGTAGGTTTTGGAGGAGGCAGACAAAGAGGTTTTGCTTTACTCTTATCATCAATTGACTGTTCAGCCATCACCTGAGACAATAACAAACGATTCAGCTTTAAATGAATCGACAAATAATATATTTTTCATGTGTATGAAAAGCACAGTACAGTATTTATACTTTTTTTCCACAGTATGTGATGATTTCTGCTGCTAGATGCCTCTCAATCTAAACAAAACCAAACACATAAGTAGTGTGGGATCATGCGAGTTTCTGTTTTTCATTGTTGTCTTCAACAACCACCAGTGCTGCTGAAAAAATATAGGCAGAAATGTTCACGGACGAGGTCATATTATTACGTTTCATTCACGTTATGTGTACAAAAGTAGTTTGTTAAAGTTAAAGTTAGTCATGCTGCCGACTTCCTTCCTCAATCCTCAAAAATGACTGATTTCTCCGGGTTTGAACATGGTTGGGAACATTTGGGATGATGTAAGTTCACAACTCAACAAACTATACAACAAAGGTTTAGTCATTTTCAGACATTGTAATGCAGAAATGTTACATATTGTCTCTCTGAGTAACTCTTTCTGAAGCTAAATGCAGGACTTGTGGTGAAATGAGTAAAATGCCACTGTGTGATTAAAGGTTTGATTGATTTTTACCACATTAAAACTTATTTTTTTCTTCAGTTTTATGTAATTTCTTTACCGGTAATACACATAACCAGAATATATTGTGGTTTCGGTAGCTGTAATTAATCATATTTTACCCACTAACTAACTGATTTGCTCACGCTGCACCCAGTGGAGACATTTAATGCTACTTCTCTTCAAAACATTGACCAAATTTTACTGTAGATGGAATTCTGAAGTTTCTCCGTTTACGTAAGTTTCTTCAGATTTTCTGAATTTGGGACTCCCCAATCACTCTTCTATTGCACTAGGAACTAGGAGAGACAAAATCAGAACAACACAGACAAATCACAACAACCTTGAAATAAAACGTGCAGTGTTACCTTCACTATTTCCAAAGTGTCAAATGCTGCTGGACTTTTTTTAACAGTGAACTTCTTTGGTGCCACCGGTGGAGGAGCTGAGCCGACCAAACCTCCCTGAGTTTGAATGGAAATAAACAAACTACATTAAAAGAGTCTTAGTATCTGGCACAGTGTTACAGTGTCAAGGATACAAAGACAAATTCTGAGTCTTGTTTCAATAACATATTCAGGCTTGGTAGGTATTTGGACCAAATGATAAGTTCCTGTTAAGTTGACATGTCAGGACTGCAGAGGCCTGCATCACACAGTTCAAGATAAAATGATCCCATCAGTCTGAATTTTAATCATAATCAAATATAAATATTTCAATACAGACAAACTGGATCTGAATATGAAACTGTTGACATGCAGATTCAATCTCATTAGCGTAAAACAGAACATTGCTGATTGTGTAGATCACTGAAGACCAACCTTTGAAGATTTTGTAGGTGACTGAGGGGTGGAGCTACATTTAATCGGCTCGTCATCCTCAGTTTTGTCTAGATGCAAAAACTGTTTCCTTGGCATGGGAATTGGCTGCAGAAAGAGAGGTGCATCACTCAAGCACTTATATGCATTAACATATAGAAGCTGCTGAAAGTATCTGATGGCACACAACCACAAAAAAAAAATGCCAACCACAGGACATTAAGAGGAAAGTATTGATTCATTCTATGTTTCAGTGAAGGAGTCAAATTCTCAGCCAGACTCTATCAGGGCTGTGATCTAGACATCCTCACAAAACTGCTTTTTTGATTTTTATCAAATGCATCACTGTGTTTTGAGCAAGGTGTAAATATGATCAGGACGTAACTTTGTTAATCTGCATTCCTAATCTGAACACGGTTTGCTGAGGTTGAATCAAAGACAACTGAACTGTTAATTAATCTTGCCAAGCAGGCCAGAGGAGACTGATCACATCTCTGTTGATGGCACACCCACGCCTTGTTTACTGCTTTCACTTTTGCTTTGATTAAAAATCCTAGATTACTGTCTAATGTTTCCTTCTGCCAACTGGATATTAGGTAGAAATAATGTTACTGGAACTGCAACCTCCGACACACAGATGGAAATCAGATCGATTTGAACAAGATCCCCTCCAGACTTATAATTTCAAATAATTTCCTTTAAATAATAATAATAATAATAATAATAATAATAATAATAATAATAATAATAATAACAACAACAACAATAATAATCTGTGTTTTGTTTCTTTTTTTCCACAGGAAAGTTCAATGAACTGGTTAAAAATGTGTAAAAGCACATTCACTCCTCTAATCTATTAATATATGCAACACATGTAAAAGGTTTAACTGCTGGACAAAAGATGTATGTTGTTTACATTGCATATTGCATAAACTGGTTGTGATTTCACTAAACCCTGCTGAAACATGTCTTAAACTGACAACAGAAATGTTGCTCCTTAAGCAGAAGTTCATTTTCAAATGTTTACCTTCACTGTATTGTGTTGTTGGCAGAAATCTCAAAAATCTTACAACAAAAAAAATCCATGCAATCAGCAAAGGCTTTAAATGTGCAATCACTCAAATGAATTTGTCCAATAACATTTTGGTTAAACAGTAACAAGGTTTAATTATCAACATACAAATAGTTAATAATCGCTGAACATGATTTAAATATCTTATTTCTTACCCGGGACATTGTGTAACTTTCCCTGCTGTATCTGACTCGTCCTGCAATCACTCTCTCCTTTGCTGCACTCTTTCATTCTCACCAGCTATTTATGAATGCTGATCCCAAAACCCTAACAGGTTAGACTTGAAAACAAATGACATCTTACATCTCAAATGGTCCAATTCATTCATGGCTCTGTCAAGCACCTGCATTGTTCTTCTTTACAAGCCCGTTAAAAGATCTGCAGTTGTTGGAATGAAAAATATTCTCTGAGGTCGAATCCATGTTCTGCAGATAACAAAGCTGATGGCCAGATTCGGTGCTGCAAGTGTTCATCCCTAAGTGAGATAACTTTGTATTATTGCAACGCCAAACAGAAACTGTTGAACACTTGAACCGGGTGTGTAAGTCTCAGACCCATACATTCAATGATTTTAGAGATTATTTTTACCCAAATCTAAGACAGATTTTCTTGATTATTTTCAAGATTTTCTTTATCTCATTCAAGCATTGAAGGTGAGTATAATTTGGTCCCATGCAGAGGTAGGTTTTATGAAGGAATATAGTACGGTTCAGTGGTAGGTTTAAAGATTTGTAACATAAAAAATGTGGACTGGCAGAAGACTTGGACTTATTTTGACAAAAAGAAATTGAAAGATGGATAAATAAAATCAGATCAATTTATGTGGTAATTAGGACCTCACAATTAAAGACAATTTAATGACTTTTTAGGTCTCATATTTATAAAAAGTGAATTTAAGACATTTTTAAAGGACCTGCCGTTAAAACTCAAATCTGTCTTTATCTAAATGTTAAAGCGTGTTGATTGACTAGTTAAACTTGTTTCCTGGAGAGAGTCTGGTAAGCTGTGAGCAGTTAAACGCATACAAAGTCAACCATTTTGTGGCAGTACTGGCAGTAAAACACTTACAGGCCAGCCCAACCTACATAAAAATATAAACAAAAAACATGTAAATCTAAAGGAGATGCTCAATGTCAACTACTTGGACAATAAACCAGTAAACAAATGCCTCTTCAGGGGATAATCAAAAGTGCTCCTACAAGCCCCAGTGAAATAAAATATCAAACTGAAGGTGTATAGAGGCTTTAGGGTTTCAAGGGGTTCCCGAATAAATGCCGTTTCCTCACTGCAATGACGTGGAGCAGCCAAGAAAACACAACAGAGCCTAAACAGACCAGAGTTTCTGGCTGGCAATCTAAGAGGATGAGGTTCAGAATGAGTGTGAGAGCAACCTCAGTGCCGTTCCCCACCTCTTTTAAGCCTTCACAAAAAGGGTGTCATCACACCCTGATTGGCTGGGAGGGAAATGCCCCAAGCTGCTTCCACTCCTCAATCAGGAGTCAGTCTCCCCACCCTGAGCACAGGTGATCTGAATCTCCTGCAATTAGTCCAGAGGGATTTCGGAAAATCAGCTAAAAACAAAGAAAGACAGCAAGTCTCAAACAATGGGACTGCTTCAAGTTTGAATCAATTTGTGTGTGTAAATTTATTTCCGTTGCACAAAGAATGAAAATAACAAAGAAAACTGTGATTCTTGATACTGAAAAATATTTCTAAAAAACAAAAAACAGCCTTAATTAAATTAAACTCTAGTACAAACAGGACTGATTGGAGTTGTGACTGAAGGACAACAGCGGAGCGATACAAAGAAGAATCAGAATATCAGTTCAAGTTCAAATTAAATAATTTCAATAAAATAAAGCATTTATTGTGTCTGAACGTTTCTTTGACAAAACTGATATAGGTTAAATATTCAGTATGTGAAAATGAAGTGAATGAAGGGAGGTGTGATAAGACACATGAGCAGTTTCCCCACATTATCAGGTAGAGAGCGTTTAAATAAGTTGCACCTTTCTCTTGTAAATGACTAGTGACCAATGACTGGTTTTGAGGTGTTAACTAATAAAGTATAATATTATATTACACAGTATAATATGTTCTGCATGGACACATTTTGGAGTAAAACTCTTGGCAGGAAAAACATTGTATATCCCATGTTCCCTGTATGCATCAGCATGCGTCTGTGATCATAACATCAGCACGGATTCAACTCGTACAAATATTTCCCCTCTAAAGTTTCTTGTCCGACTGTTGAGCTGAGCGAAGTGGAACCAACATCCAGAAATCCAGGCTGATCCACAAAACGCAGCCCTGGTGTTTCCACTGTGGCTGCAGTGTCTGTGCGCTTTATTTCATCTACTCGACAGTCCTGCCAAAGTATTCCTTCTGGAACTCCTGGAACTCCTTCTCTGTGAACAAAGACTCCGGCTCCTTGGCCTTCTTGGCGGGTGGCTCCGGGCGATCTCTGGACTGTCTCCCCTTGTTGTGGTTCAGGATCTATGTGAAACACAGAGCAAGTCATGACCTCACTTTTCTGTCAGAGCTTTCTGTAACTGTACTTTAAAACCACATATGAAAATTGACTTTAAAAGCCATGAATTGGAATTGAACATAAATCAATAATCAATACTGATAATAGCTGTAATAGGTGAGTGATTTCTGCCTCTCTTACCTTCAAAGTGTCAGAATCTGTTGCTTTGTAGCCAGTTTCTATAAAATACTTGAGGTTATCGCTCAGGTGACTCTTCCCCTGCTTCTTCCTGAACTCCTCTATAATAAACACCAGAGAAGAAGAGACAGAGACATTAAAAGCAAAGTATAACAGAAGTTGTAAAACAATCACCAAAGGGCTACTAGTACTGCAATTACATCAACAACGTCAACAACAATTTTATTCTATTTTTATTTTTCTGCATATTTTCTAAGACTTTTGAATGGGAGCAACTGTTAGGCAAGCAATTTCCCCATGAAGATGAACTGAACTGATCTTTTCACAGCCTGAGAATCTACTGTTTGATATTGTTTCAATACAGAAACATTCCTTAAACTTCCATTTAGTCAGTATGGTCAATATCTACATGACCTTAAGAAACAAAATGCTTCTGAAGTAGCCCGTGTGAAAGATGTGCTGTGCTGTGAACACCCATGGTGAGCAGGACTACGAGCACACTGACCCACTGCAGACTTGATCCTCTTGTCTTTGACTGTAGCTTTGCTCTTGCCGGGACCCAGACGACCCTGCAGCCGCTTGACCTGCTTGGTGACTCCCTGCCGGTTCGTGCTCACCAGCTTCATCGCCGTGGCCGAGCTGGGTGTCTGCTGCTGCTTCTTCTGCTGCTTCTTCTTCGCTTTACTGGCATCTGGCAGGGTGCACACAGGACACAGCAAGGCAGTAAGACAACCATAATGAGAAACGATAACTGGAAATAAAGCAAAATGAGAATTAATGTGTCCGCTTCCTATTTCAAGACAGCAACAGTGATTGAATGTGGTTAACTACACCTGTAATTACCAAACTGCAGCGGTGAAACAACACTGCACTGATCGAGGCTGACAGAAGGCACCGATGCTAATGCTAATGTTAGCCAACTGTAATTTAGCTAGCATGCTAAAAGTCTGGACTGACCTTTAATGTCGTCGCTCAGCAGCTCCAGTCCTCTCCTGATCAACGATGCCGACATCCTGATTTAATAATGTGAAGTTTTGTTAAACGGAAAACAAGCTACATTGATTAGAAAGTTCCTTCAACTCTGAGCAGCAACGTGTGAGACCGTCAACATCCGGCGAGCGGCTCCTGTGCATCACTTTAGAGCAACCGGCTGGAAACAGTCGACGATACGTAAAGTTCCTTCAGCAACTTGTAGCTCCTATACCGAGCCTACTTTACTTGAATTACTACTACTAATAATAATTGTTATTATTATAATAATTAACAACAATAAATTAATATAAATATATATATATACTGATGGAACTGATATACATTTGCAGATAGAATAAAAATATTAGTGTCAATATACATATAACATAATAATATAATTTACTCAAATGCTGTACTTGAGTTAGTACGTTTATTTAATTTCTTTAGTCAGTTAGTTTGCAGTCTCAGATTACCCAGTGTTATTACTTGTGACGTGGTGGTACCAGTCAGATATTGTTGTGGGCAGACTACAGACAGACAGGATGCTGAGACAAAGCAACACATTTTAAATTTGATTTTATTTGATGGGCAATCAGACAAATAAGGTTGTCCAACACTGTGTTAAAATTACAGGCTAGTATTTTATTGTGCAGGTATAACCAAAGAGGAGGCGACTGCAAATAGCCTACCTTGGATTTAATAAACTCATTTTGCTGTCTCCAACCTAAATAAAAATAATGTGCCTTAAGTCACAAATGAATGAATGCAAAGGGAGCTCAGACAGAGAAAGAGAGTAGGTCTCATCTGCTACTTTGATAAAATAAAAGGCCTCTTTGGACTAATAATTAATATTTCTATGAGGCTATAATTATGTGGCATAATGATGTTGTGACCTGGAGGTACTTTTATTTAAATATCTGCATGGGTTTAAATAGGTAACCCAGTGTTTACAGACTTAAACAGCCTAATGGCTGCTTGTTCCAAAGTAATCACATTACAGTAACGCGTCACCGCCTCCATTCACTTCCAGCTGTTGCATGGCAAACAGGGGGCGTGTTGGTCGTTGCGCTCTCTCTCCTCCATTATTCAACTTGCTCTCTCCACCACTCCCAACCTTTGGCACAGGACTGGGTCCATCCACAGTCAACTTTGCAGCCTGTCTACCTCTCCAGAATTAATCATGGCGCTTCAGGCGAGAGCCTTGCTCACATCTAAATGGCTCGCCGAGGCTGTGAAGGTCCAGGGGAAAATGCGCATCTTGGACACTTCTTGGTATTTGCCCAAACTGCGGCGCAACGCCAAGAGCGAGTTCAAGAAGAGGCACATCCCGGGCGCAGCTTTCTTTGACATAGACCAGTGTTGTGATAAAACCTCTCCTCTGGACCACATGTTGCCGTCAGAGAAGATTTTTGCAGATTATGTCGGGAATTTGGGAATAGAGAGCGACACGCACGTCGTGCTGTACGACGCCAGCGAGTTCGGCGCGTTCTCTGCGCCCCGCGTGTGGTGGATGTTCCGGGTGTTCGGGCACAGCGCGGTGTCATTGCTCAGCGGGGGGCTCAGGAACTGGGAGCTGGAGGGTCGACCTGTGAGTGACAAGTACGTCAGACCAGCACCGACCGAGTTTAAGGCCTCCCTGAACCGCTCCTGGATCAAGACCTACGAGGACCTCCTGGATAACCTGGACACCAAACAGTTCCAGGTGGTGGACGCCAGGCCCGCAGGCAGGTTCAGAGGACTGGACCCTGAACCCAGAGACAGTGAGTAATCTCTCTGATCAGTCTGAGTAACGGTGATGACACTCCTCTGTCGAGGTGTCCTGCAGCCTGGAGTTACGCAAGAAACAGCAACCAGACAGAAAGCAACTGTGCAGCCATGATGACAGGGTTAAGAAATGTCTCGGCAATCTTATGCAAATGGTTGGTTATTTCCTGTAATGTGGCATTGTGGTCAGGTACAAACGTACAACATTCAGCTCAAATTACAGCACAAGTTCCTCCTTGAGAGGCCAATAAGTAAATCCAGTGCAGCTCGATTTTTGTAAAGTCATTCTTACTGCAGTCATTTCCTGTGAGAGCATGAACGTGCCTTTTTCAGTGGAGTTTGCAAGATCTGGTTTGTGCATTAGTTTTTTTTTTCAGCTTCAGCTTTATTCACTTTATTCAAGTGTGTTTCAAACACACAAGGAAAACAAAAACTGAAGCTGAACAAAACATAAGCATAGAACTATTATGTACATATAGTAGGTGAAAGCAGGCTTTATATGTAAAGGCTACTTATATAAATGTATAGATAATGTCTATAATACAAGGAAATGATGGGCCCCATACATGAAAAGATTGTATGATAAACAAAGGTCACTTCATTCATTTCAAACACTTTCTTTATTGTCTTTTCAAGATGGAAATATAAACAACATTATTACAGATTTCACAGACAGGAATTTAATAATAATAATAATAATAATAATTATAATTATAATAATAATAAAAACAAAAGTGTTTCTCCTGCAGTTAGTTATCACAAAAGTCAATTTTCATCTTATTGTACAGTCAACATAGTGCGAGGCATCACCAGGCTTCCATCCCAACACAGAGACTTATCAGTCATTTCAAGGTTCACACTGATCCCCCAAAATACTTTGCAGGTCCGAATTCTCAAGATAATGAATAAAAAGGGCCCCGAAATTTTTTTTAAACATCTCTTGTTTTCCCTTTAGAGAATACGTTATCTTTTCTAAGGATATACATGTTGACAGCTCTGTTAAACATTTACAGATACTTGGGTTATTTACATTTTTCCATGATGGTGCTGTCATCCGTTTTGCCTGTAACAAACATAAATCTAAACAGATTCAAAAGTCACCTTAATTTACTTTTACTTTTCTAGCAAAAGTAGGTCTACTACCCTAAATAATCATCCTTTAAATGAATGATTAATAATCATTAATTATCAGCCATTACTGATTAGTAGTTTGGGGTGCTTATGACATCATAGACATTTTAGTGAGTAAAATCTTGCAGACAGCAATGACAAAACAGCACAGAAAGTCTATTTCTGTTTGTTACGCTGTGTCTAGAAAAGATGACTTAAATAAGTTATAAACATTTTTTTTAACCACAAACTTTAATGAAACAAATACACACAAAAAAACCAACTAATTAAGGTCTAATACTTAAAAGGTGCTCTAAGGTTTAAAGAGGACAGCAAGGGTCTTCTCTTGTACATGAACATTTTCGATATTTCAAAATATTCGATATGCCAATACCACCTATAGTGTAAATAATATATTATCATACCTTCTCTTGTCCCACTGGGCAAAATAAGAAAACGACTTGGTCAATGGTTGCACATAGTTAGAGCTTCATCTTATCGATGTCATATCGGCAGAGAAGTTCATTCAGAAGACCGTTGCTGATGTTTCCTTTTAAACCCTTTACTTCATCACTGTGGTGATCCGGTTGACTCGAGGTTTATTTCCATCAAGTGCTGAGCAAGACTGTCACGGTTTGATTCAGGATCACACCCGAGTCAGCTCATTTAGTTCCTGTGCCAACAGGAATGTACTTGACATTCCAGTAAAAAGATGCTGAGTTGCAGTTTCCATAAAGCAAAGGTCGTCCATATGATAAGTCACGCAAACAGGTCATCAAGCTGACATATGTTTAACAACTCTGTGTTTCCTCTAACATATTAGCTGAGCCCGCAGCAGCCCCCTCTGTAAGAATGAGTCAGTGACTTTGGTAAAAATAAAAAATGAAGAGAGGTCATTATAACAGTAACTCATCATTATGTGAACAAAGTACTATAATCTTAACTTGCCTGTATTTAACTAACACTTACTTTAGTGGCTGCCCCAAGAAGAAATATGCATTAATCAATTGTCACTGATTGGACACTGTTCATTCATTCATTGATCAGATCATACAGCGTCATGAGATGTTGTGACACATCACGCTGTTGGTTTCCATTGCACACAAACACGTCAGCTGTACAATATGTTGTGACGTAAAGGAAACTTGTGGACTGTCAGGTCTTGGTAGTCTGCACTTGATAACCTGGAAAACAGCTCAAATTAAATTAATATCATGATATTAATGAGGATACTGGATATTGTGGCGCACAATCACATATGTTAAAAAAACAAAATTTGTAAGATATAGTCAGAATTTTAGTTTTAAACATAAATAAAAACAAAAATAGACAAAGTCAGAAGAAGCAACAGTGTTGATGTCATGTCAAAGACATCTGTGTTGTGTTTCCGAGATGTCTCTGCTTTGTAGCTCCAGAGGTGATGGTCCAATAGCCCCTGTAGTTTCAGCTGGGAGATGTATGAAAGTGGTGAGTTCACTACTTAGATGGTTAAATGAACAAAAATAAACCAGTAATGTCAAGAAAGGAAAAACTCTTTTCTTACTAAACAGAAAAATACAACTTCAAGTACAATTAAAATACAATTAAGAACTGAGATGCAAGGATATTTACCTACACACCCCGGGGTCTTTAGAGTCCTGTTGTCTCATTGAGACATACTGAGCTACAAATTTAAATATAATTGCTATTGTTAACATGAATACCACAATTTTTTGCCATTTATTTATTATTTTTTCTCCACATACTTTAATAGTTTTACATAATTTGCTGAGTAACACATAAACTTCTGTAGGTGTTCTGTGACTGGCACTTACCTCACACAAATGAGTCAGCGCAATAGTCATCGGAAGTCATTGTGTTGTGTTGTAATTCACCGCCCTGCTATTCATCTTCTCTGAAACTTGTCTTACTCATCGCTACACTTCCGCTTTGACATGATCTGTTTGATCCCCAGGAACAATATTGCATCTTCGTTTTCAGAGAAACTGT
Source organism: Pagrus major (assembly GCF_040436345.1). Classification (NCBI taxonomy): domain Eukaryota; kingdom Metazoa; phylum Chordata; class Actinopteri; order Spariformes; family Sparidae; genus Pagrus; species Pagrus major. The sequence goes on along the minus strand of NC_133215.1, from coordinate 7,270,218 downwards.
CATCAGAACCGTCCTATAGTGAACCTGACGCACCGGGGCTCCACTACTGTCTTAATGTGATGTAATGCTTTGAATTTCAAGATACAAGATGAAATAAGGGTCATCTTACAACATAACTTAGAAAATGAAATGTCGTTTTTAGAGAAAGAAATATATGGAGGGATTAATAATGAGCCATACAAAAATAAAACAATTTTTAAATATATATATGAGTATGAAAGATGAGTTTAGCAGTCTCACAGCCAGAGGACAATTAATTTTTCGTAGTTGTGAGCGAAAAGGACAAACAGAACATACACAACAGTGCCTGCTACTCCGTGCTATCCATTAAAAACAGATGGATTGTATTAAAAAAACTGTTTAAAGAATAGATATGTAACTATTGTGCCTCATAAATGAATCATAATACAGTCATGCCTGTCAAAGTCTGGGGCGGTTTTGGTTCTGCTTGGCAGGGGCACGCAATGGAAAAAACCATAATGGACCACAAAGTCCGTGACTTCCTCGTACGAAGGCTTTTTACAGAGTTTACTCTGGACAAACACACAGGAGGCAGCGGGCCGAGCCTACATCACTGAACAACACAAACACATAAAGAGTGTTTTAACCAACAGGCGCTGACCCAATTGCTCACACACACATACACACACACACACTGAGGAGGGACAGTAGAAGTAGTGAGTGGTCTAGAGTTTACGACCTTACGTCGATCTTTACAGATTGCAGAATGATAAGACGCCCATTGTACGTGCCTTATCTTATTCACTACACTTCTCACTCACTCACACACACACACACACACACACACACACACACACTGTATCTGCATACATACGGCATGTACACACAATAATACACACAGAGGAAGGCTTTGATGTGCCGTCAGAGTTCCCATCCACAGGTGAAACTATACTTGTGAAAGCAGTCTCAGCAGTGAACTTTGGCCAGAAGTTTCTATGCAGAGGACCAGAGTTCCCCTTTTTTTGTCAAATGAAGTTAATGATTTAGCAGCATAGATTTCCTATATTTGGTAGTGTTTTTTTCACCAGCTGATGTAATAACAGTAGTCTGCAGCAGGAAATAGTTGATAGCAGGTTAATTGAATAATTCTGAGTAGCTGCAGCTGGAGTGACGTAACACTTCATGTGTCCAGTGACCCTCTTAGTCTGTCTGATGCATGCAGCGCTCACAGCTGCAGGTTGTGTTTACATTGTGTGTTTGCTGTCAGAGTAGAGCCAGTGCAAGAGTGAAACTATGTGGAATGGACAACAAACACAAAATCCAGTCCAAAACAGTGACTGTGTCGGGGGGTCAGCTGCAACTATTCTGGCTTGTCTTGCAGAGATGTAGACTTGTCAAGGTTAAAGAAAAGCACTTGTAAGCTCTTGTTTAAGCCATGACAGTGTGACAGTAAGCCAGCATGCTCAGTATCAGGAGCCTTATCAGCTTAACGAGGAGTTTTGCTGCTGAACATCGTGGGGAGTTAATATTTGTCTTTCGTCTGTCAAGAGGGTGCAGACAAACCTTCAAATGGATGCTTATGTTTGACTAAGGTGTAAATGAATCACTGTTTGCTAACACGTTAGCACACATCAACTTTTTAATGTGATAATATGTCAGCCTTGTGTTTGCAGCTTGTTGTGCTGACCCCAAATGGTTGAAAAATCAATTAACGACACTAGAAACTCAAATTGCCATCAAGTTTAATCACTATATCTGAAAGTTTCAACAAATCCTGAACATTATGAGCTTCTTCTTTATTGCACTAGATTTTTTATGTTGATCGGTCTATCACCTGGAAGTTGTTGGTTAACTGAGAGTGCAAGTTAAGTTGTCTAAATCATAGGAAAAACACTCCTTTCATTCTGTTCTCTCTCTCTGTTTTACAGACACAGAACCGGGCCACATCCCCGGCTCCGTCAACATGCCTTTCCACTCCTTCCTCTCCCAGTCGGGTCACTTCCTGCCCCAGGAGCAACTCCAGGCTCTTTTCACCCGAGCTGGCGTGGACCTCAGCCGCCCTGTTTGTGTCCTGTGTGGCTCGGCCGTGACCGCGTGTCACGTGGCGCTGGCGGCCCACGAATGCGGGCACGCCGGGGTGTCGGTGTACGACGGCGCGTGGTCGGAGTGGTACACCCGCGCCGTGCCCGAGAACGTCATATCTGAAGGACGGGGGAAACATTTGTGATTGGGTTCACGGAGGTGCGGTTGGGAAACTGGATCAGACTGCTTCTGGATGTCTTGTTTTGTGTGATTAAGTTTAAAGGAATAATTTGACATTTTGGGAAATTTCAATTAGTAAAACTGCTTCTTTGCTTTCTTGGCGAGAGTTAGAGATGAGAAGAGTGATACCTCTCTTATGTCTGTATTATAAATATGAAACGACATCATCCGTTTAGCTTAGCCTAGCATAAAGACTGGAAACTGCCAGCCAGCACCTTTAAATCTGACAAATTTATACTTTATATTTTGTTTGTTTCAACCACATACGAAAAGAAATGTGAAAACAACAACGTGTGGTTTATCAGAGCCAGCTAGCTGTTTCCCCTACCCTCAATCTTTATGCTAAGCTAAGCTAACCTGCTGCCATATTTAGTGCACAGATACGAGAGTGGTACGGAGCTTCTCATTCAATTCTCGGCGAAAAAGCAAATCATGTATTTTTCCAAAATGTAAAGCTATTCCCAAAACAAGGGGTTATCCTGAGAAACATCACAGAGGGACATTTCATTCATCCCAATCACATTAATAGATGTCGTGACTATAGAGCCAGCAATATTTGAACACTAAACTTGACTTTTTAATATCTTCTGAGACTGGAAAATGTTTGTTTACAGCTGTAATACTCATGTTGGAATAAAATAGAGCTGCACTTTGAATCACAATGAGTTAGGAGTCGTTGAAATCTCGTCGTCCCATCGTCTACCCCTCATGAAATGTATGTGAGTTTGTATATCTGGGGGGGTTTTAGCTTGAGTTTGACAAGTCGGACTTCGGACCTTTGAACTGGATATTCAGAATGCTGATTTAGATCGTCACACACACACACACACACACACACACACACACACACACACACACACACACACACACACACACACACACACACCTTCCAAAGAAACCACCAAAGCAAGGTGACAAAATAAAAAATTGAGAAGTGACGCCTTCCTCTTTTTTTAACGTTTGTGAGTCATTTCTGAGAACTACAGACAACTACCCACTTCTTAGCGTTGTGTATATATAGGAGTCGACAAATTTCTCCAACTGTGCTGTTTCATCTTGAGGGAGTAGCCGTCTTGTCCTGGCCCTAAACTGGTGAGTGCGCTGATCTGATAAAGAAATTTGTTCTGTTATCTGGCTGTGAACATGAGGTCCACTGGCACTGTGCTGGAGATGGATCGATCAACGGGGGCACTACACTGCCAAAAAAGTTTCTATTTGATCCAGTTTTGTTATTAAGTCTTAAATATTAAATAATAATAATAAATATTAAGCGCAAATACATTTAACGTACATATATACGTACAAGTGTGAGGCTAAAGACGTTTTTCTTAAAATCCCTTTTGCTAGTCATCAGTCACCAGGGATCATAGGAAGGTTTTTTTTGAAAAATGACAAAATGAGTGACCTCATGTGACTAAAAGCTGATTGTAGTATGACACAGAAGTAGCTTCCTCAAATGATTGGTAGCTAATGTGTACTGCAATCCAGTGTAAACATGATACTTAGCATGTAAAATGAATGATAAACTTGTGTTTTTAAATGAAAGGCAGGATAAATATGTCCAATCAAAAACTTTGATCTTGTCATGCGTTGACTGATGTAGTTGTTAGTCATCAATGGGCTGATATAATGTGAAATGTATTTGATTAGATGTCAGTGGTCCTCTGTTTGTGTTAATTGCTGTCCTGCTGTAAATGAGGTTAAACCAAAATGTTAATATTCATCAGGGCATCTTGGAATATCCAAATCAAAGAGTATCGGACTGGAAACATGCAGAGATCATAGTGGATGTCATGTAACGTGCTAAGAGTCTGCCACCGCACACAAACAGAGATGTGAGAGCAGATGTTGCAAGGGCAGAAGTTTCATTTGTGTATGTCGGTTTACCAAAAGTTGAAGTTCGGTGTGGCATGAAGGACACGCGTGACGTGATAGGCAGCACTTCCTGATAAACTTGGGTGTCCCGCAGGCTGAAAGGACCGGTTTCATTAACTGTGTTGAGACAAATGACAGCTTGTGTTGGACAGTCTGCATCACAATATTACTATGTTTTGCTGTTGAATGATGCTGTGAAGGGTAAGGGCAGTGCAACTTTACAATGTTGGTGTGCAGCCACTGGGGGGCGCCAAAGTAAAACAAATCACAAGCCCTTTGGGACAAGCTGGAGATCCTACAGTCAGAATCTGCTAGTCCCCCTCCAGTCGAAGATGAGCAGTCCGGGTCGCCGCCGACCCAAAGTTGGGAATGAGATTCAAAAACTTTTTTTTACAAACAGCACGAGCATATATTTAATTCTTGGAACCTAACCAGCCCACTTTTCCACATGTGTTTGAGTGGAACCTTTGTTATCAACACATGTTTCTGTGCACAATATGACAAGCCCACTTTGGTTCGCACTCCAAGTCAAGGAAAACCTGCTATTTATGGCTCCAACTGGGAACCAACTTCCTCGGGTCCAAAACAATTTAGTTTTGGTCAAAATGCTCACGATGGTTTTAAAAAATTACGTGTGTGAACCATAAAGCAATCGGTTCCATGTTAATGAAAAAGCCCTCTGTGTGGTATCAAACCTCTCATCTAACTTATGGCAGAAAATATATCTATTAGGAGTCCTTCAGTTTGTACTAAAGCATGTGTGTGTTTGCTGTTTGGGGTCATTTAAGGTGTTTTTCGTTGGTCTAGTTTGGGAAAGCACACACTTCTGTTACTTCTCACCACGTGACAATAACACATTTTTGGAAACTGAAGTGGTAAATGTAATGAACAGCACAAAAGGGAACGGAAAGTAGAGGCAGGAAAACAACAGCGAGGGAGAGACAGACAGAGAGACAGAGACAGAGACAGGGACAGAGACAGAGAGAGAGAGAGGGGTTTTCACCCTGGTGTTTCACCCTTGTTCTTGAAACATGGATCGCATAGCACCCAGATAACGCTGTCAGGGAAACCACACACACACACCACAGCTTTTTTTTTTTTTTCTTACTCAGAAACATTTCCGAATACGTCACTTCTGAACTTGAGAGCAGAGTAGTTTCTGAAGTTTTCAGAAGAGTCTGAATGAGTGTACAGACGTGGAAACATCTGATCAACCATCATTCTGAATGTACGTGACAGTAAGAGCACCCCGCTGAAAAAGACACTGGACAGGTGAGCTTGTATTAAAATTAACTCTGGTCGAGAGCTTTTTGTCTGATGTAGATCATACTTCTTTTTCGTGGTCATGAATGAATGAGTCTTTGTCAGGAAATTATACTCTGGCAGAAGTGGTTATGATGATGTAGAGAAAGATACAGCGAGCTGTGTCTGTTTATGAGCTGCTTTCTGATGATTAGATTAGAAGTGGTTTTTACAATGACGATGACGAGGATGTTGTCATCTGTCAGGAAAGGCAACACCTCCAAATACTGAGTAAAATGACTGCAGTGAAGTTTGTAAAGATAAATTCTGCACAAGGTTCTTTTTTTGAGCTTCAGTGGAAATATGAAAATGACAGCCGATTCCTGGTGTAGTCAAGTGTGTCATTAGTGATGTTTCTTTTTAGCCAAATCTTTGAGAAGTTGAGACATAACAATGCCTATGAACATTTTCAAGTTGTTTCATCCCGCTATCAATCTGAAACCTTGTAATCTTACATTTTAAAAATACTGACTAATAGACCATATCCACATGCCGGCCATTTTCGTCTGACATCACAACTCAGGGCTGTGCAGCTGTGTTCGTGGTTGCAAGTTGTCTAAACATAGGAAATCTGACAAACTGTTATCATTTAACCACCTCTTGATTGATTAGCAACTGAAAAGAACTGATTCAGAGGGACAACTCATATATCAAGGTACTTAGACAACAGCTAATATTAGCCTTTAACCACTTCCTGTCATTAATATTTGATAAGCGCTGCACGATACAATAGGAAAGACAGACACCAATTCTCAAATATCAGCATACATCTTGGACACATTTATTTAAGGGGTTGTCGGTTATCAAAAATGTTGTTTTGACCTTGAAAAACTGCCCTATGTCAACCCAGATTTTCACTATCCATCATCTTTTCAGTACACGATCTATCAGGAAATGTTAAAATGATAACAATTTGTCAGATTCACTATAACTGGCAACATGGATAACAGCAGCAAAACATTATCCCAGTGTTTGAGCTTCCTACCAGGAAAATGGCCGCCATGTGGATATGGTCTATAAGGGGTAGCTTGTCATGAAACTCTTCACTTAGTGTCTGTATCAAAGTAAGAGCAGAGTGTTTATAATGCTCACAGATTGACTTTACTACATCGTGCTCTACATACACTCGTTCATGCTAAAAAAAAGAAAGATGGGGACATTAACAGGAAGGAGAAGGACTGAGGCAGGTATGTGGGTGAAAGAGTGTTTCGGTTCGTGGGAAGGTGAGAGAGAGAAGAAAGCGAGAGGAGGTGGGGGGAATGAGTTGTTAACCGTGTTCTCTGCCTGATAAACAAGAGTCTTCATCACATTAGTGGCTGCGTGAGGCTAAATGCTAATGTCAGCATGCTCAGACAGATTGACTTGATGGTGGCGCTAGAGGAAGAGCCAGTGGGACATCGAAGTTATAACACTGCATCCTGCGGGAGCGTGAATGGACACACCGTCTGAACAAGTTCTGTAGCGATCGATCGAGCGCATGTTGAATAAACAGCTTGACGAGACCACGCTCTTCTTCGACTCATCAGTCACGTCCTTGCTGGCTGAGCTGTTTACTCCTACATGCTGCTTTTGCAAATCATATTCATTTTCTCCCACATCAAACCAAACTCTTCCAGTTATAGCTCTGTAACCCAAACAACGTCATTTTCTGCCCATGCGTGGTTTGCATACTCTGTATTTAATTGAAATACGTCTGCTGGGTTGTGGATTTTCATGTGCTCCTCTCTGCATCTTACACACATCCTTGGATTAGCTGATGTTGATATCCCTCAGTGTTGTCTAGTGTCATGCACCATACATATAAATCTGGCTTATTCATTACTCTTCCATGAAGGAGTTAAAAAGGGGCCAGTTTCCACTCACGGGCAAACTTTCTCACCTTCGCGCTTCCGAGCAGGTGTGATACAGAGACCACAAAGAAGAAAATGAAACACCTACAGCAGCCCTGCTCTGCTGTTTGCCTACCAAGAAATAGCCACATGTACCTGCATGCGACTTCAGCTAACTCACTTAAAAATGACGACCACTGTCTGATGTTTTGTTACCCATCCTTGTCCATCCTTCCCCCCAGCACTGCCCTTAAACGACAGTCTTTTTCACTCATGCCTAAACCAAACCAACCCAGCCAATATGGATGACAATAACGAGCCAATCAGACACAGAGTAAGGCGAGTCGTGACTTCGCCACTCTGGGTAAGGAAGACAGGAGCAAAGAAGGAACTTTTGTCCACAAACAGTCGACATAGTTAGGAGGTCAGGGTCACGAATGTATTTCTATGAAAGCTGCTCAGTTGCAAAAAGATCCCAGGAAGGACCCAGGACGTGTGCCAGGCTTTGAAGCCAATTTGACATAGCGTTCAATAGGGATACAATGGTACAGTTTTCCCACGGTTCGGTACGCATCACGGTTTTTGGGCCATGGTAACGGTACGGTTTCGATGTCTTAATATAAAACTACTCACACTAGCAAAGGCAATGTTGCATGTAAAAATAATTAAAAGCAGATATAGTCAAACCACAAACCTTATTATAAAAATTTAACACTTATCTTAATTGCCTTCCATAAAAAAACATAGGCAGTATCCAATCAAGTTAAACAGCAAACATTATTGTAGTATTGTATTATACTGTGTTGTATTGTTTGCCTTTGTGTATTGAACCTAACAGGGCGTATTGAACGGTTCGATAAAATATTGAATATTGTTGCATCCCTAGCGTTCAAACAGACCTGCTAGTGAAGAAAGCAGCTGTAAATGGATGGATACTTTTTCTTGAGCATCGCAACACCCTCGAATTTGCTTGTTTGGCTGTCATAATTTGATCCGTTCATTATGGTAACAATACAAAAGTCTATAAGAGCCTCACAATTAAATAATTTTTCCCCCATTCGAATTAGCGGAGGGCTAAACCAGATGATAGCCGGCTCAGCCCGAGGAGAGTAATGTGCATGTTCGAAAGGTCCCACGGTGCAAAAGTCACACATCACATGTCTTCTATCACCACTCAAATGTGTTTTTTCAGGCTTATTTTTTCTTGGCTCAGTATTGACCATCGTGTGGACGATGAACACCGACGCGTTCTAGTTCCACCAACGTTTTGAGGAGCCTACTGATCCCGGGATCATCACATGACACTTAAAATGTAGTTTCACGAAGAAAAGATTTTGAATGAGCTGAAATGTTCGTATGTTGTGTGAAACAAGCCAAATGAATGGTCAGTAATAATGCATCTAAATGGGTGCAACACTAACACTTATATTCTGCCAACCAGTACAACTAGTTGTCACAAGCTGCGATCTTAGTAGTTTTTGCATCCGTATCAGTATTCATGAAAAGGAAGAGCATATTTTGGGGGGTTGGGGGAGAGTGAATGAGTTTTTTTTCTTTTTGAAAACGACGGTAGCTTCTGGGAAGAGAAGGGTTTTAGGAAGTGGTTTTTGTGTGTGTTTACTCTCTGTGTGTGCGTTTGTGTGTGTTTGTGGTTATTTCTGTGCGAGTGTCTACAAGAAACCGAGAGAGCGACAAAAGAAAGAGAGGAAAGAGAGAGAGAGAGAGAGAGAGAGAGTGTCAGCTCTTTTCTTGGTTTCTTGGGTTCATTTCAGTTGGAGCAGGCTAGGGGAAGTCCAAATGTCAGAAGGCGGAAGACATAAATGAAAAAGTATCTCAGTGAAAGAGGTTAGAAAGAAGTAAGACTGTCAAGTAGACAGTTGCTGACTGCTTCCCCTGGGAGGCCTGTCCCATGATCAGATGCTGATCGTAAAATGTTTTGCTGACTGAACCGGGTCACTCAATGCTCCAGTGTTAACTCGGGGAATACTGGGGAAGTTGGTGGACTTTACAGCATGACTGAATCTCATGACATCAGGCTTTTATAGGTGCAATGCATCCTCATATCTTGTTGTGATGATTACTGTGATCACATTACACATAATTCAAGATTAATCGATCACACAGTTATAACCCTGCTTCCATCAGCTGCCCACACCGAGACCATTTTACCCGAGACTGCCCGGGCAAAAGAGTAAATGTGAAAAGACTAAAGTTACATTTTTTAAAACAAGATTAGTCTAATTTCATCATGTGCAATCTCTTATTTAAGGGACAGTTCACCTCAAATCATCAAATACACATTTACCCTCTTACCTGTGGTACTGTTTATCCAATTAGATTGTTTCGGTGTGAGTTGCTGAGTTTTGGAAATATCGGCCGTGGAGATGTCTGCTTCGCTTGTGGTGCTCAAAGCACCAAACAAATACATTTGTGAATCAGAACAGCAACGTCCCTCTCAAGACAATCCACAGACCTTGCTTTGATCGGTTAGAAACTATTTCCTATGTACCAAACTACATATGTATCATCGCACAGAAGGTAGCGTGCATCTACTCGTGGAAGAGAGGCAAACTCACTAAGCCAACTAAGCCAGCAACAGCTCAGTTGAGCAGGTCACCATTTATGTTTACGCCAAGTCATGTGCATGGACAATCTCCCTCCACGTTCCCGATCCTTGACAACATGTTTTCATATCAGCTCTAGTCTCCTGAACCGTATGATAGAATGGATTTAAAGCTGCTAAAATACGTGTTAAATAGCTCTGTATTCTAGTGTTTGGTGAGTAACCCATGTCTTTCTTCACCCTACAAACCAAAACTCTGGTATCCCTGCCCACTTTATCCAGTCAGGACCGAGAACTCCATGAAGAGGCTTGTCTGCTCTGCAAGGTGCAGAGAGCAAGATCCTCCAGTTCTGGTACCTACACCGGCGATGGTGGGACAGGGAAAGCTACCAATACCAGCTAGTATCCAGCTAGGATCCCAGCAACTTGCAACTTTTACAACCTGATGAGAATACAGTTAAATAGGGGCCTGCTTTTAGCCTGTAGCCACCACTGAGTTTTGGTAAAAAGTTTAGACGCCCCTTGTTCAACACCTTTCAATCTTACAAGCAGAGGCAGGAACATGGTGGCCTGAATCTAACACTGTTTTATACTGTGAATTTAAGAAGGTCAAGTCAGCTCAGCTTCCCTTTTCTCACATTTTTGCAACAAGTGAGAACTTGTTGAGCCTTGTGTCAACCCCCTGATTACTGGCAGTCACACAGTATGACAGAGAAGATACACTTCAGCATTTTGATTCCCTCATTGACGATAAATGAATGATTACGACTGCTGAGAACATGAGCCGCGATCTGATTAATGCCGTTTTAAGAACAGGAGGTGTCGTCGGCAGGAAGTGCACCTGTTAGAATACTGGAACATTTGGTTTCTCAGAAAAAAAATTTCAAAAACCCTCTGGCCTTTAACAAACCACACAAAACAGGTGACCGCGGTGTCAGCAAGAACTTTCCCCTGTGCGTGCAAATGGAAAAATCAAATGTTAACATTAAAATGTTGTGTTTGCACTGCAAAAAGCAAACGTTTGCTTTCATGGATAAGTCTTCTAACAGATATAAAAAGTTGTTAGATATCCTTCGAAAGGTGCTGTGCTGTGCTGTGCTGTGCAGAGTGAAAGTAGTTGTATCTAGAGCTGTGGGTGTTTGTGGGTCGACTTTGCATTGGGCTGTAATAACCACACGCCACAATCTTACCTGATGCGCGAGCACACACACACACATGCCCACACACACACACACACACACACACACACACACACACACACACACACACACACACACACACACACACACACACACACACACACACATTTTTATATTTCATCCTGTTTTCGACAGTTTAAATGTCAGTGTGGTTCACATGCAAAAAGCTACAAAAGTTCAGCATGTATCAATTGAAAGAGCAAACATGGCAAAAAGAGAAGAAACACTGTGCTGCGTGCGTGTGTGTGTGTGTGTGTGTGTGTGTGTGTGTGCAGTGTGTGCACAGCTTAACAGCATACAGGGGGAAATATAAAGCAGCAGGGAAGTAAAAGAAGGGAGACAATTAGCTTGTACAGGGGTTGTAGCATGAACGCTGCAGTAGCCAGCATCCACCTGTGTAAGGACTGTGCTTTTGGATCTTTTTGAAATCATCTACCAGCTTCTAGTTACAGAAACAGGCGCACAACAGGTAGTGCCATTAAAATAAGCCCTTATTTATTAGCTGGAGGAAAATAGCAGAGGAAGCTGCTTAAGTGTGAAAAACTCTTAACCACAAAAACTTGAAGAGGATGCATTTTTTTTTTACAACACACCTTTCACACTTGAAGAGCTAGCAGAGAGCGTGGGCAGATTCAAACTGAGAGACGACTTAAAGGATTGATCTTGAATTGAGATTAAAACTTCTCAGTAGTGACCTTCAGAAAACATTATCTTTCAGTTGGTTTTTCCATTTCCAGTAAGAGGAAAACCTTTATTTGTCTGATGGTCTTTCGCAGGGCGGTGAATTGAATAAAAGCAGCGCTTTGAAGCAGATCCTGAGCAGCCTCAGCAACAGGTAAGACACATATTTTCTGCTTGTTTCTAAGATTAAGCGTGTCAGAGCCTATAACATATAAGACTACTGCACTGTTAGGAAAACATCAGGTGGGGTGGTGAGACAGGATGTGATACCTGTAGGCAGCTTTTCTCACTAAATGATGGGTTATTTCCCTATTTTTAATGAGACGCAGGTCTGACTATGTCTATAAAGCACACTATCAAAAATATTTTGGCAAAGGATGTTCAGTTTCACCAACAGTCATTTGGTATGCAGTGCTTTTTACTCCCACATCTCATGAAACAGGCTGCGGTTTATTAATCAACGGATGGGACTGATCTTGACTGTGAAGATGTCAAGAATTATGCTAAAAGTCCAAGATATTTTTCCATTTTGGCTTGTCAACAGCTGCGTCGGGTCAAAAAGTTGGTGAAGTAGTGAGCGTTGGTACTCAGTTAATGCCTCGGCTGCACTTAATGGCAAAAATCCCCCCCTAAGACTAGACAGTTTTCAGTCTCTTTGAGGCTACTTATGTGCAGAATTTGCAACTTTGGCATCCCTTTGGCAATAGTCAAGTCAAAAAATGGGGTTGTAGTTTTTGAACATTTGCAGGCATATCTGCCCAGTGCTGCGGCAGCTTGTAAAAAACAAACAAACGTACAGCGTTCAACGAGACTATTTAAACATTAATAAACACATTTATTTCAAGATTATAACACATTTATAAGCGCTTATAAGAAAAAAGTTAACTATGCTTTTTGCAGCTACCGGATCTAAAGAGAGAACAAGGCCTTGTTAAGGTTCATAAATCCTTTAATATGCACTTATTAAGTGTTTTTCTTGAAGATAAGACATGCAGCAAACGCTTCAGTAAGCATTCAGCCTTTGTAAATGGGTCATTGCTCGCTTCCAGGTGAGCTGCGTGATCTCCACATTCAACGTTGTCTTATATGATTAGTGATGTTGGCGATGCAAGGAGGAAAAGCTAACATAATACAGTTTTACAGGATTTCCATATGGCCCTATCAATGCATCATGCTCGGACATATGACACAGTCCGACAGGTGTTTTATTGGTTCTGTGAAAGTGGAACCAGAGCACACAAACCCAGGCAGGATCTGAAACATTTCTATTTCTGTTTTTTCGATCATCTGTTGGCGTCACAGCCGTACTCCCGCTGTATTTGTGGTCAGGAGTGTTCGGCCGTGCGTGTGCAGAAAATAAACTCTGCAGAGGAAACATGCAGCAAGTGTCATCCCTCTGCCTCTATCTGTTCATCTGCACAGGATGAGAAGAAGGAGGGAGCAGTGAGTTACACCCAGGAGCAAGAACAATCCATCAAACCCGCCGCCACGAAATAATCATCCCGCGTTGGAAACCAACGTTCCCAATGGTTTGAGATCCCAAGAAAAAGAAGACTGATGACTGGATAAATGGAGGGAATTAAGAAAACCCTTCATCTGTTTCTTCTTCTCGCTCTCTCTCTTGTCTGCCTCATCGCAGGGGAGACGAGCGATTGTCCCACCCTCCCAATCAAAAGTTAGTGATTGTTTGATGACTTGACATGACATTTTTGTATTGTCTAGCATAATTGATTTCAATATCTTTTTTCGATTGAGAAAAGCTCTTGATTTCACCCTATCTCCCTTATTTCTTGTAGATCTCACCTGCTACAATGACTACTATCAGGTCATCACTTGTTTGTGGAACAGCACATTTGCGTCTGACCATCCAGACACTGAGTGCACAATAGATGCCAAAAAAATAAACAGGTAAGGACTGCAGTTTTAAAAGAAAAGCTGGACAGAGGTGTCCATACAGTAGATACACACACATAGTTACTATGTACCAAAATAAAGTGTAGCAAAATGAAATGAATATTAAATGATTGTCTTACAGTCAAATTTCTTTAAGAAGTTCCTGTAAACTTGAGCCGGTTGACGTCTCCAGACCAACGCTAAGGAAGTGCTCTTTGGTCTTCGAAAGGAAAAATAATGTAAGTCTGAGAAGCTCAGTGGTAATGAGAGGCCTCGAAGTTGTTCATCAATGCCGTGATTCTCTCACACATGAACTACAGTCTTATCAGCTGGACACATAGATAGAACCAGTAGAGACACTTTATAAACAAACCCTGAAAATATTTAATAAAGTTATGTCATTTTTTCTTGAGCACTGATATCTACACTTAAGGGTTAACTGGTGCTTTTAATCCGAGCATCACAGAGTGTAACTGTCCATCACCTCTACTACCAAACAAATAACATCATGACATTTAATGGCCTTGCATTTATCAATATCTTTATTTGGTTCTTTGAATGTTTTCTAAAAGCGATATTCTTTTCTTAAACTGTTCTCAGTTTATGAGCTACGACGAATGGTCCATAAATCTGAGATGTAAACCTGTGGAGAAAAGTCTGGACATTGTCTACCGGCCTGCTTGTCACAGTGAGTAGAAATAGATATATCACTTCCCCCTGACTTACCTTGTGAGCTGTTCAGGACGATGACCTAAAACAAACTATGTTTTTCTGATATTGCAGTAAAGCTGGATCCTCCATCAAAACCATTGATCATCAATACCACCTTGTCCTGGGCCCCTCAGATCAGAAAGCTGAGATTCTCTTATTATCGCTGCGAACTGCAGTGGAAAGAAGCGGATAAGTCATGGAGTGTGCGTAGATATTTTGTGTCTGTGTTATCCTGCATAAATGAGTGTGTGTCTGCTCGGCCGATGCTTCTGCCTTCAGTGTTGGAGCGATCGTGAGAGTGATTGTTAAATCATTTGTGCAAATGATTTATGCTGTGCGGCTGCACGAAATTCAAAGACAAGAAAATTAACAGAAATGAAAATCAGCCAATTAAACATGCACACATTTGTTTCTTCCTCGGCAGGATCCCTCTGTGGTGACACAATCAAAGGCATGTATATCGACCTGCAAACTGAAAGAGGTATGTAAACCAGAGTGCACAGCAAACATGATGGAACCCGACCGGTTGATACGAGACGCGAGGTACGAGGCACGTGTTCGAGTGCAGTCCGATGATAAAACAAATTATTTGTCAATCTGGAGTGACTGGGGCCCAACGGCATCGTGGAATTCAACCATCGGAAGAACAAAACCAACAGCACCACCTTCAGGTATGCGTTGCCAAATATGAACAAAGCTAATTGGTTTAGTTGAACAAATGCAGTCAGTGGAAAGCAACATTTTACAAATGGCTTGAATCCAAGGGAAGGAAATTTTGTTGATACGACATAATAAAGGAGCAATTTGTAAGAAATGGACAGAATTTTGGTTTCAAACATACTAAAAATGACATAAAATCTGTGTCTTGTCTTCGCCAGCTGTTGTTCGGTGTGTTTTCGGCACTCTTGCGTGCGTGGCAGCAGTTGCCATGTTGCTCATACTCTTCAAGACTGACAAAACCACCTGGTAAGCAGACATACCCACAAAGTACTCCAAGACATATATGTCACTTGTGGTGGAACAATATGTCTTCTTTGTTAAAGAGAGTGTTTTTCAGTCACCTTTAATGTCCTTCTGTCTTTTAGGATTTACATCGTAAAGAAGACAATCACAGGTCACATACCGAAAGCACAGGACTCCTTCCTGAAGGATGTAAATTCCCAGGTGAGCTTATGAAAACTCTTGGTCATAACTACAACCAAATTTTAATTCTGTGCAGTATTACTGTAGTTTTATATCACTTCAGATCACTTTGGAGCTTAAAAAAAAACACTTTTATGATATTTTGATTGTAAATTTTAAGTTTCTGACCTGAATTTTTAAGCTGAAAGTTTTAACATTCATTGCATTAAAGAAAAAAAAAAATCAAAGATTAATAAATAAATAATAATTTAATAATTCATTTAATTTTTGCCCACCGGATGATTTTATCTTGTCCAGTGCTGCGGCTCTGTGTTCCCCTCTGTCTGAAACGCTCTGTTTTAGCTCCTGTCTCTTTAAGGCCCCCCACCCATACACCCAGCCTCCTCTGATTGGTCAGCTCACACATGCCTGATCCAGCACTGCTAACACCAACAGAGCTGCTGTGCTAAATCAATTCCTACTGTGCCAAACGAGCTGCCAGGCTTAAGTTATGCACATGTGTGACATGGTGAAATAGTGTGATGTCACAAAGTCACAAAATTAAAGTGACTACTGATGAGACGTTTCAGGAGCAGTGTTTTCTGTGGGAGAGATGAGCGTCTGTGGGTGCGGACTTTGGCCTTTTTAATTTTCGAGATCTTTCAACTGCACAAGGACATAAATACACTTAAACAAAACACATAAAAAAGTTGCAAAGAAATTAAAATAATCCTTCGACGGAAAATATATATACACAGAATCAAATTATTGTTGCAAGAAGGTGAAAACTACAAGCTGTAAACATAACACTGATGTATAATGATGGTACACAGATTAGCAGAGGATTGCCTATTTAAACATTTAGCAGCCACAAAGAAACATTATAATTCATGTGTTGTGTCTCGGCCACGACCAGAAGGTCAACTTCTTCTTCAGCAACTCCCTAACAGCAACTTCCTGTCTTTCGCTGAAAAGATGCTATAATGTCCACTAAGTTTAAGGGAACTGCACTGATGAGGAATAAACATCTGTAGGTTTATCACTATCAGCAAACCCTGGTAGTGACGGCACATACTTATTTGACTCATGGTTCCTGTAAAGGATTTATAAGTGCAGCTTTAAAGATAGCAGTGCATACTAAAAAAGGTCAAGCACAACATGACAGAAAACAGTAGGATGTACGGCCCATGTAGGCGGTGAAACCAGACAGATTACTAATCCGTCAAAGACACATGACCTTTACGATCCAGTGGTTAAAACCTCATCATCTAGCAGCAGAGAAAAACACTACCTGTTCACAGACTGACAGTTAAATGCAGCTTTACAACCTTCTAGTGTTTGTGTTTTTAACTTATCCAATCATTCCTCTCACATTGAATCCTCCAGAGTTGGTCTAGCCCATACTTCACCAGCGAAACCATGAATTCCTTCTCGAAGCCGGTGGACATCGTCTCCGTCGAGGTAACCTCCGCTGTGGATGCTTTTCTACCCATCAGTCCGGAGGCGGCACTGCAAGAGAAGATAAGAGTCGACAGCAGCTACGAGTCGACCAGTTCCAGCTTCTCCAATCCCAGTTACTCCCAGCTGTCTCCTCCTCTTCCCCCCGTCTCCCAGCTCACTGCGGGGAATCTGAAGCCTTGTGAGGCTGATACACCTTATGGACCGGTTGGTGGTCAGGGTGAGGGTAGGAAAGCAGAAGAGGATAAGGATGAAGAAAGCAGGGAAGAGATCCTAAAGTTGCTCTCCGAGAGCAACAAAATCAGTGAGCCCATGCTGGTAATTTCTGACTATGAGAAGGTTGAGAGGCCCCAGGTGGAGCGCTTCAGGCTCCAGAGTCTAGATTCAGGCATGTGCAGCGGCGAAGAGGTCAGTCAAGAGAGCATGGAGGTCGACAGCATCAACGTGACCGATGAGGATGCTGAAGGCAGGGAGGAGACGCAGGAAGAGAATAGAAAAGAAGTAGATTTTCAGAAGCTGTTAGGAGGCATCGGAGGTGTTTTTGACAAAGGGTCCATTCAGGTTTGTTCTGGCTACGAGCAAGTCCAGAAGCTGCAGGACGACAGCCCCGAGCTCAATAGCCTGGATTCAGTCATTAGCAGCGGGGACGAGGAGCAGGTGAGTCAGGAGGAGAGCCTGGAGGATGTCGTTCTGCCCACTGAATCCACAAGCCTCTTGTTTTCTGCTCCTCTTCCTCCTCTTCATTCCAGCGCATTAGCATGCTCCTTGCCCTCTTTCACACCGCTGCCTCTGAACTTCTCTGAGGCAGCTCTGAGTCCAGATCTGCGCACTCTGCCAGTTCATATACTGGGCAGGATCGCTCTGATGTCACCTAACAGGCCAGTGGAGCCCTCTGGTGATGGATACATGCCAGTAAGACAGGAACAGAACTGAATACAGTCATCAATCCCTTCAGCACATTGCTGTACAATGAAGTATGTAGCATGACAGCTAATCGGCAAGAGCCAGTAAAGGTTTGTCTGTTCTCATCAGTACGTGACAATCGTTTCGAGATTTCTGTTAGTGTCCAATTCTCAATGACGGTTTGAATGTAATGTTTGTATTTTATAAGATATTTATCTTTATTTATGACAAAAAAAAAGAACATTATGAAACAAAAAGAGAAAAAGCAAAAGGTATATCTGCAGTCTTTATGCTTCAATTATGTCCTGGATGTGTTTTTTAATATTTGAAACATTAAAAAAGAAAAAAAAAAAAAAAAAAGAATATATATATATATTCATTTTGCTAATTGTGTCTCTAGTAAGAAACATGTATAGGCAATGTCTACCTGTGTTTAGCTCAAATGCACAGTATGTTATTTCTGACATGAGGGCTAAAAAAAAAAAGGAAAAAAAAGATGTAAGTACCGTGGGATTATGTTGTTGTCACAACTATCATTGCTGATAAAAAGCTATCTATATGACTCAGGCAGATATGCAGATATTCATGTATCCAGCCTCGCTTTTACAGAAAAGTATCTGAGTCAAAGGTCAGGTCACTTTCACCTCTGACTATAGAAATGACAGCATTGTATCTGATTCTCAAAGCTACACTTCACTGTAAAATGTCTTTTCTATTTGTCACATTTTATGATTTGGTCTCATTTTGTTATTTTAGTGTGTGTCTGGCTACATGCAATGTGTTGCTCAAAGGATAAGTTCACCCCAAAGGTTTTCTAGTCCAAAACAAGTGTTTTAGCGTTCTCTGAAACAGCTGAAGTAGCTGGGGACTTGTTTGAAATGTAAATAAATGACTGAAACAAAACATGAAATGGCTCCATACAGCTCGTCTGGACGAGCTGTATGAGTCTTCTTCTACTCTTTTATTGATGGATCAACAGTTTATTGAGTCTCTCCTGTGGTCGAGGCTCATGTGTGTTTTCCTCCGGTGCAAAACGACACATAAACAATGCAGTGACCCACTCATCAAAAAACATGTCTCTCTAGCGCCACCAGTGGTAAAAAAACCCAAAGGATATCTTTAACGTTATCAGTTATATGTGGAATTCGTATAAACTATGCTTATTTATACTTGTATGGCAGCTATTTCAAGAACCACTGACAATGATGATGAATTGAGAGATTGGAAAATGTATATTGACTTTAAAATTTTGATTCATCTGATATTTTATTGTTTTATAACTTTTTTATTTATTGTTTATTGAAGTGCACCAATATTACGCTCAGCTCTGTTGCTGTACTTTTCTCTGTACGCTGTGTAATGATGTAATGACTAAGTATTTAAAATAAAAGTGAGTATTTTGGGTTCAGTTATACTTGGATTTTTTTTTGTCTGTGTGTCATAAGTTTCGTAAGTTCACTTCATCGCAATTGTAACTGTAACAGCCGACTTCGTTCAGTGCGACTCATAGTGTGAAGTTGAATTTAGCAGACAGGTATTTCAGCAGTTCACCTGCTCACAGCTTTAGTGTTAAAAATAAGAAATCAGTAACTAGAATAAAACTTCAGTGCATGATTTAAACTCACAGTCGTCCTTTAATGCACAAATCTCTCCTTGTGCTTTCTCTCTCTGCACTTTACGGCCAATTGGGAATTCTTGTTTGCATGGAAAAGTGAAATGAACTCTGGGAAATGAGTACGCAAATACCCTGACCCCGCCTCATTCCCATCGTGTTTACTTGTGCAGGGGAGCTTACTGGGAGCATCACTGTTGCTAGGTGACATCAGCTTACCTGTACCTACCTGACTCACTGCTGCTCCTCTCAGATGAGACAGTGCTCCCACAACATGTATGATCAGTGACGATCAAGCCATCAGTTATGACTGTCAAATAACTCATTACCATGTGCAGTCCACGCTAGCTTTGGGAAGTATTGATTGACTTTTTTTTTTCTTTTTTACCTTTGGACTTACAAACAGAGGGGGAACCTTTCTGTCTGTTGGAGCAACATGTCTGGCTATGTGCTCACCAGAGATGCTAAATAAAATCAGTTAAATTCAAATTCAGACATCAGTGAGCCTCCATGGACGATGAGATGATTTCTGAAGGAACAAAGGACGAGGAGTGATGCCATGGCGCTCGGTCACGGCTCCAAGAAGTCAATTTCATGTGACCAGGTGGTCATTCCTGCTTCTCTGGACAATGGGGTCAGTAATGCTTGTACATCATATGTAATCGAGTATTTATCTCTCACTATGTTCAGATTGATTTATGTCAACCTGGTGGAGTTGTTGGAGTAAACTAGTGTTGAACAGAGGTCTGTATATGAAGGCCTGTTTCAAGTTGAGGCTTCTGTTTTGGTTTTCAATGTTGTTTGCTCTGGTTGGGAACTGAAACTTCAAGATAGAGAAGTTGCATTCACATGCCTTTGGTTTCATGATGGTATTACAGTTGAAGCAGGAATAAAACATGTCTAAAAAAAGTACCTGGTTTTTAGTTTCCTGCACAAAACTTCCTGTCATGTGTTCCTCCCTGGACGAGCCTGACTCGGGGTGAAGTGAGTTTATCAGACCTCTGCAGATTGAGTTGCATTGTGAGTAAAGTAGGTGGCAGATTTTGACTGAGTGGAATAAAAAATACAATATCTCTTCTGCTGCATCGATTTTAATGTGTGCTATGTCATGCTAAACCAGTGTTTTTTGTAAACTCTGGTTTAAACTCTTGTTGTAAAACATACATTAAATGAATATATATATATATATCTCCCATCAAATTGTTTTTGATTTTGCTGATTTGCTTTGCAGGGAACAAATATGATTATAAAACCTTTATTTTATCTTTAAGATCATTGAGGAGGCACAACGTCAAGATGATAAACAACACTCGCAAACCAAGACAGCAAACGATAAAAAAAGACAATGTAAGATACTTTAAAGTAGATGAAATAAACACAATGAAGTATAAAATAAAATAAAATAAATAGAATAATAATATAGTACAGTTGAAAACCATGTGCAATCATATTAAAGCATGAAACATCATTTAGGCCGAGTTGGGACACTAAAAGTAGAGAAGATTGATTGCATCTGGGATGTAATGGAGGTGGAGACACTCACCTACCTTTTCCAAAATAAAAGCCAAAACACATCATCACTGTTCAGTGAATATTGTTGCAGTTTGACATTAAAGAAAACAAATGATTAATAATGAGGGCATGAGGACAGAAATTAGAAATATATAATACAATGGGAATAAGATTGTAACTACAACATTAGCTGCTTTATTGTGGGCAAGAAAATCCAAAAGCTATAATCCTGAAGTCCTAAAACATAAAGATAATGTTGGCAGTTTAAATCAGCTTGTTGTCTAAGGATAGATCTCACCAGGGGAGCGAAACCTAAAATCCACTGGGAAAACTCCCTGTACAGTGTGTTCAGTTGTGGCCTCACTCAGATACTGTATGAGAAGACAAACTGGATCTTACAGATTTTATATTTTCTGTTCTCCTCAGGTAGGAGATGGTGGACAAGCCGTGGCTCCACCCACCAGGAAGACTCGGTCCTGCAAGTGTCTCCTGGCCTCCATCATCATCCTCATCCTCATTGCTGCAGGAGTCACACTGGCCTGGTACTTCTTGGGTAAGGAGTTTTTTCTTTATCAGTCAATTTTTAGTCATGGTAGCGGCATGACTCAGTGGAGGCACTGACTTTTCATATAATGTGACCACAGTGGTGGCTCAGGATGTTTGAGGGGCAGGGGCAGAAAAAAATAAAAAGGGGCACCAGCTGTATGCAATGCACAGAAAGCCTTGTGCTAGCTTGTTGACCTTAGCATTTCCTGCACTTTGCATTCAAAATGCAGCTTAGGTACACAGAGCTGTTGGCTTGACTTGAAGTCTTGTTTATTTATACTGTCTTCATGCCGTCCTCTGTAACAGAATACAGGGTTTGGGTGCTGGAGCCTCGCGTCCAGCAGCAGTTCACGGCCTACGTGTCCATCATTAACCGCAACTTCACCGCTGATCTGTCCTCTCACGACAACCCTGCGTTCAAGAAAGAGGCCAAGGGAGTACAGAAGCTGGTGAGTTGGTTTTCTATTATTTCAAATAATACATAAATGCACCTTTCAGTTGTGTTTCCACATGTAAACAGGTGACAGTGTATTTCTCTGCCTTTCAGATAGAGAAGACAATGAAAGGCTCAAGTCTTTCTCGTTACTTCAACTACACCACTGTCTTCGCCTTTGGGTATGTGGCTCAAACAAAGTAGTGATGCTGTATTGTACATATGCTGGGTGGATTTTGATCTCGTCTTTGTTTGTTGCAGGGAGGGGAGTGTTGTGGCTCACTTCTGGATAATGATGTCTGTGCCAGGCAGCCATGTTGGGAAGGTCACACTGGAGAAGGTCACCAGGAGCCTGGAGAAAGGCCTGAGGTGGTACGGAGGGTCAGGGAAGGAGGACACGGCCTGCTTCGACGGATACCTCCTACACATCCCCTCGCTGTCCGTCAGTGGTGAGAGCAAGTGAGGGGCAGAGGGAGGAACAGCGTGTGTGTGTGTGTGTGTAGACAGAAATGAAATGTGTGTGAAGAAAGATGAAAAAGACACAGGGACATAAAAAGTGTTTTTTAGTTTAATTTCTCTTCTGTCTTTTTGTTCTGCTCCCTACAGAAACTGACTCCAAAGTCATAGAGCTTTTGAAAGCCTCATTTGGTATCACACTTTATTGTCATCTGCTTTTTTCATAATTTCTTATTTTGTATTGAGTTATTAAATTGATTGAATTGTAATTTGCATGCAGGAGCAAAAAATGAACGCATGGAAGCACCTGCAAAATGTATTACTATTACTTGAATTGCCATTCAAGGGAGGGTGTTAAGCAAACAGTTGATATTAATTCAAGTGTTTCATTCAATGCAGACGTAGCTCCAAACAAAAACATGCTGCTCCACATGCTGTCGATCAAGTCCCACCACCTTTGACAATCAAATCAATCAGTAACTGTAACACAACAATGCTAAATTTACTGGAGCACAAGTCAAAGTCGAGCTTCTAACTCATAGTTTTCCTTGGCCTCCTTTCCCCAAGACTGTTACCGCTACCAGAAGGTGGTGTCCAGCAGCCCCGTGGCTCTCCGTGGCCCCAACACACAGCGCTCCTCCTGCCTGTGGCACCTCCAGGCTGCCCCCGGCTCCCAGCTGGAGCTCCACATGGAGTGGCTGCTGCCGGAGTGTCGCGACAGGCTGCTGGTGTACAACTCCCTCACCCCCACGGATACTCACCTCATCACATCGTGAGTTTCATCCAGTCAGTGTTGTTACAGTACAGTATTGCTGTGACATATCAGGACCTCTGCTGAACATCAGACATTGTTGGGTCTACCATGGGTCTCATTACTGTGAGCCATTGTCTTGTTTTTATTCATCTCTCCCTCCGGCCTCTCAGTGTGTATGGCTGCAGCAGACACGAGCGCGTGGTGCGTGTCCTGTCCTCGGGCGAGTGGATGACGGTGGTTTGGAAACAGGGTCTGTACAACTACAAGGACCCCTTCTCGCTGTCAGCACAGGCCTGGCACCGTCAGGGTGAGACCCCAGACAGCCCAGGCCTCTTTTTTACAAGTCCAGAATTTAATTTTTTTATTAACAGTAGACTAAAGCCAGAGGAAGTTGTTAAGATTACTAAACAAGACTCTACAGCCGTGCTTTAAGCTAAATGCTAACATGACGACTATGGTAGGATGCTGATGTTAAGCAGGTGTAATGTTTACCATGTTCACCATTTAAGCTCTGAATTAAGCTGAGGCTTTGCAAAAACCCCTAAAAACCCAAACTATATATATATGTAAATGCAAGTCTCCCCACATGAGACCAGCTGACCTTATTTTGAGTTTAACCACCCTGCTGAGCTGACCTTCATCCTCGTGACTCTCACCTACATTGAGTTTTGTTTTCTTGTTTGATTTGCAGCAGAGCGCTAAAACTTTCCATTTAGTCTTCCGCTCTAAAAATGTGTTATTCAGCAGCTACACCTACTCCGGCAACCCCAACTACTAGCAGTCAACTTTTAAAAACAACCTTTAAAGGTTAATGTGATAACAGTTTTAGTTGAAGGATAAAGCCCTTTGACGTTCGTCCTGTGTTCTGTAGTTAAAAATCATTGATGCCACAATGGACTGAAATTCAGCTTTTCTCTTTGTCAGACTGTAACTCCACTATAGAGCTCATGGCAGTATCAGGGATCCAGGGGACACTGAGGACACCTTTCTTCCCCAGCTACTACCCCCCTGACACCAACTGTAGCTGGAGCTTTACTGTAAGACACTCCTTCATCTACTTCTTGATTGATTTGATTTCTGGTAACCATACACAGCCCCTTATATCAATGATACACGTGTTTGCGGTTGTCGCCCCGTGTGATTTCAGATGCCCGGTGTGGGGATGGGCTTGTCTCTAGAATTTGAGGGCTACGAGCTGAGCAGAGCCAGCTACAACCAGGCCTGCACCCAGGGCCAGTGGATCATCCAGAACCGCAGGTAGGCTGTGCCACGATGAGTCTGGCTGGTGTATTAGAACTGAGAGTGACTCGGTCTGATAACCTGCTGTCAGACTATTGTGCAAGCAGCAGTCCAAGTCTCGCAAGCTGACTTCTCTTTCTACAAATAAATACATTTCAGATAACCTTTCTCTACCCAAAAGGCTTCATGTACATACTCTGGTACATAAGCATCAGAATTTCAGTAGGCAACAACATACTGAAAAGTCTGCACACCACACTTTGTGTATAAAGACTGTTTTTTTTAATCTGCAGACATTTTAGGGTCAAGCCCTACTTTCTTTCACCTGCTTAACCACATGCAGGTGGTGGCAATAAATAGACAATATTCATTTTACTGCTTGGATACTCCTGTGCAATTGAGGGCAGAGAGATCGGAAAAAGGTTGTGGCCTGACAAGAGCCATGTCTATTTATAACTACCACCTGTGTGTGGTTTGGTTGTCAGATAGGAGACGTCTGTGCATGTCAACTATTTCCACACCGGGTTCAGGTCACAATGTGCAGACTTTTCAGTTGGTTTCATGATGAAGTAGAAAAGATACAAAATAACTAAATTTACAGTAAGTAAATTATGTTCATATGATCATTATTTTATTATTCTGTCCTGTACTGGACAACAGGGGGCAGCAGCATGCCATACGAACCTCCTGTTAGATGCCCATACAAACTTTTAGAGCATTATACATCTCTGTTTATATTTAATCAATCAGTTCTTATGCTTTTCAAACCAGTGTTTACCGAGGAAAGGTTTGTCGTTGGTGCCTTGACAGTTAAGTGTCTTGCTTAAGTCAGGGCGCCAGAGTTGACTCATCATTAGGAAAGATTCATGGTGATGCCTGTGTTTACCCTTTTCACCTATATTGTCTTATCTTTAGTCTTAGCCAGAAATCTCCACTTCAGTACCAGTTCACTTTCCACTTTCATTCTTACATTTTACTTGGCTTGGTGTCTGAAAAGTAAACAGGTTTGTACGGGGTAAAAAGAGAACTTGAATGAGGAAGACTATCGCCTCGTTTTTGCAACACCATGGCCACATCCTGTGGATGGCGTGTGATTGAGGCCAACTTCATCTTCTCAACAGAATAAAGACCCAAAACACTCCAAATTGTGCAAACTAGTTAGGGAAGAAGCTGTCAGCTGGTTTCGTGAAGAAGTTAACCTGCGTGCGGTGCTTCAGGAAGTGTGGAGGATTACCTCAACAACCTGACAGCTAGAATACCAGGTCTGACAGGCTGCGTTTGCTGCAAATGGAGGATTTTTTGACAAAGCAAAGTTTGAAGGACACAAACTATTTCCAAAAAAAGACATTTTGCAACTCATTCGATAAATTCAAGTGTAACATCTAAATGACTCTAACATGTCAACAAAATGAAACATAACGGTCTTTCGTCCACTGTTCAGACTTCTGCTGTGGAAGTGTATGCAAAAGAGTCCATATTTAATAAGACAATACTTCATTTGCATGTTTAAACTTACAATTTTGGAAAGCAATTAAGACGCAAAATCATCGTCTTAACGTAAGAAGTCAACTGGGGAAGTTTCATGGGGATATATATCAGTTCACCCTGTTCGCCTGTACTGTCTTCCCAAAGAGCGCTCCATGGTTATTTCAACAACTCGTCTCAAACCTGTGTGGACGTCCACCTGAGCCTTCTTGTTGTCTCTGCAGTGAGACGTAACCGGAGTATACATTTGATTTTTAGTCCTTTTTCTCAGACTGTGTGGCACCAGGGGCCTGCAGCCGTACAACGAACGCCTCCTCCTGCTCCCCACGACAGCCACAGTCGTCATGACATCAGAGGTGTCGCTCACAGGGCCGGGCCTTCAGCTGCACTACAGAGTCTTCAACCTATCCGATCGTGAGTTCTGGATGCAGACAAATTCAGACAGTTTAACTGCTGAGTCATGTCACTTGTGTGACTGTGTTTGTGTGTGTTTTACAGCTTGTCCAGGTCAGTTTCTGTGCACCACTAATGGCCTGTGTGTTCCCGCCTGCGATGGAATCAAGGACTGTCCCAACGGGCTCGATGAGAGGAACTGTGGTACTTATTAATGTTTTAAGTTAATTACACGCATAATTAGTCATACACTATTTTCTGTTGAAACAGAAACACATTGTGCACGCAGAGCTTAAAAAGTGCACGGGCCAGTCAAGCCCAAATACAAAGCAGGTGTTGAGGAATTAACTCTCAAATGATGTTGAGCTTCTCACAGATTTCTTTTGAAAAAAACACATCAGCACGCTGCTCACGAACGCTGGCTGGTCTAAAAAGTCTGAGGGTGATGCTGATCTGATAGCCCTGTTCTTACTAAATCTTGTGAACTCATTTGGATGCCAGACAGTGTCTGAGAATATGAAAACCTGCAAGATTTGGCAGCTTTTCAAGCCACGATGCTGTGACTGGTTTTTGCTTTTTTAGATGTGAGTACTGGTGGATCATTAGCCACTAATTAGGTATTTGTCATAAACAAATCAGAAGGAACATTATATTTTCCTGCTTTTGCTAAGTATAGGATATAACACGATTGTAAATGATAAAATAATCATAAAAATGATAATAAAAACTCTCTGTGTGTGTTTCAGTGTGTGTGGCAAAGTTCCAGTGTCCAGAGGACAGTCGGTGTGTCGACTACTACAAGGTGTGTGACCAACACCCAGACTGCCCCGAAGCAACAGACGAGATGAACTGCACTTCTGGTAACACGCCAAAAAAACTCCACATGTACACACAAGCACATCACATGCCCACACAACTTCACACAGCCTTTTGTACAGACACCTGACTGAATAAAGCTTGGTGCGTACGGTGTCATCAGAAATGGGACGTTAAAGATATAATATGGGAGATTTCGTCTATTTCGTTCTATGTATTTTGCTGTTTACTCAAGGTAACGGTGCTTTTCATGTGGTCGCCTACCACAATAAAGAGAGTCAGAGAGCGAGGAAGAACGTCGGCGCACAAGACTAAACACAATGTGAAACAAACGTTGTCGCTAAGCGTTTGTGCCACATCAGATAGATTTTTCATCAGCAGTGTTGGTTGTTTAATGGTGTATTCCCCACCGGCCAGGCATTACTCGTGTGAGTTTGACCACAGGATCATTTGTGTTTCCTCGCTTTACTCACGCAAGTGTTTATTCAACCCCAAACAGCCAGATTACTTTATTTTAAATTAGTTTCAAGCTCGATCAGCCTCTCACTGAACCTAGCACTCACCAGAGACTTGTGTTCTCGCTCTTCTCTCTTCTTTTTTCCCTCTCTCCTTTCTGTAACCTCACATTCATGAAGTAATGTACATTTCCCCTCCCAGCTCCAGTCCGCAGTCAACATTATGGTACATAAACACCCAACAATAGAGGTGAAGTGAAGATAAATCAACTTTCTAACCCCAAAATGTTAAAAAGTAATCCCTCTACTCTTCTCCCAATGGTAAACAGCTGCAGATCAGAATCCGCATTAAAGTATGTGTGTGTATGTGTGTGTCCGTCCAGGTGTGCAGTGTACAGATATGACCTATGTGTGCGCCGATGGAACCTGCTTGAAAAAGCCAAATCCAGAGTGCGACTCCGTCACCGACTGCCCCGACGCCTCTGATGAGAAACAGTGTGGTGAGAAGATAAATGATGTTGCCCTGCTTCTTGAGGAAGGTTTCTCAAGATATCCTTAAGCTTAACGTTTACCTTATTTTGAGATAGATTAGATAAAATTGACATTTGCAACCGTGTGTTTTAATATTTCTGTGTGTGTGTGTTCAGACTGTGGCCTGCGGCAGTTCTCCAGCCGTATTGTGGGAGGGACCAATGCCACGGAGGGGGAGTGGCCGTGGCAGGCCAGCCTACAGGTGCGGGGTACCCACATCTGCGGGGGCGCACTTATCTCCAACCAATGGGTGATTTCCGCTGCCCACTGTTTCTATGACGACCGGTAAGAGCAGGAAGAGATGGGGGGGAAGTGGTGATTAAGGTGTTAGAAGAAATCTTCAAAACAAAAACAGTTTGAGAAAAGCAAGATTTGCTTTTTTCCCTTCAGCTAAAGATGTTTATTAATTATATTTGATGAGGCACTTTAGCACTTTGAAATAAGTCTGGTTTACCTATATTTCTTCTAAACTTATTTTATGTGCAGTCCTGCTTCGCTCTCCAAGGTTCAGCTGTGACAGCCTGTTTGACTCGAAGCCAGTGTATTTATGTGTTATAAATATTATATACAGTCGTGTCTTTATAAAAAGCCAGAATCAGCTGGCTGGACCATGGCCAAAACTATAGCTGCAACATCCTGTAGAGGATTAACAATTCTTCTCTCTTAATACTCTTTGTATGGTGATTAAGAGCTTGTGCAGCAAAGAGTGAGTGTTTAAATTTCAGTGGACGAGGAAGATTTTGTTCTAAAACAAAAAGTAAGTTTGTTGGCAAGAGTCAAGAACTGCAACTATATACACAGCAATCAAGATATCGTATGTGCTGAATAAAAATCTAACTTATTGCCCCTATAACACGTAGTAACTCCATCTCCTGCAGCCTCTACTCTCCCTCGGTGTGGACGGTCTACCTGGGTAAACTCCTGCTCAACCGCAGCAGCCCAACCGAAGAAGTGGCGCGAGTTCAACGCATCCACCTCCATCAATACTACGACGACGACACCCACGACTACGACCTGGCCCTGCTGAAGCTGGACCGGCCCGCCTCCATGCAGCTGGCTGGACATGCTCGACCCGCCTGCCTGCCCCCTCCCACCCACCAGCTGGAGCCGGACCTGCTCTGCTGGGTCACCGGCTGGGGGGCTCTCCGCGAGGGAGGTGAGGATGGGAAAGAGGGGAGAGGGAGGCTTTGAAGGATTTTGGAGAGAGGATAGAGGGTGAATGTTGATCGTGGAGGTAAACAGAAGCATTTCAGCTCGCCAAGTGGTCTCCAGCAGCGGCTCCAGATTTGTTTTGGCTTTATGTCTGCTATGTTGTGTGTTTAAAATAACTCTCCCCTTAAAACCTCAGAGAACGTTTCTCTGAATAATGGTTGGAGTCTGGTGTGAGGTAAACATGGAGTGAAGTGAAGCAGGATTTGGTTGCTATTCAAAAATCTGTGTCACCTTTACAACTTCAGGAGTGTTCAGCTGGTAAAGATGTTATTAACATGTAAATCTTTTTTGAAGTGCCAATCATTTAAAAGCAATCACCGATGTCAAAAGGAAGTCACTGTAGGATCACAATATGTAGCATACGTAACTGCCAAAAATACAGAAACTTTTTTTTAGAGATCAATCGATTTACGGGTTTTATTTATCGGGACAAAGAAGAAATATGTCTGAGAATTGTCCTTGGAGTCAAAGTTTGTATTTTTAAAGTATAGAGGCCAGAAAATAAATAAAACTATCCAACATTTAAAGAAGCACATTTGTCTCATGGCACTTCAGATTTATCTTCTGACCCCTTGAACAGGCTGCAGCTCCAGAGTAAGGAACCACTGCCATAAAGTAACCGCACAATGCAACAAATACACAAACTAAGGACTTTCAATGTTGCAAAACTGCCATCCAACGAAAGACTTCCTCAGGACTACACATCCTACTATAATTTCAGTTTAACCTCAGGCTTTCATGGCATGTGTGACCTAGAGGAAGATAAAGAGACAGT
Organism: Pagrus major; assembly: GCF_040436345.1. Lineage (NCBI taxonomy): Eukaryota > Metazoa > Chordata > Actinopteri > Spariformes > Sparidae > Pagrus > Pagrus major. Next base: position 7,240,240 of record NC_133215.1, on the reverse strand, counting down.
TTTAAGTTAAAACAATGCAGATTTATTAACACAAACTATTTAAGATCGACTTTTATTTGGTGCTTTTGACTTGTAGGTTTATTTTACTAACGCTGATGTCTGAGTGCAGTATTTGCAGGATTAGCAGTAAACTTTTTCCACTGGGTTATGTTTCATGCAGCATAACAGGATTTTTCACAGGAAGTGATTTTACGTGACTTGTGCAGCCTTGAAAAAACCCCCCATGTCTTCAGTGGTACTTTGAAATAAGATAAGATGGCCAGATGTGGGTCATTATAATAACAGAACAAAAACACACAAAATTATCATCATAAAAAATCGTTTAAATTAAAGAGGCAGGAGAGGAAAGAGAGATGTGGGTGGGAACGTGTGGGTTGCGGTTTCTTAAGAACGACGAACCGAGACTGTTTGAGAAAAAACGTTGGAAACCATCTTCCGGCACCGAGAGTTTCATAAAGAGCCACAAGATGAACATGACTTTAAGTCTATTGTGAGAAAAAGGCTTGGGTAAATTTGTGTTTACAAAAGTGCGGTCACACTTTGTTTCCAGTGAAGTGGTTTCTTTTCGTAAAACTGTTACTACGCATTTTGTTTACTGCTTCTGTACATAAAAAGTGCAACTTAAAGCCAAAGCCATTTTTGGAGCTATCACATATCACACCTTTAAAGATGAAGAGGTCAATGCAGACTTTTGACGTTCTCTTGAAAATATCATTTATACATTTTCTTTCATTCGTGTATGTTATACATCTTTGTATAAATAGAAAAGGAAGAAAAACAGGATGAATCTTTTGGCCTAAGATTGTTCCCACTCTCCCTCTGGCCTCCTCAGGCAGTGCCAGTAATGTGCTGCAGAAGGTGGATGTTCGCCTGGTCAGCGAGGAAGCCTGTGTTCGCTCCTACGGCCACCTGGTCACTCCCAGAATGCTTTGCGCCGGTTACCGCAGCGGAGAGAAAGATGCCTGTCAGGTACAGAGAAACACATACAGACGGAAGATACTAAAAGCTGCATTATAATAAATATTTTAATCTCATAAATTCATTAGATTGCTCTTAATTACTCTGAGAAGTATCACCTGACTCCTCAGAGTTTTTAGCATCTTTAAACACACTATTTTGGTTTGTTTTAAGTTAAAAAGCTCTAAAATCTGCTACTTGAGACACAAAAAGCAGCCAGGTAAAGGTACTGACTACCTGGTAAGCATAGTGGAGCATTTAGCAGCTAAAGGGCCACATATTTCTCACAGGGAGCAAAACGGAGCTAAAAGGAGAGTGAATACTGGACTTAGATTTGTTGGGTGGACAGAAATGTGATTCCAGGTGATAATTTGTGTCTGCTGAATGTGTCGCATGCACATGACAACTTTACGAGGTGTCAGTGTTGTGTTCAAAGCTACAGTTGCGCTGCCCCCATGTGACAAAAGAAGAAATTAATGCAGGTTTAAATCAAAGCACATTTTCGAAGTACATTTATATTATTTCAGGTAAAGTTGTTGTAAATTTTTATAGCTGATATGACAGACTAAAGCTCAACTTTCAGTATGCACTGTACTGTTTGGGTAGAGCCATCAAGTATTATGTAGTCTCGCTCTCTTTCTGTCTGGCTGTATGTCTGCCGGGAGACGCAAAATTGGGCCGGATTCAATGAAAAAAGAAGAAAATCTTATTTTTGCAAAACACAACCTTCTAGACGCTGCATCTCAGTTTAAATACATATAGGTTGGCTGCATCCTGAAAGTCCTCAGGGTGGGGATTTTATGTTCCCAAACAGAGTACAGGCCATAAAATGAGTTTTAAAAGCCAGACATCCGAGCACAGAGTGATGTCATAGTTGAGTCAGCAGTCTGTCATCAGTCTTGCCAATTATTACGGTCATTTTGCGCTTTGATTACATTAAAATCTTTGCCCTTTAAATATTGCCTGTCTCTGTCAGGGAGACTCCGGCGGTCCCTTGGTTTGCCAGGAGCCGTCGGGTCGCTGGTTCCTGGCCGGGGTGGTGAGCTGGGGCAAAGGCTGCGGGCGTCCAGACTACTACGGCGTCTACACTCGCATCACCAGGCTCACTGACTGGATCAACAAGGTCATCAGCAGCCCCTGAGACATTTGGGATCTTCATCATTCATCCTTAAATCAATATCCTCATAACCCGAAGCTTGGTGCGAAGGAAGATATTATCCACGTGAGGATAAAAAAGCACAGGCAGATGGTTTGAGACTGCTTCTCAGTCAGTCAGACAGCAAGGTGGTAAAGCATGAAAAGGCTTTATTCCAAAGTCGTACAGTAATGAAGCTAAAAATAATCGACTCTATTTATGTGGCACCTCAGAATTGATATTATAAAGTGTTAATTCAGCTTGCAGTAAAAAGAAATAAAAAGAAATTATTAAGAATGATAATAAGACTCCCAAAAAATATCATTTTTCTAGAAGTGATTGAAATGTAATGATAGTTCTTAGACAATTAGTTTGTACATGTAATCCCCTGTTTGATCATTTGCTCTCTTACAGACTGAATCTTCTATATTTTAAACATTTTGAACTTAAAGCATTTTTCCATAATAAAACATCCTTCTGTTTTGTAATCAAGTTTGCAATTATTACTGTGTTTTTAACACGTTTGGCTGGCACAGCAGGGCTTCAAGCTAAATGCTAACGTCAGATTTACACATTAAAGTGTCAAATCTAATATTAAAAGGTAGTATAATGCCTTTTGTGGCTCTAGAGGCAGCTCCATGACGTCTGATAAATGACCCTCAGTTATGTCTCCCAGTGGCCTAGCTGCATTGTGGGTAAACCAGGTGGGTAAGAGCAGTCCACTGGTTTAGCAAAGCAGTCCCATAACACTGTTGACAGTTTAAAAAAAAAAAAAAAAAGATCAAAATTGAGCAGAAAAAAGAGATTCCACCTTTTTTATTCCTCGCATTTTTAATCTTTTCTAAAAACCTACATCACCCAGTTACATGCAGTTTACATATGAAGTAGCACTCCCTAAGGGTGGAATAAAATGGGTGGAGTTGCCCTTTAAAAAAATACTTGCTCTGTTGACTCAAAGATGGCTGCAAACACACCGCCATCCCCTCCTCCTACTGACACGAAAGTCAGTTTACAAACATGTAATCTGAACGTAATATTATACAAGTCCAACGTATTTGTGTTTTTTCAGAAATCTACACTGCCATCATTTTATTTGGCGAGCCAGCTTGAAAATCCATCCAACTGTTGTTAAAATATTTCAAATCTAGATCATAGCGGTGGACCGACCGACCGGCTGACTGAACACTGACACTTCCATCGAGCGAGTGTGTGCAGGTGTAACTTTAATGTTCTATTTCACGAGCTGCTTTTGAGAAGGGGGTTATTTTCAGGGTGTATGAATCACTGTCCGGAGAGATGCAATTTTTCTCCTCAGCTGATTTTATTATCAGCAACAACAATATTCTCAAAGGGACCGGGAGCAGGTGCCAGAGCTCGGCATCCCTGCCTGTGCTGCCGGACGCTCATGAGTCATTGTGACCCATAAACAAAACGAATGGAATGGAGAGCATCATTTGTCCTTGGAAATTGGATTTGATTTCGCTGAATGACAGACGAGAGCTATCTAACTATCTATCTATCTATCTATCTATCTATCTATCTATCTATCTATCTATCTATCTATCTATCTATCTATCATTGTCTCCTCTTCCTCTTCTCCTCATCCTCTCGTTAACTCTCTCCCACTCATCTTTTTCACTCTGGTGATGGAAATGAGCCTCTAATCCTCTGGGGATTTTTCAATATTTGGAAGTTCCCATTTTCACTGTAATTGGTATTTTATAAGGCTGTAAACCATAATGACAGTTCTGCTCTATGAGGCATAACGGCAGTCCTAAAACTGGCCTCTGGGGGCCAGAGAAAACCATCCATCATGGCAGTTGACTGTACAGCAATGATCAATGCTTATAAACGACCTTCGCCATTTTCTGTGGAGCAGCTTTTGACTCATTTTGACATTTAGATTCTCTGATATAAGATATGTTTCTTAAGATTAGAATTATAATTCGATACATGAAAACAAAAAACAACACAGAGGTACACATATAGAGAGATATAAACATTATTATTTATCATTAAACTGAGGGATTTAAGTAGAAAATGTAGCTCTAGGAGAAAAGGTGAAAACTTAAGTGAGATTTAAAACATTTCTGTTCGTGAATTATGAATTTTGCCTCCACAATAACCAAGTTAACCACATACTCAAGAGTGGCAAAGTCAAAAAACATGAGACTCTCCAGAATCTTTGTGATATTTCACTGTCAAAAAATAAGGGAGAGATGTTTTCTGTACAATTTTTTTCAAAAGATACAAGACATATGGACATTCATAAACAATAAGACAGATAACGGGGTATTTTCTATCAAAATTTCTAAATGTACTTGTATTTTCTTCTTGTTTAAAATACAGTATTTATAAGTTAAAATGTATTTGATGTTATTTGTATATGACATCACATTACAGGACTTTTGGCTCTTGAAGTTCAAATAGTTTTCAGGCTCTTCCCTTTGCTGCCATTGAGGGGCGCCATTCAACACAAATAGCCACCAAATGAAATATCTCCATTTGCAAATTGTTTTAAAGGTTTTTTAAAGGTTCAATGTGATTTATTCGTCATAACATCATTACAACACATTATTTAGGCTATAAACATGTGTAGGTCTACACAAACATTTGTAAACCCAGGAAATAATTCTGTGATCTGCATCTGGATGAATGTAAACAGCAGCAGCTTCACATTAGAGGTTTGATTACTGGGAAAACCCTGTCCTTTAACTTGACAGTGTCAAGTGTTGTAAACAATGAGTGCACTGCTCCTCGTCCTGTGGGAGTAGGGTCCACCCATCTACTCTTAATCCAAAATCTGCCATAAACAGGATGCCTTGACACAGCATTCATCACAAACACATATTATAATTAGCAAATGACCCAGGTGGGACTTGAACCCACAATCCCCAGCTCCGGAGGCTGATGCCTTATCCATTAGGCCACTGGGCCACAGAAACAATAAGGAAATAGATACTATATTCTCATGTTGGGCCTGTGACTGTAGTCCAAATACGGTACACTGAGGTGTAAAAAAAAAAAAAAAAAAGGGAAGAAATCTGTGCATCTTGAGGTCAGTGTCTGTTGTTGGTGCTTTCTTTTTCCGATGCCAAGAACACCTAACTGGGCCACTGAGCTAACGTTGCAGCCTGCATCAAGAGGAATAATATATTTCCAGACTTTCTGCTGACAATGTCACACACATACTCCCAGAGGCCTTAAGATCAAGAAGGTTTTGGCGTCTGTTTACCCACAAAAATATGACGTTTTGCTTAAAATGTGTCACTATGAACTTTGAAAGATCACAGACAATGTTTCCCTGGGCGGTTAAAGGAAACAGTGCTGCATCTTGTTTTTTTCTGTATAATGAGCTGTTTCCCACTCTGCCTCGCAGGAGCTGAGGTTTTCAGGTCACTGATAGAAAACAGTCCGGAGGAGAGTGCCAGACAGAAGGGACGCGTATATACGATTGAGTTAAGGAAGTGGTCTGCAGCTCCCTAACCCTTCAGACGGTTAATCAATCATGTGGTCACACAATCCAGCAACCCATCCACAATGTACTGTAGACCAACCTTAACAATCGATCTGTATAGTTATCAGGGGAAGAGGAAGCATATAAATGAGCGCGGGTCCACAGTAAAGGGAGTGATTACCGAAACCGTGCGGAGAGCCAGGAGGAAAAGGCCGGCAGAGTTTGGCGGGGGATGTTGATTAAATTATGGACGTCGGCCATTTTGCTGCTCTTATGTTTTGCTTCGCCCATGAAAACTGTTAGAGGGACAGATGGAGCTGATTTCATTCCAGCTAAACAGAACAGCAATATGTATGTATGCCTCGCCTCAACAAAAAATCTTATGAGACACCGACCACAATATTTACCTAAGGTATGAACAAACAGACGAACACTGAAACATTACGCACATGAGAAGTGGGAAATACATTTGTAGGATTATAGAGTCCTTCCAGAGCCACATTTCCTAAAATTATATATATATAACCACAAAATAATGCTGAAGAGATTTTTGCACCACAGTTTTGTATTGTTTTGTCAACACAGCAAGCTACAGGCACAAATGTACAAGACTTAGCAGAGAATCATACAATAGACACCAGCAACAGAATTGTAGAGCCGATCCTGATGCATCATTTTGAGATGTTTATTACTCTGACCTAAAAACGTTGAGAAACACTTGGAGGCTTTGAATGGCTGGAATCAACTTCTCTTCCATTTCGAAGTGGAGAAACTGTTGCTTGTGACAAAAAAAATGATATCACTTGGAAAGCTGAAGCCGAGGCCTTGAAAAAAAAACATGCCGTGGCCTACTTTTGTTGGCCAGAGACCCCGATGACCATCCACAGATGTTTCTCTGGTCAACTCAGCTGTTTGGGAAATGGAAATCTGTAGGTTTGATATACAATCTGACGATTTAATAATAATTACTTAAAAGAAACTGAATAAAATAGCCAAACCATGAAGGTAATCTTAATCTTTTAAGGTAAATCTTACAAAACAGAGATGATATGATCTTGTCGTCTAGCGCTTGCTGTAAGTCTAGCAGCTGCATTGTGCCAGCTGCAGGCATGAGACAGTTTCTTTATGCTTTAACCTTGAATTCAGTGAGTTACAATAATGGAACCGAGATTATATAAAAGCAAAGTATGACCTTCTTGAGATCAGGCCGAGAGAGAGAGAGTCCAGATTTTTTAGATTGCTCCTCAGTTGGTTAAAAAAACATTGTTGAACCACTATTTCAAATTTGTTTTTTTCAGAATGAAAGGTCACTGTCAAATATCACAGCCAGGCTGCAGGTTTGACATTTGCAGACAGTGATGATGCTTTTGTTAAATTGGGATAAACATTGTTTAGATGATAAATGATAAATCTCAACATCTTCTCTGTTTGAGGGAGAAAGCTTGTCAATGGCATATTGTGGTTTTGTCTGACATGACTCAGTGGCAGGACACAGAAGGTAAATCAGAATACAACATGAAAGTCTTTGCTAGGTTGTGGTATTTTTTACAGTGGGCTTGGTATCTTGTTGAAAACCACACTCACTGGTGCAGGGGGCACCTAGAGTTGAACTAGGGACCTCTTGATCTGCAGTCAAATGCTCTACCACTGAGCTACACCCCCCTTTTGTTTCAATGTTTTCATTTTGGAAACTTTTCTATGAATCATAGCAGTCGGGAAGGGGCTTGCTGGATATTAACACATTTTTTAGTGAGCACCAGCCTCTCCTAATGACCCCTTCTTCTTCATCCTGAGTGGAGATTCATGTATTTAGGCCAAGTATGAAAAACGCCCTCGGACAGAATTGTAAGTCTTCAGCATTTCCAAACAGCCTCTCTGACCTCAAAACATCAAACCGGTAGGTCTTCAGGTCACTGAAACACAATTTACATTACACAACTAAACAGACATATCTTACTCTTAGCAGCTGGGCCAAAGTACACAAAATCATTTAAGAGCTTCAGGCAAATCTGACATTTTAATAATCTGTTTGAATAAATCCACACAAATTATGCAGCCATGCTCAACAAAAAAATGTCCAGTGCATGACCTGATCTGTGTGTTGGGCCTGGACTGGATCAATATGTGTGTGAGTGTGAGTGTGAGTGTGAGTGTGAGTGTGTTGTAATATCTGGCAACCTTGGACATGTTCAGAAACTTGCCGTTAGAGGTTAACACGTCAGATGTGTCTTCATAAACGGGGTCAGACCACACGGTGGATTCTGCTCAGTGTTTCCTGTAATACTGTAGGTATAGCTCAGGCTTGTGTGTGTGCGTGCGTGTGCATGTGTGTGTGTGTGTGTGTGTGTGTGGTAATAACTTTGTCTACAGCAACATGAAATCCACTTAATCTCCATCCAGTCGTTTACTCGCCGTCCTCCGGGCTGCTAGATTAAAACATCTTCACTGCACTCACTGAACCATGAATACTGGCCTTGCAGTAGTGTAAGCAGTGTCCTCGCACACCGATAGGATTTACAAAACAATTTTTCACAGTTATGGAAAAAAACTGAGTAGATGCCATGGATGCGGGCTAAGATGCACCACATTTATCATCATAACTCAAAGACAAACAGAGGAGCTGCCGCTTTTTTTTTTTCCTGACAAAGACTACAGGCTTGTGAGAAAGTTAGATTCACAGGTAAAGTAGCTGCAAATTTTTTTTTTATCATCAAGTAACTTAAATTACATTTACAAACCTCTATTCCTTTCACTCTTTGTCGTGCTATGTCAGCAATGATCCAGCATCCAGTGCAGCTGAGGGTCACGTTAGTTTTAAGGCATCCTGAAACATTGGACGAGTGGAAATGTAAACCTTTCTTGGTGGTGCAGGATGAATAGGAAGGGGCTCGCCAAGCCATTCTGTGGACAAATGTGTGCAACAACTTCTGTGTGCTATAACACTCTGGACAGAAGTGCTGGACGAACAGTGACGGACTGATGTTGTCATCCATATTGAGCCGATCCGTCGGGGCGGATAAAAGCAGCTGCCTGCACACATAACTTCTCTGGACTGATGAAGGCATTGCCTTCTCCAAAACTGACAGCTGTGAAGCTCCAGCAGAGGGATATTATTTTGCTTTATTCAGTTTTCTCCTTCACTAAACCCGACCACTAAGTCAGGGATAGCTCTCTGACTGACAGTCAAATGGAAAGCAGTTCAAGATCGATTCGGACAAACAAGCAGTTCAACTGGAACAAATGGAACAAAAACAAGCCGGCAGCTCAAACTGAAAGAGCAAACAGGGTTCAATGTGGACAGCTTTCATTTGGTGTTTTTACTTGTGCACCATGTATTTCATCACAATCATTAAAAACATCTTCATACATTTGCAGTTATTTTTGAGTAAAACGTTTAACAGCTGCCACATCCATGTAGATTTCCTCGATTTAACGTTCTTGTTATCTCACACTGCTTTTGATTCACAGCTGTGGCCCCTGCTGTGCCGCCATGATGAAAAAAGCCATGCAGCACTGTTTCATTTTTCTTCTTTCTCCATCCCTCCATTGCTCCCCTGGGCGCCTCTCCCTCTCATTCCTTGCAATGATGGGTTAAACAGCTGAAGGCTGTGCGTGTTTTCGTTGTGGTTTAGATTTATCTTGGGAGTAGTGGTTAGACTGGGAGAGAAGGAGGACGTGGGAGGAGGGTGTTGAGTGTATGCAGAGGTCCAGCAGGAAAAAAACAAAGAGAGAAAGAAAAAAGAATGACCCAAGACAGGCAGATGAGGAAAGAGGCAGCATACACTTTCTGCAGGCAATACGTATTATGTTTATTAAGAGCCGAGGTCGTGCCCTCGTCCTTGGTAGCCTCAAACAACTTTCTGCAACTCAGTAGAATCTTGTCGAGAAGTTTATTTTCTGAGAAGCAAAGACACAATACTGAATTTAAAAATGTTTTCAATAACATTTTGACACATATTTATTTTAACAAGGATACAATTTAAATGTTGGATTCAATAACCGCAGTCCCCGTAACTTCTAGGTGACCAACACTGGTAGATGTGTCTTCCAAAAACAAGGCTGTGTTTCTCTGAAGAGTTAAAGGAGCCTTTGGAGTGGGAAAACCTTGTCAAACCATTATTACATTTTCAAGCTTGAATTGAGGACTCTTGAAGGTGGTAGCCTAGCCACTGAAATGGGACACCGCTCGTGTATACATCGAAGTTAATGGGAATCAGGTGCTCATGGTTTCCTTCGTCCACTGACTGGAACAGTTGGTGCACCATTTGGATTTCTAAGAAAGAAAAGACAGAAAACATTTGTGTCATACATAACAAATCAACTCTGTTAATGAATGAGTGCAAAGAGTGGAAGCTGGCTTCTTTAAGGGAACATTGACAACAGAACAGAGGGAATGGATGCTTTGCTTTGAAAAGTACTTGCACGGGATTTTGCCCCGGGAAAAAGGAAAACACAGCCATCTACACACAAAATCAAAAAAGCATAACCCGAACTTGCATGTGGAAAAATCACAGCGTAAAACCACCAGAGAGGCACACACAAACATGGATGAGTCATCATAAAATGTACACTGTACTTTTATTTTGTGTGCTGCAGTGAAAGATAGAAATATGAGACGGGGGGAAGAGAGGAAGAGAGACAGAGCGAGAGATAATAAAAAGCAAAGATAGAGAAACCTCATTATGTTCTCTGACTCTGGGAGTGAATGCATGAAGTGCACTGATTAGTCTGACCCACATCCACTCCCTCTGAAACTGGCTTTAAATCGAATCTCTGAAGGGCTGCAGTTTACCTCTATATATAGAAAGAAAGCAGAGGAAGAGGAGGAAATGGGCACAATAATTCAAGCAGTTGGAAAGTTAAGTTTAGCATTTGTGGTATTTTCAGATTGTTTTTTAAAAGGTTACTTTTCACGATAAAGGTTCACTGGGCGTATAGATTCGTAAAAATAAACCCCATGACATTACCTGGCATGTGAACCTTTCGTGTCCCCATGCTGGTACAACAAAATATGAGACCAACATTTTTAATTTGATCTGCTGTGGAGATAAGCTGTGTGTCAGCTGTGCACAAGACAGAGGGCCAACAGTTTATCACCAGTAGTGGAGGTGGCTTTAGAGGAAGTGGAGAGGCTGAAAGCACTATGAAAACAGAAGGAGCTTCCCAAAGAGAAATAAAAAAGAGATTAAAAATTGATGTAAACAGTTTTAAGACAACTTCAAAAATATGTTGAAAAAGCAAGCAAGACTAAAAGCCTAGACACAGCGGCAGCATGTCTGAGGGATGAAAAAACAAAAATAAACAGGCACCAGCTGCACGTAGTGGACGCTGAGAGTCGTGATCAGTTGGTGAAACCAGTGCTGCCAGATGTGAAATATTAAACTGTCATACCAAAGGCTAAAATGTGGTATTCTGAGGAAAATGATGGTATTTGAGTCATCACAGCGACAAATATACAATAATGTGTGATAACACATATTTGAGGAGATTTTCTGCCACACCTACAAATCTACCCGTGTTTGTGGCAAGACAGGAGGCCTGTTCATATTCTGCATGAAAACAGTTACGGCCTTAAGCTAAGCTGATTGAACAGCCTTAATAACTGGACCTACTGGGGCATTATGAACAACTGGACTTGGATGAGAAAGTTTAAGCTCCAACCTCAGAGTCGCTTCAAACAACAAGCATGATTTCCCAGAACGAGGTTAGTGAGAGGAGATGGGTAAACACAGACGTACGATCCATATTTAGCTTCCAATCACTCTGGGATATGAATTAAAATGAGACTAGATTTAGATTATTGAAATTGGGATTATTGATCGTGCATCACACAAAGGGTTGAACGCGTAGGAGGGATATGTGGGGATCTGAGGAATAGAAGTGCAGGAAAAAACACAAAAAGAGTGATGAAGACCTGAGGGACGGTAATGTGAGTCAGAGACAGACAAGACAGAAAAAGGTGGTGACAGCACAGCAAAAAGGAGAAGGTAGGGCAAAAAAAAAAAAGAATGAAAGGGAGGAAACATGAGAGAAGAAGAGCCAGAGGAGAAGAATCAGCTATTCTGAAAAAAAAAAACATGAAATGGAGAAAATAGTAGGAGGATATGGGAATGAGACAGACACACTGAAAATGACCCCAAAGCCACAGAATAGGAAAACTCCTCAGAGGTGAGCTCCAATCAAACAGACAGCATGACGGGCAGATGAAAAGAGCTAAATGATGTGAGGGAGTGGAGGGAGGAGAGCAAAGAGGACCGCAGATGACAGAAGGATGGAAGAGGAGAAAATTGGATTGAAAGACTGAGGAAAAGAAATAAAATGGTTGGCGGAAAAAGACAGATAGAGGGAAAGGGAGAGACAGATGAGGGGGTGTTACACTGTACAACATTCAGTTAGATCTCAGATTCATCAATAATTAAGATTTAAAAGCTTTGTTTTTTGCAACCGGAGCCTTATTGTCATAATTTTGGCCAACATTCATTTTATTTCATACGTGGGCATGTACCTGCATTCTTTCTAATGGCCAGCAGGGGGCGACGCCACTGGTTTGCAAAAACAAGTTCGATTGTAAGTAAATTTATGAGAAAATGACACTAATTAGTGACAGACAATAAAGCAGGGTATGTATGCGTCAATGTGTTGCTACGTTGTGGATGATAAGTCACTATGTGTCACGGTGTGTTGTCTGGTTCCTGTGGTCACGCCTGGCTCCAAAAAAACCAAGATGGTGGCGGCCATAATGCCAAACTCGAGGTTTTAAAACGATATGTCCACAAACCAGTGGGTGACGGTGGGTATTTATTATACAGATTGCAGAAATGCAGCCAATTAACACAAGTAATCCAGCTGTTTTTAACAGATTATTAAGGGAAGAAATGGTCAAGATCAAGCTCACACTTATTGTCTTCCATAAGACAAATTTGTCTTATCTTAAAGGAATAATTGCATTAAAGATAGTTAAAAAACTGTGACTCTGCAGTCATTGCCACCAACTGTACGGCATAAAATACAACTATTAATGGAGCTTTCTCCGCAGTCATCAGGAAATAATGACCAGCTTTACATTTACTCTGGACACTTTACTTTGCTGAAGGCAGTGAGCTGTCTAAAGGTCCACTGGTAACAGCGTCTCAGCCTTAATGCCTCCTTTTAAATGTGGTGAAGTGTTTGGGTACGGGAGAGATTTCTTTGTCTTAATTAATTGGTTTGTTCTCAGTCTGACAGCGTTATCGTTAAGCTGCGGTTCATCAGTGGCAGGAAGCAAAGCACAGAGGGTCTTATCTGACACGCACAGGTGAAATGTTGTCCTCTCTGCCAAGCAAGAAGCCTATAAATGCTTAAATGAAGGGAGACTTTGACTGCGACCACACTGACTCGACACTTTATAGAGTGTTTCTGTGCGGCTGAATGTAACAACAGTTCAGTCTGTTGTGAAGTTTATAATGTTTGGTTCGTGTCGACACTGAGAGGAGTCGATTCAGTTCTGAGATAATGGGGTCAGCCGTTTACTGACGGGAGGAGAGCTTGTGATTACATTTTAACCTTTAATGTTAGAAAGTGGATTTATCTTCACTCATATGTATCAACATGACTGCAGCAGCGATCTGTGGAGCTGGAGGGGAAATGTATGTTACTGCATGAGCATAATGCGACAGAGAGGAGAGGGGAAACAAAAAAATAGTTTGGAGTCTTTTTAAATGCAGAAATTGCAATTACACTTCTTTAATTAGCTGTGATTATCTTCTCTTCTATAACTGTGATCATGATTCTGTGCATTTCTGTGATTTCCTGTTTTATTTTGAAGTTTTCCCCTCATGCGTCATGTGTTGCTTCTCAGTTCACCTGTGTCTTGTTTGTAATTAGCCCTTGTGTTTGTATGTAGTCTGTGCGTTACCTCATGTCTGTGCCGGCTTGTCTGTTTCCTCCGGTGTGATTCACCTGTGATTCATCTGAGCCTGTTTCCTCCAGTGTCTTCCCGTTTCACCTCGTGCTATGTTTCTGTATTTCTTCCTCTTGTTTTAGCTCATTTAAACTTTGCTTTTGGTTGTACTTTGTTTTAGCTTTAGCGTTTCTGCTTTGTATTTTTGGGATTTACGTGTCTTGGTTGTTTTTTGGATTCTTAGTTTCTGGACAACTCAGCTTTTTTTTAAAAAAAGCTCACCTTTTGTTCTCTATCCTGCCTCCCCTGGGTGTGAACATGCCTGTTGACACATTGAAACATGTTTTAAATCTCTGTAAGCTCCTGCAGAAAGTTTTGAATGCAAGTGGTTTAAAGACCGAGCCAATTTTGGACAAGCTAAATTCCATTACACGCACTATATTAGTGTGCGCTCTCGCAGTTTCGTAATGGAAAATCATGATGCAACATGTATATGAATCTTCTTAAAATAGCATCTTTAATTACATAATTCTCCAACATAAACATACATGTCATAGGAACTTAAACATAGAAAACACTGTATATGAAGTGACTCCAGTAATTTCAAATGATCTCACCACTGCTCATGAAAAGGGAAGAGTGCCAAAGCATGCAGCTGCAACGTACATAAATTGCAGTTTAATTAAAAGTAAAGTGAAAAGATACAGCTGAGGCATCCAAAAATGCATACTGATATTCCTGATATATATGTTACTGATTCGAGCAAAGCGATCTGCAGAATGTTCCGAGCTTTATTCGCTGACTCATAAACACAGATTTACTGGAGGAAGGGGGCTATAAAACATTTCCCCTCCCTCAGCATGTTGCAGTAAATGAAATGGAAACTGGTAGTAGAGAGTGAAGGGGTTATGGAAAAGACAGAAATGTTAGACCAGTGGTGACAGAGACTAAATGACAAGCAGAAATCTGCGGACATCCATATTTTATAGCTTCCATTTTGAAGAGGGACTTTTCATCGCGAAGCCAAAACTCACACAAAATCAACAAGCTCAAGTGTTTGCAGTGTTTAATTCCCATCAGGATGATAATGGCTGTGAATTATTTTAAAGGCATGCCAGGATTGTTTGATTTCATGCATTTCTACCCTCAAAAGCTGCTGCTAACATATTGCACCACCCAAAACTCATGAATACTTCCAGTATTGATTTTAATTTAGGTAAAGGGTTGGCTCATATTATGGGCTATATTTCAGGTTTTGATCCAATGCAACAGGTTGTTCATGCAGTCCTATGAGGCTTGCACATGGGAGAGATGGGTTGGACACACTAAACTATTTATTCTACAGGGCTGATGATGAAGATGCAGATTGTACAAGTACACTGGGCTGGGAGGCTCCAGAAAACTGTAAATAAATGTGAAGACGGGGTAGAATAGCAATATGTGTGCTCATAAAACAGCTGAATGTATAGAAACAGACAGGAGACAAAGTGGAGCTCAGAGTCTCGGAGACGAGTAATCTAAACAAAAGCACACAGAAAGAAAACTAGCTGTAAATCAGAGTCATTCAGTGTCACGTTCGCT
Organism: Pagrus major; assembly: GCF_040436345.1. Classification (NCBI taxonomy): domain Eukaryota; kingdom Metazoa; phylum Chordata; class Actinopteri; order Spariformes; family Sparidae; genus Pagrus; species Pagrus major. The sequence goes on along the minus strand of NC_133215.1, from coordinate 7,225,231 downwards.
CTACTGTAGCTGTAAAAGTGTTTGTTCGAGGGAGGAATGCATGGATGGAGAAAGACATGTGGTTAAATGACTCGAACTATAACGCCCGACAAAACTCTTCTGCTAAAGCCAGATTAGGTTCAGTGACATTCAGCACCACAGAATGGCATCAGCCATATGGTTAAGGTTAACCCCAATCTCAGTGCTGGAAATGTATGGAAAATGAAACACCAAAGTAATTTTACAAAGCTGTTTTGTTGAACCATTAGGAGTACAGGCATGGATTGTTTTTTCCCCAAGCTGTCAGAAGCTCTGTGCTTCTGGCATTAATCTATATGAATTTGAAAACAGTATTCATTTTTCTTGCCTAAATCTTTTAATGCAAAAATAAACCTATAACTGCCCCTATTAGCTGGAAAACACAATGGGTCCACATCATATAGTCTCACACGGTCCAAGTTCAAATAAGATAACAATAAATCGGAAACTGAACACATGTTTTTTCTAAGGAAATATTCAAGCACCCTGAAAAAATAATTGCCATTTTGTGTCCGCAAAATACCCCTGCTTGAGAGTAACAGAGGCAAAAACAAATTATAGCTCTTTATTTCCTTATTTACACAAACTTTATGCATATAAAATAGTCAAAAACAAGTGTTTAGGTGGAAAAACCGCCTATTCAAAAAGCAAAACACATAGAAACTTGCATAATTTCCAAGTTTAGGGCTTTAAAGACTGATATAAATTATATATTGCTGGATTTGTAATCTCTTTGGCTACATGCTCAATCCATTATCCGCAGGCTGGTGTGTGAGTGACTCAGGAGAGAGGAGAAAGAAGAGAGAATGGGTCACTTGTCTACACGGTCACTCATTGGCTGTTGTAGGATCTAGAGCAGGCATATAACCACCTATCTACTCAAATGAGCTGCCACCAAGACGCCAGGAAGAGCACCTGGACTTTGCAGCCAGTTTTCGTAGCGGCCAAACCGTGTAATTACAACGTAATGTGATGCAATGTCGCCCAAAAATACTTTTTTCTGTTTCTTGAATGTCACAACCCTCATTTCACTGTCATAACTGGAGCCATTTGGTCCAATAACATTTGGAAAGTCTAGAAGAGCCGCACGATTAAATTATTTTATCCCCATTCAAGTTAGCCGGGCGCTAAACCGGAAGTTAGCCGGCTCGGTCGGCGGAAGTCTCTGGTGTGCATGCTCTATGGGCCGCACAACACAGAAGATCTGGGTATTTTCATAGCCGGGAAGTCCTGTCTTCAAAACACCACTGAGCAGCTTTCATAGAAATTACTACTGTGTCCAGTAATAAAACGTCCTTGGCCATCACTCAAACGGCTGCCATCTCAGGATCTCCAGTGGAGAGGGGTAATGGCGTCTTTTTACAGATAAAAGCTTTAAAAAGCATCCGCGATTGCAGTTTTATTTATTTTTTGCCATTTTTTTTACCAATAAGAGGTTGCAAAAATACTTTTTTGTTAGCTTTCCACTTTGCTGAATGAAGGACACAAGTCTTCCTGCTACGGCAATGACGGTCAGCATTAAAAATTTAAGTTGTGTGCAGCAGTTTTTGTTTTGCCACCTGGGCTGATGTAAAGAGAAGGGAGATAAACACAGGAGAGTAAATCTGAAATAGTGTAACAGAGAAATACATATTAATAATGCGTGTGTGGGTACATCTTTATGCAGTTCGGATCCTCAAAATCTCTTGGCTTTATGTGCATGTATCAGTATTCATCTTAAAGCTTTCCATCCACTCGTGTTTTTACAAGAGCTTAAGATCAGACGCTCGAGAAGGAATATATATTTTAGTCTTTGTGTAACACACACATTTAAAGTGAGTCGGTCTCCAGTCAAGTGGAATTAAAAACAGGAATGAAGTGTTTTTCTCCGTGTTCGACCTTCTCTCACATCTGCCGCTCCGCTGTAATTAGCTTTCCAGTTCAGAGAGGTAGCTCTCAGCTTTTAAATTATGTATTACTCTCAACTCTCATGCAAATACACACATACAGAGAGCAGGAGAGACACTGCAGACACAAACAGTACACACTCTGGCCCTCTCTAAATTGCATCATTACACACAAACAACACACTGCTAACTCCCCCGGTCTCTGCCACCATCTGTCTCATCTTCCTCCAATTCGAGTTCCACAGATGGTCGCGCAGAGACCGGGAGGATGAAACAACTCCACAATAAAAAATAAAAAAAAGAAAAGAAAAGAAAATAAAGCTGTTGAGAGACAAAAGAGGAGCGGTGAGACGGAGTCACACACACACAGAACAAAAAGGCGACGTGACAGAGAGACAGGAAGTAATATAAAAGTTTTATATTCATACAACAAGGTACCAGATGGATTGTGAATACTTTGACATGCGGAGTCGCTCGGAGGAACACATATTCAGCCTCGCTTACATCACTCTGAAATGTATTATTACAATACCTACAGTGAATATTCCTCCACTGTGATTTTTACTACTGTGGCTCACAGCTGCACAGGGCAAGATGATAAAGGAGGAAGAATTTGCACAGAGCTAGTATTACCAGGGGCTTTAGAAATGACCACTTTACCATTACCATTACTAACATTACCTCCTGGGTGTTATGTCAATGCTCTGTGTGCCATCAAGTTTCAGAGGCGGAAGCAGCCACATTATGAATTTTAACCGCCAATATAGCTGATCTTACAGCATTGTAATGAGCTGCGATCGGTTTTCTTACTTGTTCAGTGTGATGAGTGACGTTTAAAAACATCAATAATGAAAATAGGATGAAAATAACAAAAGCATAGCAAGCGAGGCAGTTTTTAATGCATGCATCTCCGCCTACAGGAAGTGCCAAATCTCAATCTCAAGACATGAAAGACACCTCCCCCCCAGCATCCCTCTGATTTATCTCCCCCTTTCTGTCCTCACAACGAGCTGATCAGCTGAACAAACTCCAGATCAGACGAACAAAGATGTGGAAAGTCACATCTTCTGCCAAGTCATGCAACACTCCTGATCCTGCCTGGCCTGCTGTTATAGATTAATATGCATACATGCACAGTATAGCTGGAAGCCCATGGATAAAAAAGTGGAACTGGGAGGAAGTGTGGACTAATCTGGAACATATGGAGGACAAGACACTAAAGAACAATGATTCAGTTGCAGATTCAGGGGGATTTAGATGAAGAGTATTTCGTGTCAAAGCTTTGAAGATTTGAAGATTGCTGGTTAAGCTTTCAGCTAAACCAGGACTGCAGGATTGTTTGAGTGATGCCAGCCTCCTCTTTCTCAGTAATCAGTGTGCTTTTAAAGCAAAGTACTCAACACTGTATTCTAATATTTCAGGCATATTTGTGTCTGTCATTTTGAATCAACCTCATTAGAGTCACAGCACACAACAAAGCCTCTGAAGTTCACTGAGTTTTATTTAGAGTTGGTGTTGAATTCCCAAAATGAACGCTACGTTTTATGTCAGAATCAACTGGAAAACATTTGTGGTTTTTTAAGAAATGTACAAACAATATTTCCTTTTGGTTTAGGCTTTGTTTAGTACCACTAGGTCAAAAACATGTCGATCAATAGCACAATCTCACTTCTAAGCTTCAAACTATAACGCTCTACTTACTCCCATAGCGTCAGTTTTGCACGTGACGGGCTCTGCAGTCAAGCTAGCTCTAATATGTTATATGCAACGTGCATCTGCATCTGTTTGCCAGCGGGGCTGAAGCTCACCAAGGGCATTAAACTGCTCCTGTCTCCGGTGTAATAGAGGTGTTTCTTTCCGTCAAACCTGATGATGTAAACGGTGCAAAAGCCCCGACAGCACCAGCACAGCTGCTCAGTGGCTTGCAGCTGAAGACTGTGGTTGTGTAAAGTGTAAATGTGGGCAACTATGAAGATAAATCAAAGCTGAAACAGAGACTGTGTATATGTGAAAGAGCACTGCCAAAGCTTCTGGTTACATCTTGTGGGGTTGAGCATGAGCCACTCCCTTCTCATCACAGGTTTGGGCAAACCACAAAATTAAACAAACAGCGTTATAATCACACTTTGCTGCTCAGCTGTCAACAGTGGTTTCCTGCACCTTCTATTGTTCATTGTTCTAAACTTGATGTGTTGGATATGTGTGAGGTTTTTGTGCCTTTCTGCTCCTCGAGTTGCCAATTTGGCACAAATCAAGTATTGAATTGTTGAGCTTCTGTGCCTGAATGTCTGAATAAAGAAGAAAACTTTTGCCATACAATTTTACTGATGTTGCAGCTTGATGATTTGGTTGTATTAAATTATATTTTGCACAACAGATTTTTGGGGTGAAGGGAATCTAACTTACACTTACAGGGTCATAGTGCACCACACACAAAGTCCCACACAGTCAATATTATCACTGTACAGGTCAGTTGTATTGTGTTATTGAGTTTTGTTGAAGGCTAACTTCTCTTTACAAGTTCTTCTCCGAGGTCATCTCCTCATAGAAAGAAAAACAAGTCTAGTCAATCAATATTGTATATATGTGCAACTCACCACATGCCTAAAATGAAAAATAAACCTAATGCTTATGCCGGCGCTAATCTTTACCCTTGATCTTAAAAAGCTACAATTTGTTAAATAGTTCATTTGCATTCGACTCTTCAGATACTGACACGTTTGGTTGGTAGGTCGTGACGGCCACCAATCCACCTGGGAAACCCAAAGCGTAAATATTTAATAAGCTGGGAATGAGACTATCAACCTTGGAGATTATTATGTGCCCAGGAATTCAGGCTCAACCTCACTGAAAACAGCACCGAGACAACAGATGTTTAAGCGTCATCACACCAAATAAAGACACTCATTCATTTATAAGATAAAGTGCACACAGCATATTGTAGTAAGAAGCTGTAGTTTGTTTTCTGTCTAAACATTTGCTTTTTATTTCTGGCACCTGCATCAACATTTCAAAAATCATTAGAAGTGGTGTTCATTTCTGAAGATTATCTTGCTGAACAAAACGTGTTAAGTATCACAAACTTGTGTCGAAGTGTGATGCTAACCTCCGGGTAGACCTACAAAAACAAGACACTTAGCAATTAGCACCCTATTACATGTTTCAAGCATTTAGTAATACATATTACCACATGTGTCACTGTAAAAATATTGCATAATTGTAGGTCATTATATTTAAATTGTTGGTAATAATGTGTGCTAATCTGTATCCTTGGATCTTTATTGCTTTGTTAGGACATTTTTGTCTTCACTGTATAAATACAACCTCCTGCCACACATACAGATTCAACTCCTCTTCTTCTTCTTCTTCTTCTTCTTCTTCACCTCTGTGGCATCTGGTTTGTCCGACAGGAAACAGAACGAGCAGAAAGCAGCCAAATCCCACAGTGAGAAGGAAAAAAGTCTTGGTGATGGACGGCTAGACAAAAGAGTGGGAGGGTTGTGAACGTCAAGGTAAAGATAGATTGTGTAAAATTGAGAGAGTAAGAGAATAAGCCTAAAATATGATTTAGGAAAAAAAATCCCTTTTCTCTCTTGCTGCCATTTGTAGACCTGCGTAGAAAAGAAATATGTTTGATGGCAGAACTTTGGTTAGTGCTTACCCCCGAGCAACCTACTGTTTAAGACCTCCTCCATAAGTCTTTCATGTGGATGGACTCTGAGTCGGTGTTTCCAGGTCGCGGACCCTCTGCTGAAGCACTCTTCAGGAATTCACAGAGGCAGCAAGTTGGTGAAGTGCAGCTGGTAACAAACGGTCTTTATGAGGCGGTGCTCGCCGTATAATTAGCTCTTTTTTACCATCACGGCCATACTTCCATATGGGTTTCAACCAATCAGAGCGGTAAGTACATGTAGGCTCCAGGCCAAGACCACTAAAAAAAGGAGAGAGGGACTTTGACTCAGTTTGACTACAAGTCTACATATCAAGTGGAAATCCCCCATCGTACACTGTATCATCAACTTGTCTTTTATGGGTGTTTGGTTTTTTTATTTTCTTTTGATGAATCCCTCAACCAGCTTCTAAACAACCATTATTTTTGACTTACTACGTCTCCAGATTGCTTCAAAACAGACCTCCGAGATCGTCAGACAAATTTGTTGTCTTCGTTTTTGAGGTTTTTGGTTTCAGCCATGGATAAAATAAGAAAACTACCATGTTTGACCAGGGAATTAAAACAAAAAAAAGATTTCAAGCTTCTGCTCTTTTGGGGCTCTTAGAAAACTGGAGTCCTTTTACTAACCATGCTGTGTGAGGTGCAGGTGAGTAAAGTCTTGATTCCTGGCTGCGACGTGGCCGTCGGAGCTGATCACAGCCATTTTAGACAATACTTGTGATTCCACCCAGACGGGCAGCAACATGTTTCAGGATTGTCTTTACTCCACTTGAAATACGCTGCTAGTCTATTTATGACGGAAGCCACGTGACGTTGCACAGAGCAGATCAAGCCGGGCAGGAAGTCAGACACGGGTACTGCACGGAGCGTCTGGTCAGTTTTCAAAATAAAACACCCTGTGTAACTCTGTAACAGACAAAAAAGAAATGATTCAACTAGGTATACCACTTACCCATGATAGGAGCACAAAATTGATGGAAAATTGACCAAATCAACCAAATCTGGCAGGAAAAACTAAAACGCTGCCGGTGGGCTTTGAACAGAGGATGGAACAGAACCAGGTCCAAGCCAGAACACAACGCAGCTGTGCCCGCTGGAGTCAGCCAGTGAGCGACTACAGAGACAACTTTTGGCTGAGCTGACGGACCTCCTGGTGGTCCCTGCACACACGAGCGGCATTAAGTAATCTGATGATACGCTTTCTAAGGCCAAACACAGAGGCTTTGGGTCGGTGTTTGGCCTGAAATTCTACCCAAAAGTGTCGGTATTTGATGATCAGGATGAGATGAGACAAACTCGCATTTCTTACCTTTGAATACTATTTTAAATAGCTTCATTCAGGTTGAATTTGATGCTCAGATCAAATGGTATCTTGATTAGCAGCAGTTTCTTTTGTAATGATTTAGTAAAGGCAAAAGGTCTTTTTAATGCAGGTGTGCGTCACAGGTCTTGTGATACAGAACATGACGTGTTTCAGAGAAATGTCAATATGATGCGTATGACATGTACAAATTTGACACATCAGTGGTTTGCTGACATTGCCCCACAGCCCAGAGAGGTTCTTAAAGGCTTGATTGAGGTCTAGTCCACGCGAACACTTTTTTTTCCTCCTCCGGTTTCAAAAAACTTCCCGTCCACACCAACGGTATGAAAACACAAGCTTTTAAGCGCACGCCAAAGCAACAGGTAGGGATATAACCTATACCGTAAGGCCACCTCGGCCAATCAGAAGCCTGCCAAACAAAGGAGACAAGCCAGAAAAACCTTTCCTGTTTACACATAAACACTGAAAACTGCGTTTCTGACTGTCTTCACCCTGGCAGGAGTTTTCCAAAAGCTCTGTTTTAGGTTACCTGAGACGCCGTTTACGTGTGAACTGAAGGCCAAAACGGATAGAAAAAGCTTTGTTTTAAGAAATACCTGTGTACTTGTATACAGGGCCCGAGGCTGTTTGAGTTTCTATCCCACTTGATGGATGTTTCCCGCTTCTTTTGTTTCTCTGAGCTTTGGTTTATACACATTCTCCTTGTGGGACCCAATTAATCAATAAGAAATACAATGACAGCTGTTTTGCTTTTGTTTTTGACTTTATATACCAATAAAAATGCACATGCTGCAGACTGCTGGTTTTATACCTCATTATTTTCTCTGTTCACATGCATGGGCCCACTGGCAGACCGGACGTCAGGACACCCAGATGTTAGATCCGGCGCTGTCTGCTGGATTCATTGCGATCACATCTGGAAAAGAGCACCTCTTCTTCTTTTTTTAAGAGTGATTTGTTCCTCGAACTTATCAGACGGCATGTCAAGTTCCGTGAGTGAAACATTAACTTCGATAAGACACAAATAAATTCTGTGTGACAACACAGACTGATCTGTATCTGTCTCAACCTTATCTGTGTTACTCTCCGAGCACATTTTCTTATCATCTCCATCACATTATCCTGACACTACAGCCAGCTCTGTCACACAGAGAGATAGAGAATCAGATGAGAGCAGAGATGACAGTCTTTTTCTGTAAATTACAGTGATATAAAAGAGCTTCTGCAGCTTGATTTAACAACCACAGTGGGAGTTTATGAGAGGTGATATAATGTAGTTATTCCTGGCATGCAGAGTTGGAAGGGGACGGGAAAAACTGATGGAAAAGCCGTTGATACTGACCAGAATCTGAGTCATGGACACAGTACCGCAGCGGGAGAGAGAAGAGAGAGAAAGAGGGGGAGGGAAAGCGAGAGCTGACCTGGATTTCTGTTTTGGGGTGGTGACAGTTTCCTCATGCTGCATTTAAGCTCTCTGTTACAAAACTTCTGGATGGATGCAGCAGTCTCGACTCTGTTAAGTAAGAGTGATGGATGTGGAGTTTAAGGGAGGAGGAGGGATGAAGATGGGGGAGGAAGACTGATGTTTGATGTTGTGTGATGAGGGAATGAAGAGGTGTGTGTGTGTGTGTGTGTGTAGGGAGAGAGAGAGGCAGAGGGAGGGAGAGAGTGTGTGCATGTGAGTGAGAGAGGTTGCTCCTCAGTAGTTCCTCCTCTCAGCCTGACACCGGCAGTCTGCGTTTTTTTTCCTCCTCCTCCGCTGTGGTGAAACTCCATCAGGTAAGAAAAAGCAAACCAGACACGATGTGACAGCGACTTTATGACAATCCATCTCACGGCCGACACGACTCTGCAAAAAATAATCCTCCGGAGGTTTAAAATAAAAAAAAATTATGAGAAGAAGAAGAAGAAGGAGAAGAAGAAACAGCCGGCGGCGCGTTTGCGTGCTTGCAGAGACGTGCAGGGATTGAAGAAGTTATTCACAAGTCGCCAACTCAGCAGCTTTTTTTTTTTTTTTAGTAAAGTTACCCCTTAAAATCGCCGTGCACGTTCTCACGCGCAATCTCACTGACACGTTTCTGAAAGTGCATGTGTGCATGCGTGTGTGTGGAGTGTATGTGGATGTGTGTGTGTGTGTTTATCCGGACTGCAGTTGCATGCCAAACTGATGCTCTGGCGTTGTAGACGTGGCTTCTTTAAATGGATTCATTATGACTGGTGCATGCGTGTTGTGGTCGGGGTTATTATCAGGGAGTGTGTGTGTGTGTGTGTGTGTGTGTTCACTTCATTATAGCGTCATGACACACTGTGCGCGCAGCTTATGATGGGGTTTCCTGAGGGCTGGGGGAGGGGGTGAGGGTTTGATAAGGTAACATGGAGGTTATGATTGAATAAATGTGGCATCAACTCAGCTGCTGTCACACAGAAGTGTCAGGGAAATATCAGGTTACCTAACACCTACACGCTCTCTCAGCGAAGGCTGTTTGCAGGATCTATTTTTAAAAGGATGGTGAGAGGATGGAGAAACTATTTCAGTGTTTGTTGTTGGATTCTAATCACAAGTCAGAAGTTGGAAGCTTCCTTGTTTTTTCCCCCTGCAGCTCGACCCACATTGAGCCGTGGAGCTACAGTAGGCTGCATTTAGTCAGAGAGAGTGGAGAGTGATGGACGGTGATAAATTGATTGTCGACACATGCTTAAACAAATTGCACACATACATCATCAGGTTATCACAAAAACAGTGTAGAAATATATAAGTAATTATATGTTAGTAGGTTGATGACACTGTTTTCCCTGCACAAGTCTTGATGCATGACGACCACACGTGTGACAGTCCTGGATGGATATTTGAGCGAAGCAAGCTTCTCTTGTAGTTAATAAAAATGAGAAGTCAAAGACATCTTCATACCTGAACGACTGAATTGGTCGATTGGCAGTGACTCCCAACACGATCTATATCGCAGCTCCCAAAACAACATGACGGATGCTGGTGCCCCAATGCTGGTGGACATTCGTCGGACACTCGCAGTTTGGTTAGATTGAGGAAAACATTGTGGTTTAGCTTAAAATATCGACGTTACTTCTGTAACTTCAGTTATATAATGTACGTGACTGAACTTAACTACACAAGTGAGTTAACTCTGTTGACTTTCACACACAAACAGCAGTCTACTAATAAAAGTCCTGTGCTTGTTTGACCCAGCCATCCTTCCTCGACCTCCTCCCTGTGTGGTCTTTATGCTACTTCGCCTGACTTACTCCTTTGCCCGCGTAATTATTACTACGGCCACTAGAGGTCATCACCTGACAATAAACATAAATATGGATCCTAAAAAGCTGAGTTAAATTCAGTGTTGCTGAGTGAATCCTGCTCATTCAATTTTGCATTTAAAAAAACAAACAAACAATCTTTTTAGAATAGTAGTCTATGGGGGAAAGCGCTATCTGACTCGCAGGGGATATTTATTTTTTTGCAGTACCGTGGTTGACCACTTGGGTAAATTGGTAGCAAGCCTAACATGGTCAAGGTATACCAACTTTCTTAACCCTGCAGCGTGGAAATTTAGTCTACTGCTTCTGGCAGTGAGGGTAATTATGACTCCATAGACTCCACTGTACGGCCACTGCTGTAGCCCACTCTGTCATGGTTGATCCTCCTGCAGCTCTGGCAAAACAAACTTTGCTGGTTGATGTAAAATGCATCACTACCGGTGCACCAGCGCGGGGAGGTGGCCAGATGACAGATTTAGAAACTATATGCTGTGAAATACACAGCGATTTATCTAGTGGTGATGGGCTTTGAACTCGTTTGGCTCTGAATGTAAAACTCCCACGCTGCAGGTTTAATACATCTCCTGTACGTATACAAAATGCATGAAGCATTTATTTCTTCCACACTCGCCAACTGCAGTCTGCTCATTGCACTGTAAGGATGTAAAACTGCAGCAATCTTTGCTAATACATCAGTGTCGTTCAAAATAAAGCGTCCTGCCACCGGGGTAGTTAGCCTTGACACACATCAATGCTGTGTGTTTCCCTTGAGCCTGATGCTGCATCCAAGTGATGCAGGGTTTACTGTAAAGATACAGCACCCACAATTGTAAACCAAAATCGTATTTTACCATGTCACTGCAGTGAATCCCCAGATGACAGTTTTTTTTTACTCTGGTGCACTTTCAGGCTGCAACAACCATCCAGTTCATGAACTTTTTCCTATGTGACACAAACTAAACTGCAGCATTTGGATATTTCATGAAGTAGATGAGCAGAAAAATGAAGTTGTTGCAAATAATCAGCTGATTAAAGTGATGAACCTGAACTAACTTCTCTAACATGTTATGTGAGTGAGATCGGATGTATCCACCTGACTGGCTGTGATGGTGAGGCAGATTCAAATCATAACTGTTGTGGTTTATATTTTACCATCAGTAGTCGAATAAAAATATTGTGGAAGAGCTCCAGTCGTTTGATTTTCTCACAGTTACGCTCCATCCATTATCTCAAATCCAGTTAACATTCATCCGTCACTGTAAAGGCCCCTGGGAAACTCTCTGTTATCTCTCCCATCTTCCTCTATCCTGTTTTCTTAGCTTTCTCTCTCATCCGCCTGTTGTTTTAGTTCTCTCTTCTCCGTCTTTTGCTTCTCCGAGGATTTGTGTTACACATATGGATTTCAGAGGTTGAATGGCAAGAAAGTGGGTGGAAGAGATAGAAAGTGGAGAACGGGGAAATACCGTCGAGGGAAAAAGACAAAAGAGGGGAAATGTTTGAAAAAGATGGAGAACGCGGAATCCAAAGACCTTTTAGAGATTAATCCCACGATTGTTTTTATCTCATTGTTTTGGCTGTAAGAGCCCTCGAATTCCACTCTCATCAGCTTGTTTCCCACAGCTTCCACCAGCTGCCTTCAGCAAAATAATCACTGGTAAAGACACTGTGTACCACCTCCCCAGAGCCAAACAACAGACAGACTAAATTAGACACTGGCTGGTGAACATGGTGAAGCATCTGAGGATTTAGATTCTTCTCTGGAGCTGGTGAAAACTGAACTGAATATAGATTTTGTGAGATGACCAGAAATTCCTCTGAACTAAATGTGTAATATGTCGTCTTCTAGGAGTTCTTCTGCTCCGTGCGACCAAAAATGAACAGATGCAGCGTTAATATTTTGATGTTATTGTCCAATGCTCATCTGCTTATTGTCTGGTTGGGTTCAGTCACAAAAGCTGCTTGGTTAGGGTTCGGAAAAGATCCTATTTTGGCTGATCTCCTCTGAACACGGCTGGACAGTCCAGCAACTAAACCATTTTTTTTCGACGAGACATCGGGAGGTTTTCCAGCTGTGTTTGTCCTGATGTCTCATCCAAAAAATTTGCTTTAGTTGCCAAAATGTCCAGCCGTGTTTGTGCCGATAGAACCAGGTAAGCCAATAAAATCTTTTCCTGAAGTATATTCAGTTGTTTCGAGCGTAGAAATGTTGAAACATTGTCTGCAACAGTGTTTTCTGACTTGGACGCTGTAACACCACAACCATTCCTTCCATATCCTGACAAAAAGTCCACTCACATGTGTAATGTCAATATAAAATGGCACATGGCAAAAACAAAGCTAGGAGAGCGCTTAAATGGAACCAAAACAGCAAAGATGTGAGCTGGAAAACCAAACTAATGAGCTGAAAGATTATACTGTCAACCACTGCAGGACTGAAGCAGGTCAGAGTGGATTATCAATATCAACTCCCACATTTCAGATACAAGTAATCATGGAAAGAAATACTGAAACGTACTTATTGAGCAAGTTGGGTTTTTTTACGCCACGTCATGGTCTTGTGTGACTCAGTGGTTTGAGTCAAACCTCCAGCTCCCACAGGATTATCCATCCTGGAAACATATGCACTCACATTACCATAAAGCATTCTGGGTAAAATCATCAAACAAGTTCCATATGTTTTGTGTTATGTTGTTTTATATATCCACCGTCATCATTGAAGGTTTGTTATGTTTAAAAACTGAAAACTTGCTTTTTTGTGTGTTTTGTCGAGTTTCAATGATTCTTTCTTTCTTGCTTCCTGTTTGTATCAGAATGTGTGCAGAGAGAAATGTGTGTGTATCTGGATGAACAGAAGAGGCGAGAGTGACAGGTTCAGCAGCAGCAAATATTGTCCTTGGAAATGTGTGTGAAAGTGTTTGTCGCTCTGAGTTCACGAGTTGAAAATCAAATAGCTGCTGATGTTTTCACACCCGACACCGAGACTCCTTTCTTTTTCTTTTTCCAAATAGCTTTTGGCTTATATCTCTTAATCCAAGTCCTCTGGATTACATATGAGAACTGTTGTCACAAGACAATCTGTCACATGTGGTTTTGAACTTGATGCCACAGTTGTTTTTTTTTTCTGTGATTAAAACTTAAAGGAAAGCTTAATGGAAAATACTCCCTCAGATATGTATAGCATGACGTGTTATCAGTGTGTAATGTTCAATGCATGCCAGGAGTTTCACACTTTAATATATACCATTCTTAAACCAAAATTAGTGTGTATATGTAAGCTTGGGTGGGTAAACTCGCTAAAACCAGGCGATTGGTGACTTGGCTGCATTGCATTCTGGTCTATTGAGATAACTGTCCTGCAGAAAAATGGTATCCCTACATGTTTTTGATGTTACTATGGAGTTGTCCTTGTTCGACTGTTGTACATTCGTGCAAGAAGAAAGTTTTGCATGTTTATTCATAAGAAATGCCATCAAAGCTTTATGATTACTGTCAGTATCATCAACTCTGCCGTTATTGCCATGGAAATATATCGACTCTAGCCTGTTATCCACAGGAATGTGAAAAAAATAACAAAACTGACCCAAAAATGTTGGCTTTGGGTTGATGGTTTTCCACTACTTAGCTTAAGTTTAGCTTGTTTTCGGCAATTCCTCTGAGGAGGAGAAACTGTGTATTATGCGATGGGTTTAAGAATCATAAGTGTCATAGGTCTTCCTTTTGCTACGCCTTCATTTTCAGTTAAATGAACATAAATCTCCACCTTCCTATAACTTTTTCTCTCCTCTCCGTTTTCCTTCCCCTCCCAGGTGGTGACAGCCATGTTGGCGGTGTGTGCGAGGCTGCTTTTGCTCCTCCCCTTGGTTTGCTGCGTCCCCTCCCCGTCCAGACCTCCTTCCAGACTCTGCAGACGGTGCTGCGACCACACGGAGCCGCCAGCAGTCACGGCCCAGTATCAGATGCCTGAGGTCCGCACTGTCATCAACATGACTATCCTCAAAGGTACCTCAGAGCCTGGGTTAGCTTCTGAGCACTGCTGACTTGAAGTTGGCTTCCTGTCTGTTTGGTTTGGTTCTTCTGTTTCCAGTTTGTCCTTTTGGTTCTTGCAGGATGGAAGCTCGCCTTGTTTACTTGTGTGTCTTTTAGATACTGCGCTTGAAATGAAAATAGTGTTTGTGGTTGCACGTTCATTCACAGAAAAACCCATTCTTGAATATCTGTGTTACCATCTCCCGCGTCAAGCTTTGTTTCCTTAATCAGGTCACTTCTTCTGCTTTTTCCAGATGGCTGTCTGTCTGGCACGACTACTATTTAATCAGAAGAGTAATCATGAATATTGTAATGGAACAGTGTCGCTGAAGTGTAGCCATGCATTGATGGTTAAATGGCACTGAGGCAAAGAAGTGAAACCGTCTTTGACAAGGAAAATGAGACACTCAACAGATATAAACAACCTGGAACCACTTAAATATAACAAACAACCTTGGTTCAAGATTTTTTGAAAGAATGAGGCTACCAAGTAACAGTGACTCTAATAGCTTTTGACAGTCTCTGTCATCGGAAACATGTCAACATATGAATATTATATAAGTGAAGAAATTGAAGTAGAAGTATGACAAGTAGTGTCTGCAGATGAGATCAAACCTCCAAAAATGATGCCTTTTTTAGCTTTAAATTCATAAACCACATCATTTAATCTGTTTGTAGAATCCCATCACCATGTCAGTATCAAAACAGATTTATACTTATATAAGTTGGACTTTATATCAAAATTCCACAGTCACATCTGTGACAGCTGGTATGAGATGATATTTCTGTGTTTGTACTTTTCCTGTGGCCTTGTTTTTACGTGTTTGTTTGTGCAGGCGTATGTTTTAAGACCGGGGGAAACAGAAAAAGATGGAAAAAAGTTACAAGAGAAAAGAGATTAAAACTACAAGGATTTTCTAATATCCAAGAAACACACTCTTGCAGCTGGAGAGGGATTTGTGAGAACATGTGCGTCTAATATCAGAGCCAGAGAGGCCAATCCAACCAGAGCAATCCAAACGATGTGTCATCGCTCCGCTGTTTTATCTGCTGGGTCCTCTGATAAGTGGACAAGCCAACACTGTTCTGACCCGCGATCAACCCCCGAATCAGTCCAAATGCTGAACCATGAAAAGAAAATCTTACTTTCTCTCGTCTCACACACATACGGAAACAATGCATGGACACACATAGGTTTAGGTATTTTGTAGTGCAGAAGAATCCACAACTGTTCCGGTGATGAAATCCAAGTTGAATGTTGATGTCTTGGACACAGTTTGTATCACAGAATGTCTTTGCAACTGCAGCCATTATTTTTTATTGGGCTACAACCAACGTCTAGCAGGCTTTGGTGCGAGTTGTGTTGGAAATACATATGGGGAACGTCTGTGAATCGGGAAGATGTCGCCAAGACATCGGCAAAGTCTTCCCAATTCACAAACGTGCCCCATACTACATCTTTCCGACACAACTCAATCTTCATGGCAATGTCTACAAGACAATGCATGCTATCTGGGTCCTATAGTATATATATCCTATATGTCCTAAGTGCTGTATCGTAGACAACTGGACTTGAGTTTGTTGAAGATGTTTCACCTCTCATCCTTCAGTTCTAACTAACTGGAGGGGAGTTGCAGGCTTTTAAACCCTGTGTGGGAGTGTCCTTACATATCTGGGTATGAAACATCTCTGACACAGTGCAGACATGTACAATAAAAAGACAACAGCAACTCCGGCCAGAACCTGATCACCCCGCTGCTGTCTGGCAAGCAATACAGAAGTATCCTCTGCCGTACCACCAGACTACAGAACAGCTTCTTTCCTCAGGCTTTTTCCCGAAGTGTGGCTAAATTCATCCTCTGCACTCCGCCTGAGTTCAGTTTATTTTTTTATTTTTTTTTAGATTTAATATTTAATACACCTATAAAAGGACTCCAACTATCATTTAGTCGTACCATCCTGGCTGTATAATAACTGAATAGATCTTAAAGAGGTTGAAGTAGCGACTGCACACCAAAACTTTTGCACCTTTTATTGAGCATTAAATGATTCAATTCATTCTGTCTCAAAATATTATTTGACATTCAGGTCATACTTTTCATTGGTGGGAAGCGAGTGAGGGATCATGCTTTTGTTGCAAGCAAACTGAAGAAAAAAAACACGCTTTCAGACCTCTTTCTTTGTTCAAGGTCTTTGATAAGTTGAAGGAAAAAAATCTAAAAGTCTGAGAGCTATCAATCCCTGAGGCAGGAGCTGGATTTATGTCTCGGATAGACTCACAGCAGCCATTTTGACATGAAACAGTCAGTTAAATACAGGTGTTACCAGTGATACTAATTACGAGTCAGTCAAACGGAGTGAAGGTGCTGCTATTGTGCATGTTGGCTCACTAGAAAGTCTCGGCTACACTAAATGGAACAGAGCCTTCATTAATTGTCATTAATTAAACCTGTGTTTACCTTCTATTTCATGTCAGTATTGCTGCTGTGAAAGAGGTCTATCGTTGCTCTTCTGTGTAGACAAGGCAGTGAAACGGTACACGTTGTTGGAGTGCGAGGAGGCGCTTTCACCCGGCCCTGATCCTGCTCGTGTGGCAGAAAACACACAACAGTAAAGCCTGCTTTAAGTGTTTGTGTGTGTGTATGTGCTTTGTATGTTTGCATGTGCATGCTAAAGTGTGCGCCGTTGGGTTTCGCTGGGTTTTGGCCCACAATCAGCTAGTCAGCCGATCTCAGTTTTTAGAGAGCAGGGAGCCAGATTTCTCAAAAGAAACCGGAACACTCAGTCATGGACAAAGCCATCACTTCCTCCACACGTTTTTTTTTTTTACATCACACACACCATCAGCTACAGGATTAAATTGTATTTTTAAACACCCTGAAGACATTCAGGAGGTTCCACTTGGCTGAGGTACAGTGGAAATACAAAATGCGTGATCTCTTATTTGGGATTTTTACATTTGCAGTCTGTTAGCCTTAAAAGACAACATATGTTAATCAGCAGGAATCCTCTGGATCTGATTTGAAATGCTTAAAATGTCAAGTCAGTATGTCTTGCTTTCCTTTTTAGCATTACAATTTTAAAATGTTGTGATTTGGTATAATGCGTACCTTGCAGGAAATCTTTCAGTGGTGTTCAGCGACCAGAGGAAGATGTCAGTGTGTCATCCGAGTCATCCGAGTTGTCGAGTCGTACCCCACTGCTGGGTCACACTCCACTTTTTGACACATATCCAATCTGTTGTGAGCAACTGGGTCAACACAGTGGAAACTCAAAATGTAGAAATGAAGTGAATCTCCAGAGCAATGATTTTATTTCAAAGCACCGTTTCTCCCCTTCCTAAGAGTCTTTGTTATGCTGCGTGCTGTCACATTACTTATAATGTTTTTGTAAATGTTGGTTTTTAGTCATGATTCCACTCTCATGCTGTACAGCAAATGTGTTGAGAAGACCCAGTTAGCCTTTTTGTTATTTATTTACTTTTGTGAAAGAAGAAAATAGTCTTCTCACAGCAGGAAGGACCTTGAATCCGCAGACAGGTGGAATGAATGAATGAATGAATGAATGAATGAATGGGGAAAAAACTTAAGTGGTCTGAAGTTGTACAATGTGTTTACTGTGACTTGATGCCTAAAGGGAACATTTTGACTCTGAGGACCAGACAGTGTGAAGATTGTTGAGATTTCTTTGCTGTCCTTTTTTTTGTCCTCTGTTTTGAGCATTCTGCAATCGAGTTGAGTGACGGTTCAACTAACCTGCATCAGGGCCACGCTAGTACCATTTGTGCAGGTTTGGCTCGAGGCCTGCAGGTTTCCTTTGTTTATCTTCACTCAACCCCTTGACACCCAAGCCCCTTTATACACCTTTCATTTTTTCCCATTTCATTGAGGAAAGGGTGGTGAAGGGAAGAAATGTAGTTTCATAACCCCTGAAGAGGCATTTTGTCATTATTATTGAAGAGGTTTTTGTGAGATTTGGGTTCCCCATAAATACGTTTTAAATATTTAATGTTTTGGGACTGGTTCTCAGGCATTTTCTCAGCAGTACCGCTACAAAGCTATTTATATACAGTGTGACAAAACACTAAAAATACCCAAAGCTTTGTACTTAACTCAGTAGCATTAGCTAGCTAGCTGAATAACAGGGGCAGAAGCTGTGTAGTGAGAGTGCACCGTTGTTGTCGCTAACTTGATCGAAATAGCGCTGCCTCATGTAAGAAAACGCCGAACAATATCATAATGAACGTAAATAATGGACCAATGAATGGTCATGTTTTAACTTAAAACACCTGTGTTGGTTACCACTAACAAGGTCTTATTAAAATCACCTGGTTTTGCCATCACGAACACAGTTGGAGGTGTCCCAATGTCTTGTCAAATACATCTGTTTTTGTCACCACAAAAATTGTCCTGACGTCTCCCTTAAAAATACGGGTGTCACACTTACAAATGTTGAAACTGCATCCACTTGGCACCTGTAACTCCCATCCCCTCCCCCGTGATGTGACACCTTTTTTGTACAAATGCCAATATAATGTAATATGACGCATATCAGACGTATTTGCAGAAACATTAACTGCTAACATTTTATCCCGGAGACTGGGCTGCAGGATATAAGTGGATATTTCCCTGTAATATTGAAAGGGAAAGCGAAGTCACAGTCTCACATGGGCACGAGGCTCTTATTTGATTTCAGGAGAAGCGGTTCAGCCCCATATATGGCCGCCGAGCGTAGAAGTGCTGCTAAGCTGCTGTTTGTGGAAACTGCCGTAACTCTCCTCGGGGCTCTTTGTGTGGACACTGGTCACAGCTGGACTGATCATTGAGCATCTGTCCAGGGGATCACTGGCGTGTTCGCCTCAGATCTCCAGGAAGTGTTGGTCAGGGTGAGCGAAGGGCAGCAGTGTGGCTTCTTCCTGTGTGGTTCACTCAAACCAGAGGTGCTTTAACTCGTGACCACAATAGGAAAATATCTACACAAAACAACTACAGTATAGCAATATTTACTTGGAGCTTCATAGACCTAAATATATTCATGTTTGAAGCTTGACAGCCGTGGAGGGGTTGACTTTTGTCCAAGTTATTTGGAAAGTTTCTTTAGCCCAGCCAGTACAGGAGCATGTGACCCCTCAACTGAATGTGAAAATCACAAACTGTCACTAACATCTCCTCCAACTATTACTGGATGTTTTTGTTTCACAGTTTAGACTGTTTATCATTCAGTGAGTGTTGCTTTTAGCTTGCGGGCCTGTTGTTTTTTTTTGTTTTTATTTATTACAGCTGCTTCAGATTGATATGGTGATGAAGTCCTATAAGCAGTGTCACTTGATTTTTCAGAGCAGAGAGGTTTTTGTATACTTGGAACAATCGCAGCACTCAAAATGTTCACTTACCCCGCAACATTTCAGTTAGGAGTGGTGACAGGAGGATATACATAAGCTCATTCATCATTTTCAGAGCTTGCTGTCAAGTCGTGTATAATTTAAACAAAACCAGGCGGTGTTGGGTTGTTGTGGCAGCGAAACAGGATACAGCAAGGAATATTAAAAAAAGGGCTTACACCTCCAACTGACTATTTTAAAACTATTATAAGAGGCATATGAGACCAACATAGCTGTATCCAACTAATTTGCATCATTTTCAAACATAAATTGTAGCTCCTTACTTTTTTTTCCCGGTGAAAGCTGGCAGCTCTGCAGCTCCAGCAAAGCTCTTACAGAAGCTGAATAATCCAGCATGGAACTCAGGTGTCTTTTGGGGGACTTTGTACAATAAATCCATAATGATAGATCCAATATAAAAAACTTCTGTGAATAATTTATCCACTTTTCGATGATGAAAATTGACCCTTGAGGGGTAGGTGGAGCGTTGTTATTTAAAAGCTTAAGGCCACCGACCAAGCTGCTGTATTTGACGAGTTGCCACTACACGCTGGACCTTTTTTTGAACTTATATTTCCTTTTCCTCAGCCTGGTGCTGAAATTCCTGACTTCAAAACTCACCTTTTAAGCCTTGCCCTCCTTTTTTGATGCCCTTTAGCCTTACAAGATCTTCCCTACTAATTGAAATCAATGCTATTTCAGTTCCTAATTGTCCTTAATGGAGGTCAGTGGAGGTCATTAAAAGGTCAGCATTGACTCGGCATTTAAAGTTACTGTCATCTAAACAGACCCCCCTGACACATTTCTGTCTGAACATTTTGTCTCGCAGTCCATCAGGAGCACAAAATAAATCCGAGCATTGCTTTAACGAAATTGCTTGAGATTTATAACTGGGATTTGGACTGTCACATGTGAAAGCCCTGCTGCAATTTGTTTCCATTTCACGATCTGTTACCATTTATCAAAGACGGAAAGCCTAATGGCATTGTGTGCACGTCAAAATGAACGGTGTGTTTTTGCACCGAGAGCTTTGATCAAGTCTAAGACCTGTTTTATTTTATTCACAGCTGCACGAGTTCACATCCATAAATCAGAAATATTCTTCATGTACTTGTCTGGTTCAGCCAATTAGTGATAAAAATCAAGCAGTCTGAACCAGCTTTGACTGTCAGTGGGTACAATGAGGACTAATTTCCATCTCCGCTGACAAAAGGAGACAGCTGTGTTATCACAATGAGCAATCTATTTAATTCTCTATGAAAAAAAACACACATTAAGAGCTCAAATAGTTTTTCTACATACTCAAGAAGAAGTGCTCTGAACCTTTCCTGATTATATTAAATGATTAGATTGTTACTGGGGCTTCATTATGTCGGTAGCTTTTTTTTTTTTTTTAGTGTAGCTGTTTGAAATGGAGCTAGTTTTAACTACTTTATTTACAGTGAGGTATTTTAGTCCAAATATATAAAGGTCAGGCCTCTCCTGGGGGTCACAAGATAAATCTGATGGGTCATGATCAACTATTTATAGGAAAGTTTTTCGGGGTTAAATGTCTCAACTCATCTGAAACATGACAAGGGGCCTCAACCAGACATTGCTTTTTTTTAATCAGGGGTCACAATGCAGCAGTCCCAATATTTGGTAGTTGCTTTCTTTTTAGCTGAAAGACACAATCCCTCTGGCTTTGTATTGACTGCAGTAGATTCAGGTCACCTGTTGTGCAGGGTGAGGAGCTCCTAATTAATGATTCAGAGCAGCTTTGGGCCATTCCCCTCAACCGGGGTGTGACGACGCCCTTTTGTGAAGGCTTATGAAACACACTGAAGACCTCATCCTAACTGATTGTCAGCCAGAAACTGTCTTTTGTTCTTTCTGATTCTGGGAAGTGTTGAGCCTATTTACAAGAGAATGGTTTGCCTTACAATGGCCTGGGACCTTTTAGGTTTCTTTCATCTTCACCGACCCCCAAACCCCTTTGTTTGTTTTCAGTTTCATTGGGCAAACTTCAAAGTTTCATTATTCTCTAAAGAGGCATTTTTTCATTATCAAGAGTTGGGATTCCCCATATTGGTGATACTGGCCACAACAAGTCAAAACGTTTAGGAACCACACATATATAATCTTTAACTGTAGCTTTGGCTACATAGACAGTGTTTCTTCTATCTGATTTGAAATCGTTCTGATTTAGAGATTTCAGCTTCACTGTTTACAAAGATGTTAAATAAAGTAGGTAAGACGTGCGTTTACATGCCTCCAAGGGCCCTTCAGTAATCAGAAGGTAGCAGGTTTGATCCAGAGCCAGAGTGTCATGTCTGCATGTTCAAGTATCCTTCAGCAAGATACTAAACCCCAAATTGCTCCTGATGAGCAGGTCGGCACCTTGCATGGCAGCCTCTGCCATCACGATGAATGAGTGTGTGTGACAAGTGTTTGAAGGCGCTTTGAAAAGGCGCTATAGAAGCCTCTTTTCATTCACATCACCTGATGTTTCCCCCCAAGTGTGTTAAACATGTACAGAAAGAATAATCCATCAGAGAGAAACGATTGGATTAATCTTCTTACTTTACTTATGCTCCTGATGATTCTCTCTTCACCACTCACCTGTGTTTCTTCTTGTCTGACCAGGTGATAAAGGAGACAGAGGTGATAAGGGTACACCTGGCAAACCCGGCCTAGAGGGGCCCCCCGGCATCAGAGGCCCCGTAGGCCATAAAGGCAGCAAAGGCCAGGCGGGTTCCCCAGGAGACGCCTGCAAGATCCCTCACTCCTCCTTCTCCGTGGGACGCCGCAAGTCCCTGCACAGCGTGGACTACTACCAGGCGCTGGTGTTCGACACGGTGTTCGTCAACCTGCACGAGCACTTCAACATGTTCAAGGGCAAGTTCTACTGCTACGTGCCGGGGATCTACTTCTTCAACATCAACATCCACACCTGGAACTTTAAGGAGACGTACCTCCACCTGATGCACAACGACAAGGAGCAGGTGATCCTGTACGCTCAGCCCAGCGAGAGGTCCATCATGCAGAGCCAGAGCGTCATGATGAACCTGGCTCTGAACGACGAGGTGTGGGTGCGACTTTACAAAAGGGAGAGGGAGAACGCCGTTTACAGCGACGACGTGGATGTTTACATCACCTTCAACGGATACCTCGTGGCACCCGGCATCCAGTGAAAACGGGACAGATGGAATAATGAGGAAAATCTCTGGGTCGGATTATTTGGTCTTGTTGCCATGGATACTTTTGTGACTAGAAAGGAGAACTAAACAGAGGACGTTTACAAGTTTGGTGCTTATTAAATATTCCTTTCAGCCTGGAGAGGAAACATACTGTGCTTTCTTTAAATGAGGACTGGCCAAAAAGATATTGGAATCAAAAGGAAAAATAATAAAGAGAGAAAGGTAGCAGAGCACACAATTAGGAAGGAATGTTGAATGACTTCCTTTTGAACTAGAAATACATTTTTGGTACAAAGCAAATCATTTTTTCCTACTTGTGTGCTGTGTTACTTCACCTCCTTGGGTCACTCCTTTCAGGGACTGTGTGTATCAACACAAGTTGTATCAGGAGTCATAAATCTGTGCAATCAGCTTTGAATTTGTGCCATGGTGCTTCTTAACAGGAATGGAGAGTATTGTCTGATTAAATGTGTTCGGCAACTGATGTCATACCTTTTTTTTTTGACAAATGTTTCCTTTTGTGCCTTTCAGAAGTACTGTACACTTAGCCTCAAAGGGTTAGTTCTCCGAAAATTGCTGACGTCTTGCCAAAGAAATGGTGTATAACCGTACTCAGCTCTGAGGAGCTGGAACTCCAAGTTATATTCAGTCTTATCAGGTTAGGAAGGGTCTCTTTTCACTGCCCAAGGTCTCCTTGGGAGTTAAGAACAAATGTAAATTCATAGAGAAAATTTCAACTAAGATATTACTTTTATATTTCAACCATGGCTGCTTGTCAGTACGTGCATCATGCTGCTGCTGATTTTAATGACCATGCCTTTGGATCAGATCTAATAACCCTCTGGTGTATCTGCCTTGATTTTGGTCTGTTTTTTGAAAATTAAATTATATATGTTGGGTTCAGGGAGGTTTCTCACCGGTTCATTTCATGGTCAGCATTCGCCCTTGGGACCGTTCTCTACTGAAGAAATGGTGCCAGTAAAAATGTTCAGTGCAAGTGGAGTTTCTAAAAAAAAAAAAAAACCTTTTTAAGAGTCCAATCTGTAGAATTTACTAGGATCTGTTGGCAGAAATGGGATATTATTCATAATTATAGGTCCATTGGTGTATAATCACCTGACACTAAGAACCATTGTGCTTTCGTTACCTTAGAAAAGGCCACAGAGGGAGCAGGTCCTCTTCCATGGAGTCACGTTGCACCAACATATTTCTATAGTAGCCAAGAATGGACAAACCAAACACTGGCTCCTCTTCAGAGGGCCTTTTGACATTTTAAGTGTCCACTGTAGGACTGGGGAGCGTGAGGCGAGGGGTATTCACTTGGTCACCGCTGGATGGAAATTCCTTGACACTGGACCAAAGTTACGTGCATATCTAATGTTAAGAGGCAAAATCTTCCTTTTTTTTTGCAATTTTGGTGAACTGACCCTTTAAACACAAGTGTATCCCAACATATCAAAAATGGAAAATAAAGGTGCTTCTTTACTAAATGCAGGAATACATTAGGGTTTGGATGATTTCGATATATATTCTTACTGAGACTTCAGACTGCAGAGCAGTTCATGTAAATAGTTGTATTATAGCTGTCTTTATAGCCTATATCTGTGCTGCCACTCGTGCTGTTGGGGCTTGATTGTGTGTGTTTTTTGTAAACGATATTTCTTCCCTCACGAACAAAGTCTCTTTGTTTTGTATCACTTGGCAACAAAAAGACACTTGATCATGAATAATTAAACGTTTTCAGAATCTCACATGAAATCGGGAGCCTGTATTTTCCATTTTAGATGTCAAAATGTCACTTTTTATTCATTTATTTTTATTAACCCACACTGCACATCATCGCATTTCTGCTGGGACATTTTCGTCACCCTCCTGAATCTTTACAAATGACACCATCTGGCTTTAGGACTTGGCTTTCAATCAAGCCACTCGAGGGAAATCGTATTTGAGATTTAACCCCCCAAAATTGGCCAACTCTCTAAAATAAACAAACAAACAAACAAACTAGTGAACAAAAACCCATCTCAAACTCTGAGACAGCGGATGGCTCCGCAGCATGCCAGCTCCATCTGTTTGGCCATATCTCTCCCATTAGCTGTAATGCTGTCCTCAGGGAGGCTTTGCTAGAGGAAAAGCAGACTGCAGCGTTGTAAATACTTTAAGCCTTGAGTGGAGATCTGAAAAGCTCTATTGGGGAAACAAAGCAGGACATCTGAACAGTTTCCTGGATCATCAGCCCAGACCGGTGGAAGACGACGTGCACAGTACCCAAGCTGCTACTTACTGGTTGATTTAGTTCACTTGAGGTGTGTTTGGCCTCGTTTTGGTTTGTTTAACCTTAGTTTTGCAATGAAGGACAGGATATTTTAAAACTAGTTGAATGAAGAAGTCAAGAGTGAGGGAATTAATTGACAAAATGAGAGTTTTGGCAGCTGATGAAAAAACATAATACACATCGAAGTCAATTAAATGCCACAGTGGGGTCAAAAATTGTGGAAACGACAATAAAAATGCATCAAGAACAGGCAAACAAAATAAATTGAAGCTGGTCGAATGACAAAAAACTGCATGCCCAAACTTTCAAACAATATTTTTTTGCTCATTGTCGCCCAATTAAAAATAACAACATGCTGCACTTTAACTTGGTACTTTCACAGCCAGTTTCAACGATCAGCCCCATTAACTCAACTTTTACAACACTGTTGAAATTAACTGGCCTGTTGAGGCTGTTTCACTTAATCCTGTTCAACAATAAACAATCAGGTGCCATAAATTCTCTTTCAATTATCCCTGCTGAGTGCAAAACACGAACAATGTGTATATCTCAAGATATCCAGCCACTGTCTTGGTTTCTCAAGCATTTCAGTGCTCAGCCTGCAGGCCGCCAACACTCCCCCAGTGCTCCCAGTCAGCTACAGACCCGTTGATTATCAGAGCAACACCAGATTCCTGAATGCAAGTGAAGGTGAACACTGTTCAGGAGTTTTTTGTTCCAATCAGATCGGCTTTATCGCTCCATTTATCCATTTAAAAACATGTTTCTGATTTTATTTTTGTTACTTCAACCCCTCACACATTACAACACCATCAGTTCTGATGACCTTAAATGTGCAATGTGTAAAAATTGGCCACCTTCACGAAATTCATACTCCAAACTCCAAATCTTTTACATTTTGAGAGGTTGTAACCAGAGCTAGAGGCTTCAGAAACACTTGTGCAGCTCCCTCATGAAACAAATCATTATGTTTTAATGCTCTGGTATCATTTAGATATGCTGCACCTACTTCGGCTTGCAATTGGTACATGGGTTACATTAACTCAAATGACCTCAAAGTTGAGAAGAGCTGGACCTCAGATATCTGTAATTAATTCCTCATTCATTTTGCACATGTTCATGGTATGGTAACAGCATAAAATACGACCGACTCCTCTGCTGTATGCCAATAACTTTGAACCTCTTCCAAGTCCAGACTTGTGCTGACTTCTTTAAGGTGGTTCTCTCAATGTAAACACAAGACTTAAGTGGAGTGCTCTTTATACTGACAGGCCCACTGGAAAAAGGCTGAGAGAGAGAGAAAGACCAGACCTGGATAACAAGAGCAACATGTAGAGCAAAGTATAGAAACTTCGAAACGGCTCAGAAAATGTTGCAAGTAGTTAAAAATGAAAAAAAGGAGCATAACCTCAGATCTTTTCTATCAGTCAGATGATAATAAAATAAAAATGGGACCACAAGATTTACAACTCGGTAGATAATGTCATTATCAGCACTTAGATCGATGTTAGCACCGTGAGGCTTTCGCATTCCAGCGTCTCAGTGCTCCTGCAGTTATGTAACCGATCAAGCAGAAGGGAAATTGGAGGGCGGAGCTGGCATTGTGAGGGGAAGCTTTATGATAAATGTTATGAGGCTGTGAAGACAGGTTAAAGACAGTTTTATTTAAGTTTGAGAGTTTGAAGGCTGAGCCCCGTGGCTAACAGCTGTTCTCAGGGCTGACTGAACTGAAGCCTGCCTTCTCGTAGATTAGAAACAGGAAGCGAGGCGGAGTGCCAAGGCAGCGCTCTCCTAATTACAACCACATGACCTCTGACCACACTCATCTGTCAGAGGGAGACAGGGCTGTGAGGGGTAGATGGAGGAAAAAAGAGGGGTAAGAGCGAAATGAGTGGCCAGGAAGGAAAAATAACGAAACTAGAAGCTGAATGAAAATATGTCTCAGATCAAAAGATGCAGCCCAGTCCCCCGACACTTCCTTGAAATCACAGAATTACGACTCTTTAAAACAGAAAACCTCAAGATATAAATCTCAGCTCTACTGTTTCTACATCTACAATCCACCACTGCTGCATAACTGGAGCAGACAGGAAGGCGTGCTGAGAGAGAGCCAACTAACCTTTCATACACCCTCCAAAGTAAGCAACATCATTTCTGAGGGCTGGAGAGTTATACCCCTTTTTAGATGGCTGTGTGTGTGTGTGTGTGTGTGTGTGTGTGTGTGTGTGTGTGTGTGTCCTAATGGAGACACATTGAGGTCATTCTGAGTTTTATGCTGGCACCAGTCTGCAGCAGTTTTTTGTTTTTTTTCTTTCTTTGCTACACAATTGGCAGTAAGTGATGACGTTTTCTTGGCATGTTGGATAGAAGTGAAGGGTTT
This sequence comes from Pagrus major, assembly GCF_040436345.1. NCBI lineage: Eukaryota > Metazoa > Chordata > Actinopteri > Spariformes > Sparidae > Pagrus > Pagrus major. The sequence continues at coordinate 7,197,820 of NC_133215.1, read as the reverse complement.
ACCCAAGATTTGTATATAAAATAACTGAAGAAAATTTAAAATGGCATGACTGCAATCAAGATGCATTAAACAAAAATATCCAGAATTCAGAGGCGGCTCCAAACCTATAGGGAGCGGCAGAACCGCTAACTGCTGCTCACTATGCTGGACTTGCTACTCTTTTTGTTGTAGCTATCTTTGGCTGTAGCAACTAGCAGCTGTTAGCAAGTAGCTTAGTAAGCCATGATGCTAAGTTCCCCGATTAGCTTACCGGAGTCTGCCCGCACTGCAGTCTCAGATTGGAGTCACCACAGTCAACAAGGTCTCCCAGTGAACTCAGCCGAGCACCAGACTGGGACGACAGGTGATACAGTGTGGAGGTGTTTTACAGCGGTTCTGGCTCCAGGGATGATGAAGACGACAGGTATGGACAGGAGCGTTTGCAGAGGAGCGAGCGAGTCGGGCATCATCAGCAGGAGAAGGAAAGTGTGTAGAGCTGGAATTTTTTCACATCTAACTCGGTGAGCTGAGGATTAATTTCGACCAAACCAAAGGTGATTGTTGGAACAGTAGAAAGACGACCCAAGATGGTTTTGGTGAGTTTTATGTCCAGGTTGAAGAATTAGGATAACTGTTACTACTTCACATTCTGGTCCTCTCTTACACATTGCACCTACAAAGATTTATTCTTAAGGAGAGTGGTCATAATACCTTCAGTCAGAGTATATTAATATTATACTGTCCTGTTCTCTGACAGAGCAAGGATACAGCGGTCAGAGCGTTTGTTGATACTATCCCCTCGGTCCACACACAGAGCCTTAAAAGATCATAGTCTTCAAACTGGAGGCTTTGGCAGCTCAAGCACCATGATGCTAAAAACACCTCATAACCTCGGTTATGTAAAAACCAATAAAACCATTTAAAGACACAGTGACACGTTTCAGATTTTTACCATCTTGGTTGATCAATCTTTTCAAGACATTACAATGAGTTATGAGAGCTTACAGCAACTCTAAATGTGCATTACATGTATGCAGATTTATGAATGATGCATTCAAAGGATCTATTATGGAGGAAATGCCAAAGATATAAAGTATTTGTATTTTTGAGTTATTAAAGTTGCACTTAAGTCTCAGTTCAAGGTTGACAATGAATGTTAATCCAATCACTTTAAGCATAATGTTTAATCCTTTAAAAGCGACAGTGAATAATGTGATCCAAATGCATTTTCCATTGCAGTGTCGCTCCCTCATCGCTCACTCTTCTCCGTTTCCCTTGTAAAAGCCTCACTACCTAATAATTGGGTAATGGCTCTTAGGAGAGCACTGCCAGACTGCTGCTGGGTGAGTCAAATATGAGGGAGGGGAGGGAGGTACATGGCACTGGCAGACACTCATCCACGCTCTGTTGGTTTTATTTTTTCTCGCGGTGAAGGTCACGAGTTGAGCAAAGACGAGCAGATTCGGGTCTTTGCAAACGAGGTAAAATCTCGTCTTGAGCCAGCAGAGCAGGCCGGTCAACAGAGGACAGAGACGGGGAGAGTTGTTCGGAGCACGATTCAAACTTTTAAAGACAAAATCTGTAGTCGACGCATGTTCACTTCCACTGCTGCACAGCTGCTGCTGTTGGGTCCACGTGTGAGATGCTAGATGTCATATTTCTAAGGAATACAATGATGTTTTCACAAGGCGTAATGGAGTTCAGTAAGTCAGTGACATGTGCCACGCTGTCTCTTTTCCGAGGATTATCTGTTGAAGATGTCAGGGTCTCTGTGAAAGCCTTACCCTAACACCGGAGGCTATGTTTTTAAAATCTGAGATTCTAAGGGTCATATCGGGAAAATGCCTCACCATAACTGAGGAGTACCTTGTAAAGCTGAAGCCTTACAGTTACAAGCGACAGGAAGTGATCTCCACCGTGTCCTCGATGACAAAACCGGGAGTTTTTTAACAAGGCCTCGAGACAACTCCAGCCGTGTTCGTGCAGACAAAACAGGTCTTGTTAACGAGACCTCATGACGACTCCAGCCGCGACAAAACCGGGTGCTTTTAATGAGACCTCTGGGCATCTCTATACCCGCGTTTGGTGTTATTTTAAGCCAAAACATGGTCTTTTAAAATGAAAAATTGAACCTAAAGAAATGTAATGTGTTAATTTCAGTGGTTCCACAGAAACATTGCAAACATTTACTCTGGCAAGTGGGTTCGAGTCGGCTTGATAAGGAAGAGTTGTTCCTTTTTTGGTGATAGAAAATACACAACTTTACAATAAAAAGGTGGCCTAAAAAAGGTGGCCAGTTTGCCTAAAGCACATTAAAGATATGAAATGTAACAATTCCACATTAAAATGTCTAAAAATGACTTTTGACCATATTTTGTATCGTTTATATTCATTATTCCAAATGTTTCCAACAATGTTCAAGCCAAGAGAAATCCTTAATTTTTATTCAAGGTATCAGTGTGTTTCAATTGGTTATTTGTGGCTGTAACTTCCAGGGAAACCTCAGATGATGCATCAGAGAGTGAAGGAGGGAGAAATGACATACTGTGCCTTTAACAGTAAAAGAGCCAGAACTCATAAATGTTTTTTCACATTGATTTTTGCTCAAACAAAAGAGAGGAGAGCTCCAGAATCGTGTGATCCCAGCATCGTTGCTTCTGCGGATCAACATCAACAACTGCACACCGCTGCACTGCATTACAATATTTCTGTAAAATCCTGTTATAAACTGTCAATGAAAACAAGGCCGAGGTTTTCTGGAGGACGTGAGTTTCTCCCTGCGCAGACTGTACAGCGAGGGGGGGCTGCTGCTATGCCCCAACTTATCTCTCCATCAGAAGGCTAATTTAGTCGTTTGGTTTTCCGAGCCAGAGAAAGGCAGCTGACAGGGCGATCCTCGAGGAGACGGATAAGGTTTCTCCTCTGATCCAGGCCCTGATCTGCCCCGGTGCACTTTTTTGGGCTAAAGAACAAAACGTCAACTCCTGAACAGACGCCCCAGGTCAGAGCTCTTATCTGCTCCCTGCAGTGTGTGGTGCTGTGAAAAGAGTAAGCTGATTCTTTGGCCGATACTTGAAAACATCTTCTGTGTCGGAGTCTGCGTGGAGTATGTATACGCTGCCAAGTGCTACAGAATACATATGCAGGTCATGTGAGGATATTTGAACTTGAACAAAAGGGAGGCTCATTTGATCGTCAGAAGGCTTTTTGCAGGATGATCTTACCTGGTGTCCCGATCTTCCTAATCCTGTGAGAACCTGCCACGTCTGTAATCTGTAACGTCCCGCTGGAAATAACCTACCTGAGGTCATCTGATCACGGTCCCGTTTGACTCTGCAGCTCATTTTCTTCCTAATCTTTTGTGTACATCATAACGGAAGCAGCAGTGGGAATGCACAACAAGAAGGAATGTAAAATCAGTCTATTTTCTGTCCCATCCAGCTCTGAGTCATGGCAGCAACAGCCTAAGCTATGTAGCCCACAGCTCTGTTTCCCGGGGCATCACGGGCCAGATGGGATATATAATTCAAATGTTCTGGCTCTGCCCCGGGTCACCTTATGTTGGATGTGCCCTGAATACCTCCACAGGGAAGCTTCCAGGAGATATTCTCATCTACTGTCTGAATCCCCACAAATGGCTCTTTTCAATGGGAAGAAGCAGCAGCTCCTTCGAGATGCTGTATAAATTAGTAATGGGGGAAAAGGTATGAAGGGTATGAATCTGAATAGCAAACCACTGGATATGTAGCTACTTGGTTAACTGCGCCTTCCTTGAACCTGAGGCAGAAATTTCCTTTTGTTTGACTACTTCATCATCTTTGGGCCTCGAATAACTGAATGTCACCGTCATGGTGGGGCTAAAGGAACCAGGGGCCAGGGAGTTATGATCTCTTGAGGATGCCCAAAGTTCATGGCCATCCATAAATATTTCTGGACCAGATTTGTTGACCCATTGACTAACAGATTTACATTTCTATCCCCTTAGAGCAAGGGTGACCATCTTTTTCTCTTAAAGGGACACAACTGAAGGTTGATAATGGACCAAGATGCAAAATACAGAAGCCCAGAGAAGAAGGAAAAAAATGTGGCAATCTTATCTTAATAGTCTTCTCTCCTGTTTTTATGACGTAAGATAAGTTAAAGTTTTTATTTTTGTCACTTGCTTCTCAGAACTTCCGTTCGAAGAATCCCAAGTTTGATTAATCGACTGACTTCATGCACAAACTCTGGCCACTGTGCTCAGATGATGAAAAAACACAACAATCAGGGATCCTACATGGGCCTATTTAAAGAGCATTTATTACATTTTTCTCCATTACTTCTATTTTTGCTAGAAAACATCTGGCGGGCCGGATCGAACCTTTTATGGAGGGTCAACTTTGGCCCACAGGCCCCAGTTTGGGCAGCTCTGCTTTAAGAGCCATTTCGCTTGTAAGGCTAAAGACAGCAGGCTAACACAAAGATGTTAAACAAAATCTGAACTTTACAACATTTCAGTCAATTGTTGCTGCTACAGAGGTCAACAACTTGAAGAATTGAGGTCACAGTGCCGAGATTGCAACACAGCTTTTACATCGAAATTTCAGTTCAGATGACAAAGGGCTTATGAGCTCATCCATCAACGACCATTCTTCCTCCTGCTCCATCTCTTGGAGTAGCTCTCTCTGCTCTGTCTGGAGACAGGAAGACGGCAAAATACAGCCACTGCACTGCCCAAACGACCTGCTGATGCTGGTAACAAAGCTGAACCCCGCCACAACAATGACACTCACACACGTATACATACACACAAGCCTGCAAGTACTCATTTAGTGGTGCACACGCATACTTACACACACACACAGAGAATGACAGGCTGTCTGGCTCCCTTTTTTTTGGGTTGCAAATTACAGAGTAGTTCGCCTTAGTTAGCCTGACCCACCCCGTGCTTTTCTGAGAGGCAGCTTTACTCAAACACACACACACACACACACACACAGAGCACCATGCAATACAGGAGCAATACCCATCCATTCAGCCCGAGGCTGTCTGTAATCTCTGCCATCCAGCTCTGCAGCAGCTATCCAGAGTTTTCCATCTGCAGGAGGTTTATATGAGTTACTATCATTAACGCACAGGGCCTCAGGATTTTTTTTTTTCTTTCCTCTGGTGTCACTTTTGCTAGATTTCAAGGTAAACTGTGGAGATGTACAGGAAAGGAGGCGATCACCAACTAAATCACTTCATTTATTTGGCAACATGCTGTACAGTGAGTGCAATGGCACACATCGTACGCTGTGTGGAGGTTTGCCACTATTCATTTTTCAAGGGATGTGAGTGACTCCCCTCTCGAGGCATTGTGGTTGACCCACAGTGTGAGGAGTGAGGAGTTAAGCATGGAAAAAGATGCAGAGATGAGCTCGGAAATGTTCTCTTTTCTAGTTTTGAACAAATATGGAGAAGGTCGTTTGTTTTGCATTGAAGCGCTTTTTGTTTGACCGTTGCCTCCAAGATTACAAATTAATATAGAAAGGCACAAGGTAGGTTGCTGGTACTCAGCTCCTCAGAGTCAGCTAGCTCAGGAGGGGAGAGTCGGGCGCAGAGCCAGACCTTCTGGAGGAATAAACAGCCCATGCTTCTCTGATCTGGAACCGTGTACCGATGGGAGGAGAGCTCAGAGATTACGTTTTAATATCTGGGATTAATAGCGGATTTATCTTCACTCGGCTATCCACAGAGATGACGTCCACGGTTGGTTGTTTATGTACTGAAATGTTGACTGCCGACTGGAGCAGGAGGGGAAATGTACTTTACTTTAATGATGATTGTAACGTTATTGTCTCGTTCGCCGTCTTCCTTCCCCGGGTGTCAGAGCTACAGGCGACCAAATGAAATGCACCGTTATCTTGAGTAAAAGTGTTCGATATACTTCCTCTTTTGGTGGAAGCTAACGGTCATCCCTCGTACTTATGCTGCATGCATTTTTTGCTTTTATTACAACAAATGTGAAGTGCATTCATCACTTAACGTATGCTGAGTTAAGGCATCTTTAACTTTATTCTGACTTTGAGGCCGTCATTTCTGTGATTATGGAGCTGCAGACGGTATTCACACTCACGGCATCACTGCAGACTACCACAGTGTCCCCTCACATCTTGTGCTGCTGCAGTAAAGCGGATAGCAGATTCACGATACAATGTGCCAAGAATGTTACAGAACATGCTGCACCTCTCTGATCTGCCAGACACTCCATCATCTTCCCTGCAGGGGAAAAGTCCTGTGTCTGTTTCTTTGCCACACTGGAGCCATTTCCTCCTTTTTTATAATTGAATTTTCCACTTCATTCCATTTAATTTTCTGTCTGTTCCCCATACATCGCTTGGTTGCTGCAATTTTGGAGAGAAGCCTTTTAATTGAATGGTCATTAGCTGCTGAGATGGCAGTGTAAGTCATCAGCAATTAGGAAAAATACAAAGAGGATATTAGAAGGTGATGAGATTAACTTCAGTGATTGCTGCTGACTGGAAACCGATGCGCCGGATGCAAACTGCTGAATAACGACAGAGGAGGACAAAAGTGATGCCAAGTTTATAAGGACGTACCAAAAAAAGGGTGTTTTATCATGTTGATGTATTGTGTTTAGTAGTTTTCTTTCTGATTCTCACAGATCTACAAATTCACAATCCAAGATGTCTAAATGTGCATAAATAGATGTTGATAGTGCCTTGACTGTTTGAGTGTTGATATGTCGGTCCTGTACTGTAACAATCTCCATAAATTATGGCTCTGAATATCAATTTTAATAATGCATCGCTGCAGCTTTCAGCTTTTATTCAAATGCTACCTGCGAAGGAAGTTGCTGTTAGGGCTGCTGAATACTGCACGGTGGATTATAGCTTTCTGATGAGTGTGTCTGTCAGTGGCGTGTTTGACGGAGCTCTGGTGGAGCTTTTTATTTAAACTTAACGGGCTCCCAAGACTTGCAGGAGGTAATGCGACTTTGATTTATATAGTACACCACATGACACACTGCACAAACAGGGGTCTGTTATGAAATGTGTGAAAGAACTTTGCAGTGGCGTTGCTGTTTCCCTCGAAAGCCGTGGGAAGCTGCTGAAAGAGGAGATAAAAGCAACAGTTTATCTGCTAATTTGAGCGAGGACCGAACAGACCTCTGATCATATATCAAACCTGAAATCTAAAGGATTCTGGGTTATATTCTGCACTGAACAGGAATCACAATTATTATTATTATACTTCAATGAGATGGAGGTGCCGGAAGTTTTCTATAATTCAGCAGAACTGAATGAAAAATGCAAGTTTAATGAGCAATTTGTGGACAGACACTAGTCTCCAGTCTCTTCAGATGTATTACAGAGACAAAATAAAGGCTACATTAATCACATTTATAAATTACAGAATAAAAACAAATGTTTAAGTAATCCTATGATTATTTAGAAGTAGGTTTATTTGTTATCTGACAGGGACAGTGCACAGCTTCTCAGCTGTACCAGAGTTACAAGCTATTTGACATCTGTAGTCCCTGTTAAGAAAAATAACACTTTAGTGTGAAAAACACTTGTTAGCGAACAGTTGCCACATTGAACAGTTAAGGAGTGACATTAGCATTCATTTGGGGGCTTGTGTTTCTGGCAACAGGATGATTTAAGTCCAATAAACAGTCTCCAACTCAGGAAATGTTTGGTTATAGTGTACAAAAACAGGCAGTTTTCAGCAAAAAAGTTCTAAAAACCCACACTAGACCACTTTCATCACTACTGTTTCCAGCAGCAACAGTCAAATTGTGGACCAGAAAACCAAAACAATGAGCTGAAAGATGCTAAAATGCCTCACAAAACTAAACGTCAGTGATGATTCTCTGTGGGTTCTGACCCCTTTCACATTACTCATGTTCATATAAAAACATTTCTTGTAGCAGCTTTAGCAGCACACATTCACTGTCCTGTATGTGCTATAATATCCCGACAATGGATTATGAATTATCTTGTCTGCTTGAATTTACACTGAACTGTATATACAACATATTCCTCCTCCTTATTTCATTTGAAGTTCCTGATGTTTCTCCGTCTTTATTACATTAATATCTAGTGATTGTATGTAATTGTGTTCAACCATAATACAAAAATATCAAAGAAAAATACTGAGGATTTGTTTTTATTATTGCAAGATCCTTTCAACTAATCAGGCTATGGTTGTAAAGTTGCCCCATGTGGCTGCTGAGAAAAGGTCACAGCGAGGCTGGATAACAATGGGGAAAATCAAGCAACCGTTTCAAATCCTCGTCCGTGTGGCAATTACTCTGTTGTAATTTGATTAATCACACATTTATTTGATAATATGCGCCACAAAAGCACATAAAAAACTGAAATTGTAGCAGCCCTGGGGGAGCTCTTGCTGTTTATAGCCAATTTGAGGCCCTGAGTATAAAATGTAGTTTTAATACCTGCAATATTAAAGTTGCCATTAACCTGGTATTCAGGCTTCATTGTGAAGGTGATTCAGGCCTTTTTACAGGGACATCCTCTTAACATCTTTAACGTGACATTTCATTTCTTTTAATATCTAGTGTGCACATGTAATGTTTGGGCCTGAGGGTGGTATAAAAGAGGAGAGCTCATTGTGTTGTCTCGGTCCAGTGTTTGATTCCAATTACTGGGCAACAGGTGTCACTGTCTGCTTACTTTATTTTAGTTTCTTTTCATTTTCTCACAAGAGTAACAATCGTACATGTCCACATACTGCCTCGACGTTTCATCATGGACTGAATAAAGTCTAAAAGGTGCCTAAAAAGTCTGGCATGATCAGGCTTCATCCTTGAAAGAGTACTGTGAGAAATTTACTATAAGTGTCATGGCACCGACATCTTTTTTTGGCCTGATGGTGACCGTAGAAGGAAGGCTGAGTTGGTGACAAAAAAAAACACGAGGGAAGCTTTTCATCATGCTAACAAATGCTTCCTCACACTCCCGCTCCTCACATTACCTGGATATCATTCCTCCTCCATCATCATGGATTCCTTGACGCTTCTGAAGGAGCTTGGAGCGAGGAAACGGGTGTCTCCTTGCTTTCTCTCACATCCTCACTGGTAGGAGCTAAGACGTGAGGGAAGCGAGGAGACGGCGAGATTCGGCCTCTGGATGCATCGATATCGACTGCAGCATATATGAAAATCCAGCCGTTAGTGGGTTTCTTTTAGTTTTGTTAAGGGCTTGTCATCATAGCAGGCTGCAGAATGAACAGAAAACGTTAACCTATCATGTATATCCACAACACATTTTATGAAAACCTGCGGAGAAGTTGCCAAGAAATGAACAACATCCGTAGTCCTTCTAATGGAGCAAAAATAGACCCAGTTAATCTACTAAATGGTGTCTGTTATGTTTTTTTTATGATCTCCATGCAGCACAGCAACATTCACATCTGTTTCTGTCAGTGTGTGCATACTCATGCACCTCACTGTCTGCCTGCAACTATGTATATTTTATGTTTGCACCGTGCATGCAGCTGTTTGCATTTACTCCATGTGTGAGCGTCTTCAGATATTTAGAGACTTTTTGTTCGTGCCTCATTGTCTCCACTTCAATAACAAAGGCAGTGCATTCCTCGGCCTGTGCGACTGGGCCGGGAACTGTTACACCCTGGTCCATTGTGGCTGATCTGGCACTTCAACTGGACATTAACTGGATCTTTGGAGATAAAATCGCTGCCTCCTCCCTGCTGAATGTGTCATGGTGGCGTCATGGCCTCAAAACACCCATTATTGTCCATTTTGTTTTCCAGAGATGAAGACTGAAAGATGGATTGCTGCAGCTGAATTTCGAGGTAGAACTAACCTCGCACCACTGCGCCTGATTTCAGCGCAGTTTAGTAATTCCTCACCACATCGGTCATTATAATCTTGGTACTGATGTGTCCCTGGAGGATTTTACAGTTTTACAATCACTGTAATTTGCTCAATTCAACAACTTAATGTCAGTGATTAGACGTGAGGCTGGATTACCAATCAGGCAAGATGGCCAGCTGCCCTGAGGACCCCCACACCCCCGGGGGCCACAAAAAGCAGGTTCACTGCAGGTCAATTGGTTTTCAGTAATTACATTGATTACACACAGATGAGAAGATTGATACCACTCTTGGACCTGTATGCTAATTTATGAAGCAAGAACCAGCAGCTGGTTAGCTTAGCTTAGCATAAAGACTGAATGCAGGGGGAAGAAGATGGCATGTCTCTGTCAAAAGCTAAAAAATAAACTCTTAGCTCAGAAAAGGAACACTTACTGCAGCTCATTTGTTTCAATTCATGCACAAAGAGAAACAAGTGTCCTTGTTTTTACGGGAAACTACGAGAAACATCTACTTCTTGAAATGGGGTGCGGTGACTTCCTGGAGACCAGTCGGGCACATCACCCACATAAATGTACAACCTTTTTAGTTTTTGGCAGAGACAGACCTGATGTTTCCTTCATGTTTAACAGACAGATGTGAGAGTGGTGTAGATCTTCTCATCTAACTCTCAGCAACAGAGCAAAAATACCTCCCAAAATATCTTTACAAATTGTTTTAAGAGCAGTATCAAGTCAGATTTGTTCTGCATTCATTCATCTTTTTTTATATAGCGAGAGTGAGTCAAACAACAAGTTTTAGCTCAGATGCGAACTGACAGGTTAATCCAGCTGTAATTATAAATGTGCAATGTCAAACTAAACACAACTCTAAGTGATTAATTCACAATAAACAGTTATGCCATTATTACAATGCACACTGTTCTGTGTTTGTCGGTACAGAAGTTAACTTCATTAAAACACTTCACTTTCCATTAGGAGCTTTGGACATTTAAAAAGTTTTCTATTAAATCAATCCAAAGCAATATGGAGTGTGAGCAGTGATGCATCCTAATGAGCTGTAATGATGTGTGCTGCGGTGCTGCCCTCTAGTGAGATGAGGGATGGATGATGCAAATCACCGCAATCTAGCAAACACTGCAGAACATCTGCACGCACACACAGACGAGTCTTCAGCACCACCCAACACCTCCACGGATGCCTCGAAGTCAGAAAACAAACGGAGCTGTTTTTAAAATTTTAAAATTAATTTATTATATGTCTTTGTCATAGAACTCATTACTTTTTGTTCATGGTTAACATACAGCCATTCATATAGAGAACAAATGAGCTTTTTTATTCATCATTTTCAATTAACTTAGAAATGTACACTCTTCTTTGTGACCCCCACAGAGGAGAAAAATATCCGTTTTTCAAAAGTATCTTTTCTCATTTGTGTTGTTTTTCCCCCCGTTTTTTGAGGGAAAAGGCCCTCTGCCTCCTCTTCCTCCTCTTCATCTCCCGTTCTCTCTCTCTCTTCTCTCTCTCCGTCTCTTTCGTTTTGGATGAACGGATGTAAGAGGCAAGGGAAACACCTGAACACACTGGCACAATGATGAACACAGGCAAAAAGGGCTGATGTGCATTGGGAGCTGAACACCGAGCCGCTAAACAACACACCCAGTCTTATTCTCTTCTCTTTCACACACGCACACACACACACACATTCAGTAAGCTACAGTGCAAACGCACACTCTCCCGCACACCGAATACAGAGACTGATCAAACCGTTTTTCAAAATAAAAGCACAAAAATAATAAATGACCCCAGAAAACAGATTGAAGCCCCAATCATGATATAAAAAATAAAACTATGCGACCATATACAATCATTATCAGTGCATGGGAACAGAGGTTGTGTTACTGTACAATGTCACAATATGTAATCGGGTATGCCCACATGTAACCATTGTGTCAAAAGTAAAAGGGACTAAAAAAACCTAAAGATTTCCTTGCTTTGTGTTCTCCTGACAGCTGACGGACGCCTGAACAGGAGCGGTTTGACTTTACAGGCTACGACAGAATGTTTCTTTCAGCTGCTCAGGTTGTTTTTTGTACGTCAGGTGTTTGCACTGGTCGTCAGAGATGAACCCGACATGCAGGCGTCACTATGTTTTACTCATATCCTTTAGGTAAACTAACACAGCACAGACGAAGTGCTGCAACCCGCTCCCTTTCACCAGGATTTTTATCCAAATAAAAACACACCCAGACCACTTTGTCTAACCTACTTTCATTATCCCTCTCACATTGTAAACCTATTTTTATTTATTTAAGCACAACAAAGGCTGTGCAAAGAGTGGAGGGCCAAATCTGGCAACTTGGCGGGAGGGTGGAGAGGATTAGATGGATATGACCCTGGCAACCGGCCCTGTTGGTTAATTGGCTGCAGACAGCACTCTGCCCTGGGGACATGAGACCGGGTGGCAGCACCATGCCTAGTGCCAGTCATCTGCCAAGGCTGTATTGTTGGTGTGTGTGTGTGTGTGTGTGTGTGTGTGCGTGTGAGAATGTGTTTGTGTTGAAGCAACATGGTGTCTTGCTAGTCATTTGTCCTTTTTTCAAGGACAAGATGGACGGAAGGCGGAGGAAGTGTTTGTGTGATATGTGAGAGGACATGCAGGATGCCTCCTAGTGGTTACTATGTGGGGATAGGCCTGTGTGTGTGTGTGTGTGTGTGTGTGTGTGTGTGTGTGTTTGTTTGTCTGTGGACAAGGCTTCACTAAGCAGCAATTAGCCAGACGGTCATAATTACAGAATTGTTTTAGTCTGGACCAACATGTTTCTGCTTCAAATCTGTAGAGAAACAAGTTTTTGTTGGTTTTTCTTTCATTCAAACTTCTTGAATTAAAACTCTGTTTATCTAATTTTTGGATAAAATTTAATAAATGGCTCAATTTAAGCGTACAAATCCACATAATTTCAAGGTCTGTGCCCTCAGAAGTTCTTGTTTTATGGAGTAAAGATTCTAAAAGTTTTTTTTTTTTTCCTTAACACAATCAATTCCTGGAAATAACTTGTGTTGCTGCCTAAATGAAGTCGTCTCACAACAAACACCAGTGACTGAATCAATTATGACCAAACCTGACATTAATAAGCAAAATCATAACCCTGTTTAAAGATACATTACATTGCCTGACTAGCTAACCGTAACATCTTCTAACAACATAAAAAAAATAAAATGAATCAACAGATACATCCCCCATATATATATATTTATGTACTCATAAAAAAACAAATAAAAATAAAACCACATCCCTCCAATAAGGTGCAATTCATAGTTTTGAAGGCAGATGTTCTACCTGCATTTCAGCATGCAACTCAAATAAAAAGCTTTTTTCCAAAAGAGAGAATCATCTCTTTCTTTTTTCATTTTTTTCATTTTTTTTTTACATCTTTGTCTATTTGGAGGAGAAAGAAACAAAACATCAGTGATAAAAGAAAAAAAAAAAAGAAAAAAAGAAGCAGAACACAAAAAGCATCACACCAGCATCAATTTCCTGTCAGACACACACACAACATTAAACAAAAGATGAGGGCAGGTTTTTTTTTTGTTTTGTTTTTTCCAGTACGCTGGGTTCCTCTTAGGTCAGCGCTCTGGCCCGAACCGGTTCCGAGTGGCTGAGGGACGACAAAAATGGTTTTTTGGTCACACAATGGCGAGCCTTCATAGCGATCACATAACAGCGAGGGCACAAACAGAGTGGCTACAGTAGTCTGACTGTTTGACCAGCGAGAGGACACGGCCACAATCAGACCACAGTTTTAAAAAAAACAGAGGCTGTACTGTGTGTGTGTCTGTGTGTGTGTGTGTAGGTATGTGCTGTGTTATCTGAACATGCTGTGTGTGAAGGTAGGCAATAAAACCCACAATGGAAAACAAACATACGCACATTTTTTTTGCAAAAACAAAAAACTCAAGTGGTTACGTGATGCTTTTACAGTCACAAGGAGAGGATGATGTCATCGAAACATCAATACAGTTGAGAGAGTGAAAACAAGATGGCTGCCACAGTATGAAGTCCCCTTTACAGCAGGTAAGGAGGTATAAAAGACCGGTGAGGTGGAGTGGAAGTATATTCTAGCAGTAGGCTGAGACAGTGCTTATGAGCTTAAACACACACACACACACACATTCACTCACACACACACACACACACACCGCCTTAAAAAGACATTAAATATCAAGCTGCCAAGTGGATGAAGTTACAAAAAAAAGTACAAAAACAAAGTTAAATAGGAAAACAGAGGGCCAAAAAAAGATTCCTCACCCTCCCTCTCTGTTTCTCAGACTTCCACCAAATGTTTAAAACTTTAAAAACAGAAGGAAAGACGCATCGATTGACTTCACACAAAAAGCGTAAGTGCAAAACAAAAACCAAAGGAGAAATAAAGATAGACGCTATAAGTGTGTGGAAAGTCTGATTGTGTGGATCAGTCGCTCCCTCTTTCCATCTCTGTCTGTGTTTCTGATTGCGGGGAATTCAAACCCCTCTGGAGGCTCGCTCTCGCTTCCCCCCCTCGCTCTGCCATCCCCTTCATTTGCCTTTTTCTGACCCCCGTCGCCCTCTCTCTCTCGCTCTCTCTCTGCCTCCGGTCTCAGTTCAGGTCGCGGCCGCAAAGGGGACGGCAAGTTTCCGAACATCGCAGGTAGGCTTGTGTTACAAAGTAGATCACACACACATGCATATATAAAAAATAAGACACGACATGGACAGGAGTATGTAGACAGCTGAAAATTAAACCCATCTGCTAACAGCCTCCACTCTTATGGGAAGGCTTTCCACAAGATTTCTTTTGGAGCCTGGCTGCAGCGAATTTCATTTCGCCCCGAAGAGCTTTAATTAATTCATCCCAAAGGTGTTGGATGGGGCTGAGGTCAGGGCTCTGCACAGGCCAAGTCCTCCACACCAAACTAGGAAAACCTTTATGGACCTTACTTTGGCCACGGGGGCATCGTCATGTTGGAACAGGAAAGGGCCTTCCCTAAACTGTTACCACAAAGTAGAGGCAGTCTAATGCTGCAGCTAGTGGTCATATTTTAAAGACCTTGAAAACACATGTTCACAATCAGCTTCTTAAACCGTGAGTGATGGGATCCTACGTCAACACAGAGCAAGGGAAAGTCTGACAGTTGGTACAGATTTAACAATTGAGGTACGTTCTTGGCAAGACAGCAAATGAGGACATTTGCAGACACAAACACTGAAGTATAAATCCAAAAATCTGCCATGTGCAGGGGATTCAATACCCAACAAGTCCTAAAACTTTGATTGTTGCACAACTATCTAATGTAACAGAGAAATACTCAAGATTTGAAGCTAACGCCTTGACTCCACCGGGCACGTCTCTGCGACCTTGCATGTGCGACGCTGTTTTGCTCTGTCCTCCATAGCCATATATAGTCATAGCTCACTGGGATCGCTTCAGAAGCATCCCATCATCATGCCTTCTTAACTTACTAACTTACTCAGATTGCGTTAATTTTGTCATTTTTCCTTGATTTTTGTGCTTCTATGATGGGTGAGCAAGCTATGTAATTAAAATGTTTCATTGTTCGTCTGCTTTAAGTGCGTTTATTGTAAATATTGTTGTTTCATTTTGAAAATTCACCAGTTGCTCGTTGCAGTTCCAGTACCTTACTCGATCTGCTCTGTGCAGCTTGACGCGGCTGAAATATACTCGGTGGGTATTCTCCGCGGAGCAGAGCGGATGTGCAGATGTGCCTGGTGGTGAGTTGTCAGGTGCTTTTTAATATTTGACCAAGCTTTAACTGTGAAAAGCAACCCCCTCACCAAACCTGCACAAAATCATATTGGCAGTGTTGTCCACATACTTTTGGCCACATTTTGTTGTCTCTCTCTCAGACACAGAGACGCTCGTGCCTTCCCTCCAGTTTCTGATGGCATTTGATCTGCAGCCAGGCGTCGGCCTGCCCGACTTCTCGTGCACGTATGTGTCACCGTGTCCATCTGTCTCTGCAGCGCCACGCTGACTTTCATCTTTTTTGATCGGCGGTGTCACAACATATGGACTCCTGGACGCGTCTCGTCCCGCACCCCGCCCCGAAGCCAACAATCTGTCCTGGAACGCATTCAGACGTGTTATGAGTCCTGACTCACAAACACTCACCTCTTCCCCGTTTTGCTTTTATAAATAAGGAGACGCATTTATCAGACGAAACGTGACACGTTTACAGAGGAGTTTCCCAGCCTTTCATTAACACAAATGTTTCCACTGATTCATATTCAACACCGCTTCTTAAATGCTGCTTAATTTGATCTGTTTCTTTTCCTAAATTGGAGTCCACTTCAATGTGTGATAGGGCAAATCATTTCCCATGCAGCTACACGAGTTGGCTCCTTTTTTACTGAACAGAATTGGACCGCGCCCAGTTGAAATACTCATTAAAAGAGACCCATAAACAAAAGGATTCAGCGCTCGGTGTAAGAATCCAACACTGCGAGGCTTTTTTTGGTTTTCACCGACACTCTTTTTGCTGTAATGCTGTAATAGTTTAGCTCACTCAAATGTTCTCATGTACCTCTACTGGTTTTCTATCCATGCAGATAGTTTTGGTTTGATTTGGCCCTGCAGATTTGCCTCCGTTCCAGCACAATGTAAGTGAAAACAAAGTCTTTTGTTGTTTTTCACAGCTTTTCTCTTTCCAGGAACAGGATCTCTGTTACTCCACTGAATATGCGCTCAACAGTTCCACGGAAAACTGGACCGACACCAAATGTAATTCCATTGACATTCAACTGACCCCTATTGTATAGAGCCAGGAGAGGTCCCAAAATCTGGGCAGCTAAAAGCCAAACCTGGATACTGTCGCACTAAAGGAAAGTGTTTTGTAATTTGGGGTGAACTAACTCTTAATACCATTTGTTTCAGTCTAATACTAACAAGTCCAGACCTGAATTCCAACTAAGCACACAAAGACGTACGTTTAAAGAGACTTGCACTTGTTTTGGGGAATACTTGTGGTTAGTAACACCGAGTACTTTCCAATCGGCGGTGACACATCGTTGCAGCTGTCGGTGCTAATGTGATTGCTCAGCTTGTGGAATGCGAATGCTTTCCGTCGCTCACACGGAGAGAATAACAACATGTTTACAGCCAAGATAACAATAGCAGCAGCTTTCTGTTGCTGTGGAGGCGTGAGCTGGTTCCCTTTTTCAAAAATCCCATTTTCAAGAATGGAATTTCTCACTTTGATTTGAGGATTCAAAGCACGATTCGTCTGCAGTAAAGTTTTACCCGTGGATATGTGTGATGACAAATCAAAACTAAGGGGCAAAAGTAAGGAGCCACAGAGAGAAATAAAAGATTTCAACAACAAAGTCCAAAAGGGACTCCAGTAAAATGACCCTCTTTTCCCTGCACCCCCACACCCGCCTCCTTGATTTCCGGCCTGCCTGCCGCTAATGTTTCTTGGAAAAGATCAATCGGTGGAAGCCACAGGGCTGGAGGGGGGCCAGCACCGTGAAGGCATGTAAGGCCCTACAGACAGGCAGCCAGCCGCTCTGCAAGCACAACAACAGATGGGGGGTGACTGTAGTAGTAGTGGTGGTGGTGGTGGGGCTGCAGAGCCCTGGAGACACACATCTGTACAGGATACACACACGTGCTGAATACTACAAAACATGTGTCGATGGTTAGTGTGTGTGCTGAACAGAGGGTTGGACCGATACTGGGGGTTGTGAGGGCTGATGGTGACCGTTTTAGACAGACGTTTCTGATTTTCGTGACCAATTTCTGCATCTTAAAAGTTGTCTCGTCTTGGGATATATTAAAGGGGCACTTCACCAATTTTACACAGCCGGTTAAGGAGACATTGTTAGCTCTTGTTAGCCTGTGGAAAGTGTTGTATAATGTTTCCTGTGGCTCTTGATTAGCTTTGTTGAGTGATGTCATAATGATGTCATTTGACCTTTTGGCTTGCGGACCGCAGATTTATAACAGAGTTAAAACAGGTGGCAGACATGTGCATTTAGCCGGAAGGTTGGAGGTTGGAGTTGCATTGTGGGAAAGATAGGATCAAGTGTTTTTGGAGGATATCTCGACCTCTGCTGCAGCAATCTTGATCACTCTTTTTCTTAATATGCATCTTGCAACTCCCTAAACTTCACGGAAATGCTTACTAAATCATTACAGTGCTCTTTTAAGCCTTTGGGCACATAAATCATGTGCAGGAATAAGCCTGAACGTCTCAATAAATAAGCAAAAGTCAGGGGGAAAAAACGCCTGATGGGCTGATATGCAGCAGTTAATGCCTGAATATACTGGAGCAGACAACCTGCACACAGAACATCTCAAGTATTTATTTAGAAAACACTGCAGCGTCGACATTAACCTTCCAAATGGGTCCAAGTTCATTTCCTGTTGCTAATATCAATAACTGAAAGGAAATAAAGACGGCGGCCCGGCTGTTACCTAGCAACGCAACTCCAAACGTGTCTACGGTGGAAGCGCTCCCGTCTCGTTTACAGTTTTTGCATTTTACAGTTAATTTATTCCCTCTGTTCCAATCACCTGAGGCAAGAAGCCAAGTTTATTGCAGATGATTTGTTGGTGGAGAGCCCGAGAAAACCTGATCACATTAAGAGCCGAGCTTGTATCTTTGGTAAAAATGTGTGAAAATAAACTAAAAACATCCTTAAGGTATGTTGTGGTCACAGCCTGCAGCCATTTCTTTCCCCATATGTTATTGCTTTATTGAATTTATGATGGATCATGACAAAAATGAAAGCACGCACCAGGCCGGTGCTGCAATTAGTAAGACTGTGCAGTGACAGAGATCACAGGTTTGTTTAAGCGCTATACCGTCTGCTGAGTGGCCACAATCTGCCAAAGTGTCCTTGAGCAAGACACGGTCCCTCCTTTCTCTTTTGTATATCAAAGACTTTAAATCCATTATGAGCCCAGCGAGGCGTCACACACGCACAAACATCGCTTCAGTCGTTCAACATCACAGCCGCGTTTTGACTTTGTCACTGGTTTATAGATTTCCTTTTACAGGGATGATGAGCTGCTCCCTTCACTCGGACGGTTTTCATTTCATCGCCGCGATGACTTTCCCCTCATCAAAGTGAAAAATCAAAGCCCGTTCGGTCAAGCTTATTACCTCCCTCCTCTCCGCGTGTCATAATCACGCTTCATCCAATAAGACTGTCACTGGGAACAGCAGTGGAAGGATTATTTCGGAAATGTCTCTTTTTGGATTTCAGTCTCCATTCATCAAGCTGTGGCTTTGTTTGAAACAGGACTCCCTTTTTTTCTGTTTTTCATCCCTTTGCTCAATCCGACAAAAAAAGAAATAATTGCTCGTTCATGTTTTATTCCTGGCTTATTATTTTTTAAAAAGTGTTTCTGTCTACCTTTCTGCTCCTCTTGCAAATTGTCTGCTCGCTGCGATGAGTCAGTCCAATCGATGAAAAACAATAAACCGTAAAAAGGTAAAAAAAAAAAAAAAAAGAGGTGTGTGCTGGTTATTGGCTCAACACCGCATGCATGTGTCACTATTCTCAGCTCTGCAGAGATGTGACATTTACTGATAATGACTGTGCAATGAGATACTTTGCATTTGTATTTATTTTTTTACTCGGGTCGGGGTGTGCGAGGAGAATTAAGCAGAAAACAGTTCTGCGATTCCTCCGATCATCCTCCCTCTGCTCTCCCTCACCTCTTATGCTAGCGGTCGGCTATCTTGGTTGATGACCTCAAGCTGTTTGGGAGCTCAGGAATTCATCAAGAGGATGGTTGCCATGGCGATAACGGGGCAACAGGCCGAGTGAAGTAACCCTGGCTTGTCTTTCAGCGAGGCCAGACACCCTTATCTGGCGTGAGTCACTCCGTCTGTCACACGCACACATGGTTTTATAAGTGCATAGCATACGTACGCGTATGCAAACACGCACGCATGTTTGCCAGATGTGCAGGCTGATTGCAGCAGGCTGAGAGCTGGGAGTTAACTCTGGTTAAATGCCTCTTGGCAGGGCTTAAACACACACACACCCCAACCCTGGATGGGATTGAACAACAACACCCCCAAGGTTACAGTTCTGCGATTACGTTTAGCTATAAAGCACAAACTTGCTTGTTTATTGCGTGTAAATGGGAGGATGAACTTTCTGTCTGCACATGGTTGTGATTTGAGGCCCTGAAATCAGAGAGGAGGAAAGTTTTGTTTGGTTCTTTCTGTACGACCAAATTAGATATTTTGGTCGGTTTCATGTTAACTGTTGCGACCAGAAAACAGTCATCAATGCTATTTTGGCTATTTTTTTAACATTAATTCAGGAGGGCGTGTACGACAAACAATTGATTTAATTTCATAGCTTGGACACGAAATCTGAGAAACCCCCCAAAGGAAAACGCAACCATCCAATTCACATAACTGTCTAATTTCATGATTTAACATCTCAAACCTTCTTCCCTTTTCAAATTCATCATCTGTTTCTTTTTGTTCCATCAATCATTATTAATCATCACCTTTTCAAAAGGCAGAAAATCTAATTTTATCTAACAAAAAGCGTCACATCCAGCATCGCCGTCATCTCGTCTCTCTCGTCTAATGTCAAGTCCTATTTAAAGCTCGTTCCTCCGCAGCCCCTCCGGGGTTGGATGGGAGTTTGGCTCTCAGCACCAACACCAAACCCCAAACAGCTGCTGCTGCAGACCGCTCTGCCATCGAGGCAGCGGCACAGACCCGACGCGACTGTCAGCGGCCTGTTGGTTAATCTGCTTTTCCCACAGTGAGCTCACAGCCACGAGGAGCCAGCGTGGTGACGGACTGATAGAGTTGGAAAAGAAGAGATACTGCAAAGCTAGTGCGAGCGTACTTGTCTGCCATTAGAGGAAAAAGTCGTGGAAGGGGACGGAATGCTACGTGTGGAGGTTTTAGGTCAAGTCTTACTCAAGGACACTTTCAGCAAGGTGAAACAGGTGGAAGGGAAGAGCAGGTTCTGTATTGAGATATTGTCTTGTCTTCGGGTGAAAATGAAGCTACGACAACAAACTTTTGCTATCAGATTTTAAAATATTCTCAGTCCCATCCTCACCCCTCAGCAACTTATTGAGTTTACTCCCCCAAAAACTTTTTATTCCTCTTGGGGAACCGTTTACATTGAATCTAGCCTGAAGCCGAGGTAAACAGTATCTGTAAAGCCCAGACAGGCGTTGAAGAAGCAGATGGTGGATGTAGTCAATCTACAATTAAAAGAAAAATCAATGACTTTACTGGTTTTGATTGGTACTTGTCTGCTGCATGTTTAGCTCCTTTGTTTTCTTAGCTGCTTCCTAGCATTGTTTAACATTTCTGCAACGACTCCCTCTCTCTTGACAGGAACTTAACTGAGCCCTCATGACACCCGCCCACAGAGGAAAGCCCGCTCGCCAAATCATCCACAACATCGCCGACTTCTGCCAAGAGATGTGGGGTGTGGGGATTTAGGCACGTAGCCACATCGACAGCCGTCTACGGCAGGGAGAAGGCAAGAGGCGTGAGCGCTCATGCCTAGATGTACAGATGAGAGAGATCTGCGGGTACAGGGGTGGTACCGGCTGCCCTGTCCCGTCCTGTCGAGACAGGGGGAGAGAGACGGTAAATACACGTCTATTATTGAAACACTCCTGTGAGGATTAACAGGAAATAGATACACACCCAAAATGAAGTGTGAAAGCCTGTGTGTGTGTGTGTGTGTGTGTGTGTGTGTGTGTGTGTGGGTGGGTGGGTGAAGGAAAGTTAGAGGAAGAGTTGGAGATTTAACATTTCAGACAGAGAGGGGGACGTGTAGAGAGAGAGAATATAATTGAATTGAAGAGAGCAAAAATGGCTATGTTAATGAGGATTAAGACGAAACCAACACCAAAGACAGGGAAAAAAGACACTTCATGGCATAAAAAGAGAAAGAGGACAAGAGACGGACAGAAAAAAGAGTCATTTTTCAGAGAGTGGGTGATTGACAGCTACGGAAAAGTAGAATATTTAACCGGAGGGACCTGCAGTCGACGTTGACCTCGTCTGATCACTGCAGCTCCTCGCCTGATATGAACCCACCCACTCATCTTTAAAAAACACCAATCCCTTCTCCTTTTTCACATACTTTAGTTTCCAAGGAAACAAAGTCATCCCAGCTGCTGGCTAGACAGAGAGACAAAACTGAAGGGTGATCTTTCCCCCAACCGGTCTCGATTGTTCTCGTCGGACAAACAACAACAGCGAGTTCCATCCTTCTCGGATGCCATCGACAGGCCATGATTTATTCAGAGCTGTCTGTGAGCGCTGAGGGGACACACACACATATTCTGCACGATCATGCCTGCAACACCCGTGCATCAGCAGGCACTGTGGGAAAATGAACGTCGACAGAGCCTCCCTTTTCTTCCCTTTTCATCACCGCTCTCTTCCTCCCTCATTATTCTTCGTTCTTTCCTGCCTTCTGTCTCGCTTGTGCTGTATTCCCATCTCGCTGTCTTTCTTCCCCGTCACCCCCCCTGATGATTCTTTCTCACCGTCTGTTTCCCCCTCTACAGCCCCAGCCCTCGCAATATGACACAAAGACAGATCACACACACACACCTTCGCTGTTTTTTTTTTTACAAACACACATCCAGGTCTAAGGTGCATGTGAATGAGTGTGGGTACATGAATGAGCGGAAACACTTCCATCGAGTCGTTCCTTTTCATTTGGCAGTGGGTACTCCAGCGGGGGTTTAAATAGGATTTATAATTTTCTACTGAGACCCAAGAATAATATCTGAACGTGCGTCTGTTTCTGGAAGGAGGTCACCAAATATGATAGGAAGACATCTGAAAGGTGGAGAGTGAATCGTGAGCATCAGTCCGTAAACTTCAGTAAACACAGACGGAAACAAACAAACAAACAAAAAAAAAAAAACGGTCCATCATTTCCAAGTTTCTCATCTCCACAGGTTTCACAAGGCTGTGAAATATCCATCTCTTTGCTTCGAAGCGGCCCCCGTTACTCTCAGCAGGCTCGGGTGAAGAAAAGGAGGATAGGGGGCGGGGTAACAGAAAGAGAGATAGCTTGGTTCCTCCCCCAAAAAGGGAGGAATGAGGAAATCTATGATTTTGTTTATCCAGTGGTTGTATCCTCTAAATGATCTCTCCGTAAATCCATGGTGGATGTTATTCAGTGCTCCCTTTTTTTGACCCCAAAATAATGATTTTTTAAGAGATTTTAAATCCCTGCAACATCAGTGCTGCCTGGTGGAGATACATGTAGTATCGCTCCAATGAGAGATACAGTTCATCAGTACCGTTCTGCCCCCAAAACTCAGTGTTGAGGCCTCACTCAGGCCTGACTAGTTACTTCACTCATCTCTTCCTAGCCGAACTCCTAGCCCTCTGTCAGTCTAGACGCTCTGCTGTAAGGGTTCTCCAGGAGGTAGTGGTACCGGTCATAGTGCTCCAGCATGTACTTGGGGGCGTACATGTGCTCTTTGGGGTCCACAGGGGGATATTCCTGCTGGGAGCCATCGAACCAGCCCCCGGTCCTGATCAGATCGCGGATGTAGTTGAGGTCACGCTTGTCCTCATAGTCGCCCCACCTCGGGAAGTCTCCGTTCTGCGCCGACACCAGCTTGAAGTAGATCCCCTCAGGCGTGAAGCACCAGGAGCAGTGCCACCCGGCAAAGTGAAAGGGGCTGCCCACTGACCACTGCACCAGGATGTGGCCTGTGTCGTTCTCATACTTACGGAAACCGGGCATGGTGTAGTATTCGCGGCGCCGAAGCTTGATACCGTCTCCATCATAGACGTGGTGGAGCATCCCCACCGTGCAGCCTGACACCACCTCTAGAGAGCCAAACTGCTTCCAGAAAAATCCGTACAGTGACTGGATGTGGGGAGAGAGGAGAAGAAAACAAGGATAATGAACAGATTGCCTGAAAGGAGGACATTGAACAGACCAATTTCATGAATGACGCATCCATCAACCATCATCCTGGAGAAAAACATTTGATTAACTACACACACAAGCTGACATATCGCTGCTACCTTGCGCATGTGGATGGCGAAAGGCTCCGTCCAGCCATCAAACAGCTTGAGGAAAAGGAGGCCGTCAAGCGCCGGGATTTCATCTGCGTCATTGATGACAAAGACGTCGTCCGGTCTCGCGCCCACCACCCTGGACATGCCGTTGTGTGTCAGGAAGGTACGCAGGTAGTCATCAGCGATCCAGCCGTCCTGCCGGCCTCCGTCTGGGAAGTGGTCGAGGAACACATAGAGGATCTTGTGACGTACGTAGTCGTACGTACCATTGAGGAGGAGGCGCAGGAAACTGGAGAAAAAAATTACGAATGCCATTTATTGCCATTCTTTTATCCAAAGAAACATACAGTGCCATGAATTTGTGTCACATTTGTATAACTATTTTGCACCTATCATTTTTAATAGCGATTGATTTCCACTTTTTGACTTTTTGTCAAGATCAGATTGCCATTTCAGAATCAGTCTGCATTTAAAAGTTCCCATGTGGAGTGTTTTACTGCTGGTGGGGCTACGAAGCAATATTTCCATGAGTGTTTTGCATCTCATGTTTTACTAGCGTGTGGTCCATGCAATCCACATGTGTGTTGACTTTCAGCAGGAGGGAAATGGAAATGGACATGATTATGAACACATTTGTTGAACTCTTACAATGCGTTGCAGCATTCTCCTAAACAACTGTAGTAGATGGGGACTTGATTTAAAACGTAAAACAACAAATAAAAAAAACTAAATAGTTGGTTCACTGGTGCCATTTAATGTTTTTTTTGGCAGGGAGGTTGTTTTCTTCCATTTTAAAACATGTCTCCATCTACTTCCAAGAACGCTGCAACGCTGTTTTGCTGTGAAGCTCCAGAAATGTTCTGTGGACTAAGAAACGTCACCCGACATTCTGCTGGCATAGGGGTGAGCACATAATGACTGAATTTCGGTTAACTTTTCCTATAAACTGCATTACCATGCAACAATAAAGTGACTTTGTCAGAAAATGAACAGATATTTAATGGATTACACAACTGAAGCATGCTTCAAAAGCCTGCTTGATTGATATTTCATACTGCAGAGAACAGAATGGAAACCAATGTTGCCTGGTGCAGTAGAACAAATACATCTAAACTGTGGAAAAATGCATTATGCTGGCAAAATGTTGCACCAGAGATAAAGAATAACAGGCGACAAAGGTCCTTGTTTGACAAATGACGCCTTTCAGTCAAAAAGCCCACTGTCCATACACCAACGTGACTGGAGGAACAACTCAATTAACCTGGAGAAATGCATAGCAGAAGAGATTGTTCACTGAATGTAGCTGCTTTCATGCAGTGTCACATCCGATGACTGAACACACCAATCTCTCCCCCCAAGGCTCCATGCAGAGTCGATCGTGTCGCTCTTGTCATAATCTGCTGTAAAATTGCTCCCGAGGCATTTCATGTTGTTGCCAAAGGAACTTCACTGTAATTTTCATTCAGCACACTGATAGTCAAGAAGCATGAAGGTTGGCTGTAAACAAAGATTGTAAGCTGTCAACGGTAACGAGTCGACGCATCGGCGGTGTCACAAATTGGCACAAACCTGGAATTTTCTGCAACTTTCGGATCTTGTACTAATGAATGTGAATATAGGGCGTAAATGGAGCTTTTCCTGTGACCTCAAATAACTAAGACTTGCCATGACATGATCAATATTGTATAATACACAACTCTGATATGAAAAAGATGGGATGCAAACTAACAAAAGAATGCACCGTGTCCCTTGCAAATGACCTAAATGAGTTTATCTCATCACTGAGCTGTGCTTCAAGTCCCGTCACCATATCGCACACTTTTACGTCTTTAATCCATCTTAAAGTTTGCTGAGCATGAATGCCATTTTAAAATGCCATTCTGTCAGGTACAAACCATCTGCCGATGGCCACACAGCACCTCAGTTGAGGATTAATGCTTAAACACACCTTGACCTTAAAGGCATGGCATGTATAACCTCCCGAAAAACAATGCTGTCTTACCTCAGAGGCCGTCTCTCTCCATAGGCAGTAAAGTTGGATTCACAAACGAGGAACAGATCGACGGCTTGGGCGAGCTCATTAAAGCGAGCATGCAGCAGGTCAAACTCGTGGTTAATGTTGATGGCGTTGATGACCCTCCGTGGGGTCTCTCTGGGCGTCAGCCGCTCCTTGGTGGGCAGATTGGAGTGGTACACCATGGTGGGAACCCCACAGTAAGGTCCGTGCCATCCCGGCCGACACACACACTTGACCAGCCGCTTCCCGTTGCCCCTGCTTCTGACCTTTGCTTTCGGAGCTACGGAGGGCTGCTGCTGTACTTCCAGTGGTTTCCGTTGCCCAGCAGCCACAGCTCGAGCACCTTCCCCAGCTCCATTGGCCACAGACCCCCCTGATTTCCCAGAGTACTCCTTTGGGGTAGCCACCTCCGTCCCCTGCCTGAAGCAAAGGGCCCCAGCTTTGGTTCGGACAAAGTAAGAGGTTTTGTCGTCTTGAAGCTGGTGAGTGCGGGTGTGGAGGTCTCCCATCATTTCTAAGGGGTCTGGCATTGTGTCCTTATGTAACGCCACATGGTGGTCTCTCGCCGCCAATGGGACCTCTGGAAGGTCAGGCCCGACAGGTTGGGCTGGGTGGCTCGGGTTCCGCGGTTTCAAGTGGTCTTCAACTCTTTCCTGGACAGAAAATTGGAAAAGAAAGTAGTTTAGCACCTTGAGAGCAATTTGAAAGTTGGTAACAAACAATGAGAAAAGTTCCAGTTCAGTGTCTTTGGATCGAGAACTGAGAGCTGGGGACAGTGCACACTTATCTTGTCAAGTTTATACCAAAATTTGCCCACTCTGAAGACCAAAGGAGATCCAATTTGGTGACTCATAAGAAGTTAGTACCAATTATATCCCATCCAAAGCATCCCACTAAACTCAGAGTTGGCCTGAGAACATGTTTAATGTGTACAATTCAACAAGTGTTTTTATTAAACGTAAAGAATGCAAAAAATAAAATAAATAAATAAAATTACATACGTACACATACAAAACTCAAAGACAAGTGAAGTTAAAGACGAATATCACATTAAAACATTACATCAGTTTTATAGGATCTGCTCTCTGCTATAGTTATACAGCCAATATGCTGCTACCTGCCTGTTTGCACTGTTGTATTGTTGTATATTTGTGTGTTTTTAATGGTGTGCTGTGCTATGTATAATGTTTCTTTTCCCAAAGTACAACGAAAGTACAAAGAAAGATTCCTGCAGAGGTTGACGATAGTCCATCCATCCATAATGTTTACTTGTTACAGTGGCCCATGAGATAGGACACTTTGGAAACCCATGTCTTACAATCCAAGCACTAGCCGAAGTTAAACTTCATGTTATATAATTATTACATGTTCTGATTACTTATACTAAGTTAGAGTTCGTTTGCAAAGATTTCTGTCTCTATGTATTTTATCATGGTGCTGGCAAAAAATTGTCTTGATGATTGGCTTTTTATAGTTCCTACTGCCTAGAAATGTATTTCTGTGCACACTGGACCTTGGACTTTTTAGTTATATTGTATCTTTAAAACTGCATTGTAACTAGGTAACTGGGTGAGTAACATCAAAATCGGGGCAATCATTTGTTTCTTGTCTCAAAGCCTCTGTCAACAAGGGCGTGGGAACTACCTGAAGGTTGAAAATGTATTTGCAAAGTGATTAAGGTTGAGCTTAAGATTAATTTATTAATATTTGTCTTGACGTAAACCAGACATTGCAATAAATAAATATTAACAAAAGCACATGTTCAAACATGGCCTGAGATTAAAAAAAACGAGCAACTGGGCAATAAAGTGGCAGAGTAATAGATAGGGTAAAACACAGCAATAAAATAGGGTAATAGCCGGATAAGATAAAAGATCGATCATGTGTGATGTAATATTACATGAGAATGACCTCAACAGGGTTATAAAAGCGAACAACATATGTACTCTTGATTTCTTTTTCCGTTTTCTGCTGTCCTTTTTTAAAATGCAGAATTATTCAACTTCCACCCACTTTTGATTAATCAAATCAAATTTGTAGATTTCTTAAATAAAATGACACATATCACAAAGTTCATGAAGATTGATCATTGTCTTCCTGTAGGTGACAGATGAGTAACAGAAAGGACCTGAGTGACTGGAGGTGAGCTTACGTAAGCACACACGACATTTTGTCTTACAGGACGAAGACATGACTGGATTTTGTTATAAAAATACAAAGAGATTGATTTTGGATGTGATCTAAAATGGGTTAATTTCAGCACAATGTTATCTCTTTTTTTTTTATCAACCTTTTATTCTTTGACGACACAATGGAGATTATGATTCCTTCTGCACTGCTTTGTTGTCCCACTGGAAGGCTGTTACAGATCTGGTGAGCTCAGATAAGGGTTCAACAAGTTCAACAAGTCTGAGCTCTTACGTTGTGAAGTGCATATTTTTAAGGGGATATTGACACTGTATCTTCTGATGTGTTGAATGGTTATACTTTGTCAATCTTTTGTCATCCTAAAGAGTAAATCAATAAAGATGTGTTGTACGGTCTGTATGATATTTTCCACTCAGAATACAATCGGTGAGCAAAACGCACACGTCTTTCTCTACCAGGTGCAGTCCAAACAACTTAGTGTGATTTCTGCCTCCCAAAACTGCAGAATGCTACATGTAAAAACTGCTTTTTTAGTAACGCTGGAGAAAAATCACAATGTCTTTAGCCGAAATTGGCTTTTTCAGAGCAGTCCTTGTTCAACAGTGGAGCGTCAGGTGCAGAGCGATTCCTCGGCACCTGACAAAAAGAACCAATTTGGGCTTGAAGCTTTACAATGTAAGAAAACAGAAAATGTAAGTAGTGTTTCACAGCGTTGCGAGATCTTGTTAGGGGGAAAATCCAATACAACAACACCACCATATTAGAAAGCTTATAACAACTAAAGAAGGCAGTCTCTATAAAAAAAAACAGTTTTATTGCAGGGTTGTTGTACTGCACTTACTGGTGACTTAACATACTGTAATAAAAGTTTACTAGTCTCACCTCATTTGGACTGTCTCCTCGCTGGTTCTCCTCCGGTTTCTCCCAAGGGTGAGGGGGCGCTGGCTCCTCCCTCAACCTCATCTCCAACCCTGCGCTGCCAATGATCCCAGCGCCTCCGACCATGACCCCTCCGATCCCCAGACCCAACCCTCCTCCTCCTCCTCCCCCTCCTCCGCCTCCCAAAGAACCCGGCAGGGCTCTGGCTTTGCTGTCCGGCTGCCGGAGAACAGGTAGGGGAGGGGCCTCTTCGGGGGAGGCGGGGCTGAGCGGGGTGGCGGCCGCGCCCTTCTCCCTCCAGAAGAAGCCGGTGACCATGATGAAGGACTTGATGTTGGGGTACGGGGCGGAGAGCTCACGCAGCAGGGAGACGTAGTGGAGGGCCTTGTAGTAGTGGAGGAAGGAGATGACGCACAGGCCCACCGTGCACAGCAAGAACACCCTGTGCCGCCGCATTTTCATCCTGGAAAGAGAGGAAATGAAGAAACATGAGTCCGACTAATAACATCAGAAAACAATTTCCGTTTTGAAATAATCTCTTTATTCTCATCTGCACCTCTGTGAGCGAAGCACAATTAACTTAAAAGTAATGTCCTCGGGGTTGTCCAACAGCACACACACACGCCCACACACACAAACACACACACACACACACACAAAATCAATCACCACTCCTTTACTTTGGTGAGAGCAATAGTCCAAATAACAGGAGGAAAGTGTTAGACTCAAGTGCACGGAGCCATGAACCTGCATTTTAGCCTTCAAGCTAGAATGAGTGCAACAATATTCAGCGTTTTTCCACTCAGACTGTTGTTTTCTCCTTTAATCCTCAAAGACCGAGAACAATTGTTCACTGTCTTGTATTTATTTAATGGTCCTATTCTCTTCTAGCAGTCAGCATCAAGAGCCATAAATCATTTTGATTCAGTCTGGAGTCCCAATTTTATATTTGCTTTGTCTGAGAATGGATGAATTTACCAGAAAACCCAAAAAGTTTTGACTGGTGTTTTTTTTAAAGATGTTTTTAGACCTCCGTCAGAATTTATCTACGTCTGACCTTTCCTAAGCAAGTTACAGTTATTTACAGTTATTAGTTATTTATTAATCAGAGCGTCCACAATAATCACTCTAAATCAGCAGGGAGTGGTGCAAAGTAACAGCTGATTGTTACTGTTTGCACGTCCCTTCGCCTCCCTGTCGACTCGTCTCCCCTCTGTTTGTAGTATAGTCAGCTCTTATTCCATCTCTGCCATTGTAGATGTACACAAACAACTATAAAAAGCAGCAGGCGAAGAAAACAAACTGAGTGACACGTTCTGTTTGTCTGTCCGATCGATCGCTCCGATCTATTTCCGTACTACGGACAGCATCGCACCGACTCACACCTAGACACACACGTCTTAAATTAACCACATTCATTCCATCATTTCACAGCACAAATGCCCACTGACTTGTGGGGTTCACAGTGCCAAAACATGTAGACACTATCAAGCATAAACCACATGACAGCTTAGCTCACGTTTTGTGCACAACGTCAAAGCCATTACGCTTCATGGCGACACTATTTGACATGACTGCTCCCTCCATCTCTTTAAAATCAACTTCAATCTCCAGTGGGAAATACTGTAAGAGGAGGACAGGGGAGATAGCATTAAATATTACACAAAATGTATTTGATAGAGACAAAGGAGGTGGCAGATCCTATCAAACAGGTGCTGGTTCCAATCTGGGAGGTCCTGGATCCTGTCCCGGCACAAACTAAGCCCTGCTAAGGGTGATTTCTCTACTTTTTAGTGTTTTTCCATCTCATTCTTTTGTATTTGCAGCCTGCAGCTTCACCACTGTGGTTCACTCACCACTCATCAGCATATTATTCATGTAGGTGACAGCCCAGCAACAAATTGGCACACGTAAGCAGATAAATGGTGAACATAAGAAGCATTTACGAGCTTAAGAGCCAAATATTTCCCTCAGTAGTAGGTGGAGACCAAAACCGAGCTAAAACGAGAGTGAATATTGGATTTAGCTTCATAATTTGGATTGAAACATCACTCTAAATGCTAATTTCGCCCTGTAACACGATCACCATGTGCCATCTTGAAAGGGGCTCTTTGGAGCTTCTGTGTTGCGCTGTAAGTTGTTACTTTATGTTAGCGGACTCCGTTTCTGAAAGAACATTTACGTCTGTAAAAGTTCAGGTTGTATTCAATCCACAAATGTTGGAAAAACTGGTTCCTACAAGTATATTTGGCCACACTGAGAATCAAAGGCCTGATTTTGGTGGTGCTGTGGCCTCACTCTGTCCAGTCAGCTGTACATAATTTATGCCAATGATCGCGCTGATTAAATGATTGGATTTAATTTCCATCCTGTAGCTTTTCATTGAGGACGATAAAGGACAGAGGAAAGAGTGAACTGAAAGAAGAGAAATCAGAATTTCCACGGATGTCTGGCTTCTCATGGAGGACTTGCTAAGTGTGGACGATACGAGAGATTTCTATAGAGTGAGACGGACCAGACAGTTCTTATCGAGTCCTGTTTGTAAGCATCTGCCTGATCCGTTTCACTAACATTTTGTTATAATAAAGAAATTGACTCAATAGAGCATAAAAGTGGACTCAAAGCTTCTGAATATGAGCATCTGTCTTGGCTTTGAATGGGGATTTCCTTTTTAAGGCCAGGCACAGGCAGTGCCGGGTCAAGGAACGGGGACACTCGATGCTTACGCAGCAAGATTTATTATTGTACCCTAATCCATCTTCGCAAAACGCTGGACGACTGAACACATTAAGCATACAATGTGCAGGGGAAATGAAAAAACAAAACACTGAGCTAAGGGGGGGAGAAAAAGAACCAACTCTGCCAGTGACCTCCCAGCAATGCATCGCATGAATCTGAAGTAGCTTGTTCAGCACAACCCACCCCTTCCACCACCCCGAGGGTCCTGACTACTGGATGTGAAACGGGAAGAGGAGAGTGATGTGGAGTGTGAAGAAGGGCAGGGGGGGAGTGAGGTCCAGCTGAAGATGGGGGAGGACGAAGGGGAAGAGCGGGAGAGGATGGGATGGGATGGGAGGTGGTGGTGGTGGTGTGGAGAGATGTGGTCCAGTGGAGGGAGGATAGCAATGAATGAGGCATGAGTTGGTGCCTAGAGGAGCGAATGTCAGGCCAGAGAGGAGAAGAGAGGAGGAAGAGTGGTAGTGCTCTGTGAGGATGAAGCATTTTACAGTCAACAGCTGAAAACGGATGCATTAAGATCCTGACTGGAGCTGAATCATGTCAGTCTATAGTCCTGAGTCAAGTCAGGTAAGTTCCAAGTCAAGTTTCAAATGAAAGACCAAATCAAGTCCCAAACTTTGGTTTGGTCTGCACTGCCAATCACACGTCTCCCTTGTTCACGAAGCCTCATTGGCTGCTGTCAGACTGATTTAAAATTAATCTGTTGGCAGACTTCGGGAGGATCTCATGTCAGTCCAAATCAAACAGATTATGTCCAACTGAAGTCAAGTTTCATTTGTGTTTTGAAAAGGGAAAGTTCACCCCCAAATATGATGGAACAAGATGGCACTCGGCACATACAAGAATACATTTAACACAGAATTAGCACACAAACAAAGAGGAGCACTGGTGACGATAAAGTAATAAGTGATATCGGTCGAGATGACATTTTTCCCCCCATATTTATTTATTTATTTTTTCAAAATTGAAGATCCAAGCAGTCTTTGAGATTCTGGTGCTCTTTTCAGGTCATGTTGTGGGAAGGAAATCTGTCCCACGCTCCCCGTGTTTTCACTCAACCAGCCCTAATACTGCAGCGCTGGCACAAATATGCAACCATCTACGGATAGAGACAATTTCACGTTGTGTAACTACTCCATTTTCTTTCCGAGATGCTATGCTGCTTTTGCAAAATATAAATGAAGCATACATAATACCTCAGTTGACATGAACACAAATCATTCATGGGAGCGAAGAGGATGAGAGGGATGAGGAGATGGGAGCAGAAGGGAGAAAAGAAGACAAAGGAAAAGCGGAGATGAGGTGGAAGCTGGTGGTGTTTGGTGTATCACTGAGGCACTGCGCCACCTCATCTTCCACTGCCACATCCTTTCACTTCCCCACGATTATCTGTCATCTTCAATTCCCCCTCACATTTGCTCCCTCTGTCACTCCACTCTTCTCCGTCTCCCCCACAGCTCGCAGTAAAAAGACAAAGAGGCGGAAGCGAGGGGTGAATCAAAGTCTCGTCTCTCGCGCGGAGAAATTGAAAGAAACAGTGACGGAGAGCAAAGTGAAAGAGGTTTTCTTCCTGTTTTACCAAAAATGCACGGATGCCGCATGTCAGATTTGCTGATGACCCAAAGAAGAGTCGCAGAATAGTGGAATGATTGTTGGTGCCACTGTTGCAAAGACAACTGGATCATTTCCTCTTTCCTCAACGTCGCAGATAACAACAACAAGGGACAAAACGTGAGTTTATTCAATCATCCATCCATCCTCTTCAGCTTATCTGGGGTTGGGTCAGGTTATTCCAGGCGCCCTTCTCCCTAGCAACACTTTCCAGCTCGTCCTGGGGGATCCCGGAGGCGTTCCCGAGCCAGATGTTGCACTCCCAGTTGGTCATGCCAAGAAAACCTCCAAAGGGAGGCGCCCAGGAGGCATCCTAATCAGTCGCCCGAACCACCTCAGCTGGCTCCTTTCAACACAAAGAAGCAGCAGCTCTACTTTGAGCTCCCTCCAGATGTCCGAGCTCCGCATACTATCTCTAAGGCTGAGCCGCTTGTATCCGCGGACTCATTCTTTTGGTCACTGCCCAAAGCTCATGAACACGGGTGAGGGTTGGAATGTAGATCGACTGACACACCAAAAGCTTCACCTTCCAGCTCAGCTCCACTTTCAAAAGTGGCCTTGGCAACAAATAGTAGTTTTACTGCTTTGAGTGTTTGTTGAGCGTTAAAACATAACTGGAAGGTTTAGCTGTGTTGATTATTTGGACCAGGTGTCTTTACCAGAAGAGGAAGAATAACAAAACAGTTGAATCATAAAGGGACAAACCACCAACCACCTTTTAAACATGCGTAAATACATAACAAGGTTCAAACTTTTGGAGAAAACTTTCATTCAATACTGAAAAGTTTTGAATAGTAAGAAAGAAGATAGAAAATTGACCAAACAATTTACCAAACGTAATGAGCCCGTCACCAAAGCATATTCAAAAGCACTTACAAGCAGAGCCGCATTTTCTGTCAACTGATTGTTGCCCAGGAGCCTCAAAGCCAAGCCATGAGAGTCCAACTTATTCCACTGTGCTCACGTCACCAGCCATTGTCAGTCTTGTTGCAAACCTTTCCTCTCCACTGCGATACTGCCTGTCAGGTTATGCACAGGGTGGAGTTCTACATGTGACGTAACAGTGTCCACCTACCTGTAGCCCTCATAAAAGGAAACACAATTGAAATTTGCATGGGCAACTACACTATCGGCCTAGCTGGAGGATAAAGGCAGTTTAAATGCATCGATCTAACCGTCACTGGTTTTGCATCTTACCTGCCTCCACCCTCTCCCTGCCTCTATTTTTCTATTGTTGATTTTTGCAGGGAGAGCGCATAATTAAAAAAGTGATAGTGCCAAAGATATCTGGCAGCAATTATTATTTTTATCTATTTGCATCTAATTAATCTGCAATCTGCTACATGTTTTAATAAGCAACAGTTTCGAGAAGACAGGACATGGCATTTAGTTGAAAAAAGGACGAGGCTGAAACACCTGACTAACCTGTTGAGTACAAAGTACAAAGCAGAGAACCCGGCCAATAGAGCACCACTGGATTGATGACAGAGACGGCTCGAGGAGGATGGTTAAGTGATTTTGTGTTGCTCTTCAACAAGTTGTGTGACATGCACGGGACAAAGGAATTGTCAAAAAATGACATTTTTCACTGGACGCCCATTTCTTTCAAACTTCATGCCCCAGTTTGTAGCAGAGGTTTTCTGTCTAGTCTCCAAGCCAAAGGTAATAAAACCCTGATAACGTCATGATTGTCAGCATCAGGTTAATTTTTTATCAGACTCTGTAAAGCCACATAAGGTACAAGGTACAAGATAATTCATCTGTCATCATACAACACAGGGTTGTATAACAAAATGAAAGTTCGCAAACTCCTTCATGCTACACAAACGCAGACCATATAAACAGGTATTAATACACAGACACACATAAACACGTAGTGCATCTTTTGAATCTGCGTCAGGGTGAGTGTAAGCAGCAACAAGATGGTGATGATAATGTGGTCGGCATCTCAGCAGTACTCAGTAATGTGGTGATGGGAATTAAACTTGTTTTGGTTTTAATTTTGTGTCCTGTAATCATTTTTATATTGACTAATATGTTAAAGCAAATAATGACCTAGTGAACAGATGGGTTGGCAGCATCAAACCTCATGCCGAGTTAAACTCGGTTGCATGATTTACACTGAAGCATTTTCCAAATAAGTCAGTAGTCATGCTTTTTGGCACAGGGCTCTGGTTAGAAGTCACATGTTGATATCCATCATAAACAAGATCTCTCAAGGGACACGAAGCTTAAAATACATTTCAAAGTATGCACAAAATGTGGTCAAACCAGTGACGGGTGAGAGCTCTAGAGAAGAGCCAACAACTAAAACAATATGAAAAGCGTTATTTATGTGCTCAGTATAGACTTTCAATGCATTTACTTCCTGAATTAATGAATCTTACATTCATTAATAGACTGTGCATTTGCTTTGAGAGCTCCTTTAGTGCGTAGCTGTTAATCTTACCATCAGATAGGAGATAAACCTGTGTTTCACGTCCTTTCATTCCTACCTGCTGTAAGAAACAGCACTTCAGGACAAACCAGTCTGTTAAAAGCCTTTTAAAATCTGAGCTGGGCAACACCCCTCACCCGTCTGTACGGTGATATCCAGCCAATCAAAACTGGGCATGTGTTCAGGTCTGGAATGCATTGAACTGAAGGGAGAGGACATTTTCAGAAAACTACTTTCTGTGTGTTTTCATTCAGGCCGGCTTGAGTTCCTGTGTTTATCCAACTGAAAGCTTTTTATTTGAGGACAGTCTGATATCAGAGGAGGTGGAGGGCGGAGCGATGGCCCCTCTCCCCTACAACACTTTGTTTATCTTATCAGTTTGGTCATATACTTTCACATCGCTCCTCCCAGACAAAAACTCCCTACTCTCCTTTTTCTTTCTCCACCCTCGACTTTGGCTATGTGGGAATTTTTTCAAAAGGTTTTGGGTCTGCACATGCACCCTTGGAGAGTTTAGAAAAGCCCAGACCGCCGGTTTGACGAACGCAGCCCAAACATTTGGTTTGGAGACAGGGAGGCCGATCGGAGTGATAAACAACCGCAGAGAGAACGTACGTGCCAGGAGCACTCGCACTGAACTCCTTCTAATTGCATCAGTCTGACTGTGTGTGTGTGTGTGTGTGTGCTGCCACTGCTGACCCGCTGAACCAATTTCACATTGAACTTGGTTGGTCCTTGAATTTGGGGCTCGCAGACAAAGGAGGAGGGGGGGTTCTGTCTGTCGTCATGGCTACAGAGGCTTAACGAGGGGCAAATTGCATCATTGTGCATAATGTGTGTTTCCTAATTGAAAACAAAACATATCAGTGCACACATCAGTTCGATTTTTGTTTTAAACAAGAGGCAAAAATCTGATTTAAAACAAAAAAAGGCGCAAACTTTACTAAAATCTGGAAAATTAGACCAAAAAAAAAAACCCCTTAGTGCAAACACTGTAAAGTTTCTGTACAAATCCAGCTCCTCATTAGAATCTAATTTGCATCTCCTTCCCATTTTTCTCATCCCCTGTGCAACAGAGCAGCATGTTGTGAGCTGTCAGTGTCAAATAAGGACCTCATTAACTGTAAATTATCGTGATCAGTCTCCTCTTGCAACAGGAAGATTTTGGGGGCGTAAAATCTGGTTGAATATAATTTAGGACCAAATGAGCCCTTTTAAAAAAAACACGGTATTTTTAGATCTGAAAAAAGCCTTCGTTACAAAACCTTTACCCACAAGAACGATCGAATTAAATAAACATTTGGTACCGTACGTTTCAGCAGTATATAGGTTTTGATATTTGTCGCCACAGAGGTCAGCCAGACACCACTGAAACCAGCCAGTTAAGCAACCCTTCCTTTGACTCTGTTGTTTGTGTTGGGTGGAGGAATGATTGGTGGGACGCCCGTGTCTATTTCTGTGCTGCCATCTATTGTCTGGACAGGAACACTCATGTTTTTTTTTTTTTTCAGACTAAAATAAGTAATCTGCACACTAAGCTAGCTTGGTTGCCAAGTGCTCAGTTTCACACTGTATGGCAAGTTTAGCATTTTAATGGTTGTGAGGCTTTTTGGTAACATTTCAATTAACTGCGGACAGACTTACACAACTTACTGCAAGTATTTCTTTCATGAACTGGCCAAAAATCAGCCACCATCATCATGTATCTACCGACAGAAGGCGACTAATCCTACACTTGATATACGGCACGCTATTTAGGCCTTGTTACACAAACATAACTATCAGTTGGGACTGGGATTCAATTTTCAGCCCTGGACTCAACTCCAGCAAGAGTACACAACCACAGTATGTGCAGATATAGTGTTGTGTATATAAGTGTTTACGCACACAGAGCCAGACACACAATCTCGCACTTGCTGGCTTTAAAAAATGTTGCCACGTCAGCAAAAGTCTTTCATAGGTGGAATGACAAATGATGCAGTACCTCTCCGACGTGCTTAAAGGCCTTTGTTTTATAAGAACTCAAGGCAGTGAAGCTTTGCGCTGTGTGTGTGTGTGTGTGTGTGTGTGTGTGTGTGTGATGATGATGCTCTATAGCCGCCTCGACTAAATCCCCCTTTTTTCTTCTCTTTCAGCACAAAGAAAACTCACAAACATCTTTTCCACATGGGAAAGGCTTTGGTATCGTCTCATCTGAACTACAAAGTCTCTCTCGGCTTATTCAGCACCACCCACAGTCTACTGACCAGTCCGTTGACCTCACCTAACAAGCACCCTGGGGGGATATCGAAAACGAAACAAAGCACCTTGGGTGCAGCAGCAGCTAGTGAGACAAACTTCCGACCAGACGATCACAAGTTTGGCCCAATTAAAGCGTCTTTTATGCGGCTCTGGAACAAAAGAAACCAACTTGTAATTGCTCTGTGTTCAACAAGACCCCCCACCTTAACATGACCCACAAACTTTAACAGGCCACCTTTTGTTTACGAGACGTGAAGCAACAAACCGGTCGGGGAATCCTGCGGCATATTTGAAATATAAAGCAATTGTCTTCATGGGTTTCACTGACAAAAGAAGAGTGAGCATCAGGTGGGATAGAGAAGGGTGATACGCGAGTGAGGACACAATAGGGATGCGTACATTCACAGTGACAGCCCGTAATGTCATATCCCTTTATATGCTGAAGGTCAGAAACAGAATAGCTCTGTAATCGAAAACCCACAGTATATAAAAGGTGTCGGGTTGATGCAGATCAGGTCACAGTTTAGCACACTTTAAAGCCTGTCTCCTTCACCTCAGCTCAGGATTAAACACAGATAAAGCCTAATAAATGGAAAATTGTGTTGCCAAGCAGATGGTGGCCATTATGGAAGCACCTGTATTTATTTAATGTTAGTCATGCAGTATTCCTCAGATCATTACTGCGAGCTTAACATGCTTTTATCAGCGCTCACTTCTATAGTGAATATCTTTGTGGAGTTGATTGCCTTTTAAATTAATACAGTTTGGGGCATTTGTAATTATTTCTGACTTCTTAAAGACAAAATGACTAATCAGTTAATGAAAGGAATAAATGTCTAATCCACAATCAAGATAATCATCAGCTGCAGCCAGAGGTATTTAATTGTAACACAGGCTAAAACCTGAAATCTCATTAACACTTTTCTACAGACTTTGTTTTTCTTGGAGGGTTTTTGTTCCAAAATCCATTTGAAGAGTGCAAATCGCTAATCGGATAAACAAACACTGCATGAAATTGAAACTAACTGAATATGACAAAAAAACTTACTTTTTTAAAGTATATTAAATCTTGATCCACAAGGCAACAACTACCTCCAGAGATGGGCGAGTTACAGAGTAAAAAATGCTTGAGCCATAAAGTTTAATGGAACTGATCCTCCCAATACCAGAGAATAAGAGTAAATCTCTCACCATGCACCGCTGACGGCACTCCCCCCTGTTGTTTCTGCTCGGCCAACTCTCTCATAGGTGGTTGCCTGGTTAACAGTCACCTGGATTGCTGCCCTTTACCCCTCCTTCTCCAAACATGCCACATGAGTGTGCACACACACTTTGACAGTCAACTGAAGTTTCCCATCATACTCTGTGTCATTCTGTGGCTGTATTTCCATTTAAATCAACCAGACGTACCCTTTAGCCTTGCTGGCTCGTCTTGCTGTTCCTCCTGTGGCATTAAAGGAACAGTTCACCCCCATGTATGGATGTATGGATGTATTTAGCAATGGATATCCAAGCATGGCCGCCCGTTCATGCCAATTATAGCTGTTCACACAGCGCATACTGCATGCTCTCCATGGAAAGGTTTGTTTGGCGTCTGTGCCCGTAATGCATGTTTACCGGAGTCTTTTTCCTGGATACATCTGGCCGACTGCCATGCTTGATTTGTGGCTTTTGAGTCATGTTTGACCTGTTGGTTCTGATGGTGTTAAGCTGTTCTTGACATACAGTATGTGATGCTTTGAGCTGTTGCTTTTGGATGAGTGCCACGTAGCATCTGTAGGCGCGAGTGCATCGTATGACCAAAGGCTTACATTTTGGCCACCACATAACCAGAAGCTCGTCAGCTCCGTCTTCATATGTTGTGATTGATTTGTTAGATAAAAGCATCCATAAATAACACAAACCAAACATTGACATACCTGACTGTTCCAGCATTTTGAGCATATTTTACTTTGACGCTGTGATATGCACCCATCGGTGTGTTTACACAGGATAAGGTGTTCAAATATAGCAGCACATTCATGCCGATGAAAGCTATTCAGTCAGTGCAAAAAGTTTCTCTCTCTTCCAACTTTCATGCCCATAATGCCTGTGCATTAGCGTCTTTCCCTCGATCCACTTAGCTGACTGCCTACGATTGATTTGTGGCTCTTAAGCTACATTAATTTTATTGCATGAAATTGTGGTAAGTAGTTTTTATACGAATGTGACGCTCTGTTGCTTTTAGATGAATGCTACGTAGCCTTGCTCAGTACAAAAATAAGGGTTTGATAGCTGTCCTGTTTGCATTGTGGAACAAAAGCAACCATAAATGTCAAATCTGAAAAATCAGATGACTTTAAAAACTTTAATGTGGCATTTTGCTGCTTTTAAGGACTCAAAATAGTAGATTTGAATCATGGCTCTTCATCTCTTATTCCTTATTCCAGTGGC
The DNA here is from genome assembly GCF_040436345.1 of Pagrus major. Taxonomy (NCBI): domain Eukaryota; kingdom Metazoa; phylum Chordata; class Actinopteri; order Spariformes; family Sparidae; genus Pagrus; species Pagrus major. The sequence continues at coordinate 7,157,439 of NC_133215.1, read as the reverse complement.
AGAACATGAGTTCCTCTTCTCCATGTTTACCTTTAATCATTACTGAGTTTTTGTTCGTACATGCAATCAAAAGTATTAAATTATGACTCTTTTCAGCCAGAAATAAAAGAAAGAAAACTAAAACATACAAATAGATGCAAAAATTAAACAGCCAGTGTCCATTATCGAAGATGGCCGTACACAAATCCAGTATCTTTTCACTTATAGCTTAAAGTTATGTGTCCATAATCATTTGTCCACAAAAAACACTTGGTTAGGGTCAGGAAAAGATCATTTCAGTCGTCACAAAGACGGCTGGAGATGCTTGACTACCCGTCAAATATATCCGCCACAATCACAACGGGAAACTGTGTCGAGTTCTTGTTAAAAATATCCACTGTTGTCACGCTTACAAATGTTGAAACAGTCTCAAACTGCCATCACTGGCTGCCTCCTCGCCTGTAACTCCACCACCATCCCCTCAACCTCCGGATATGTCAGTCAGTCAGACGTTTCATAGAAATGTCAATATGGTACGTAGGCTATGACACGTACAAATGTGAGCGTCTCAGTGGTTTGCTGTAGCGTTAACCGCCATGATTTCATTCTGGCGACTGGACTGCGGCTTCCTACACTACAATATCTAGAGTATATTCTTCTCCCGTCTCTTTTGCAGCAGAATCGGGGAATTCAGCTCTTATTCTCTGGGCTTATGGGTCACCGGTTTGGTGAGTCAGATGTCAGGAGAAAGCCAGCGTGCTAAGTGGGTTTCAATAATGCAGGCATGGTGAGGGCCCCAGAAAGTGTGTGTGTGTGTGTGTGTGTGTGTGAGTGTGAGTGTGAAACTGTGTGTATGTCAAGATAGAACCAGTGTTTAAGGTGTACATGAATATTGGGAAGTGGATGGCTGGAGCTGCGGCGTGAATGCGTGCTGCCTCTGAGAGATTTGGTGCGTGCGAGGAATATTGTTTGGGTGTGATTTAGTGTGTGTGTGTGTGTGTGTGTGTGTGTGGATTGAGGTGGGAGGATGGGAAAAGCCGGTGGAATGCCTCCATTCCTCCGACCTCATCTATAATTCAGCTCCGTGGCGGTCCGTGAGGTCTTTCCCTCGTTCCCCCCTGTTCGCTCTCTGCACTGAAGGTGGAGACAAGTGTTCCATGGTACATTTCACCGTCTCTCCCCATCTATCCATCCCCATCTAACGCTCCCTCTCCAGAGGCCTCGAGCAGCTGTGAGCAGCAGCCCGGCGAATTTCACCGAATGAAGATGTTGTGAACATAAAGAATGTGCAAAATGCACGTTCTCCGTCGTGTTACGCCGACCTCATCATCCACCTTGAGTTGATATCATGCACTTCCTGCTGTTTTTACCTTTTCCTTGAAATCACGTTTTTAATATCCTATTGTATGTTGTGTTTCTCCATTTGACGTGTTATGCAAAGCACTTGTGTTTGTGTATTAAACCTGTTATATAATTAAGCTTTACCAGCCTTTGCCACGATGACTAAGCTTTGATTCTTGCCCAGGACCATTTATTTGCATCCGTTTATCCCATCCCCAAAACACTGACTGGAGTTGTACTGAAGGCAAATAATGCACATTCACTTCAAACGTAAGAGGAAAAACAAAAAAAAGGTTAAATTGATGCCGCAGAGGTCGAAATATAGCTTTTAGTCACTTTGGGCCGAGCTCTAAAAACCGTTGCATTGCTGCCTAAATGCCCACGCTGCTGCAGGCTTTTTATTAAAAATCTGGACTGTCCAAGTCCAACCTGAGATCCCGAATGATGTCATTTGTGTTATATTCTCAAAATTCTTAAATTATCACAGCAGAAACAATACAACTGTTGTCTAGGGTGCTGAATAGTTAGAAGCCTTGAGGTGTCATTTATAACCAGAGCCCGACTGATATTTCAGCTGGCTGATATCTTCACAGATACATCGGTATCGGCCCATGATGCCCGATATGAAAACTCACACACAAAACACACACACAAAAAATAGAGGTTATTGTTAACCTGCAAAGTATCCTTCCTCCATTACATATCCTCATTGTAAGTGTTAGATGGGTTCATAAAGATGAGGTTACACTAGCATTTCCAAAATTCACATTATGTATTTATCTAACAGAATTTTCTGCTTCAAACCATATTTGTTGGTTTTCCCGAACCTTTTCACTGCAGTCAAAAACCGTTTGTTTGCCAGTTTGGCTCATTTATATTCATTAAAGAAACACTGATTTAATAAAAAAAAGCTCTTGTAATCCAATAAATCAGTTTATTCAAATGGAGGATTTAGTTTTGGGGTTTTATTCATGGTGATGTTCTGATAAAATACGACCACAGTTATTCAAAGCTACATTTGAAAACCTCAGAGGCTTCAGTGCAGCCCTGGTGTTTTCCCAGGTTGACTTCTAGCAGTGACATGTAATATAAGCGTCCTGCCCCTTTAATGGCAGGACGCTTATAGTACCACACCAATATAAACACAACAAATCAAACATAGTCTTATCCTTACCAGTAAATATACCAGTAATACTAGAAGCAGCAGCAGCCCGATGGAAGAACGACTGCAGTGCTCGTTTTAAGAATATTAGTAACTGAAGTAAACAGCATTCAGGCAGCAGCAGTGGTGGTCTGTGTTTCGGTTTTATGTCCTTGTATAAGTTTTGTTTGTAACTATAAAAGCTGCACAGTCATTGTACCTCAGGGACAATAAAGCCTCAGCTGAACTCTATTTTCCTCTCTCAAGGCTCACTCAGCCATTCTCCTTCTTCACTTCCTTCCCTCCTTCCTTTCTTTCTTTCATTTCAACTTTCTCTTACATTCTGACACCAGCAGTCTGCAGAGGCACTGACGACACGTTCAGACCCTGATCCTGTCTCAGCTGCACTGTACCATTTTCCTCTGTTATTACTTTTTTTTTTTTTTTTTTTGCTCCATCTCTGCAGTCTCAGCCCAGAAAAGGTGGCTCTCACATTAATGGAACACTGTCCTCCTTTTTTCTTCCCCCCGCAGTAACTTCAATTTAAATGTCATGTTCCTGCGGGCTGCTGGGTTTTTCTTGTATGTTGATTAAACCTTCGGCTGCTGCTCGGAAAGCTGTCAAGCTATTGTTATGCTTTATTATTATGGCTGTTATTTTCAAGCAGGAATGACGTGGGGATTCAGTATGTGGGTCCAACTCAAGTCCACTTAACTAACTAAAGACTAACGTTAACATGGGTGAGAGGTGCTGGAGGTAGGGTTGGGCCGACGAACAATGCCATCGTCCATAATCCCTGACCATCGTAACATCGTGGTTCAAAAGGCTCCCCGCTGCAATTAAGTGGCGTGTCCCCTCAGAGTTGCCGTAGGGAAAGAGTTGTTGTTGTTGGTTGTGATATGTGCAGAGAGGAAATGAAAAGAAGTACCTTGCTGCTCAGTGCACTAACATTACGTCTCCACGTCCTGTTTATTATTTTCTTATTAAACCAGCTCAGTTAGAGAGAACCCAAAACACTCATTAAATGTGTGGCAGCAGTGTTTCTTTCCCCGCGGGCCCCTGTGTCTCCGTTTTGCACACAGTTTTCTTAGCTTAGCTTCCTTGGCTAGTCGGCCAATGTTGTTTTATGCATATGAGAGTGAACAAAGCTAAGTTACGGACATGCGATGCGGAGACGAGGACGCTTTTAAACCTGGCACAGGGATGTACGTCGGGAACGGGAGATAACACACCAGCAGCTTAAAGTATTTTAATTACTCATTTTCCATCCGATTCTGTTACAAAGGTCTGATGTAAAGCTTTACAGGAGACATAATAGCCATTTTGAAATGCTTCACTTTTATGTGTATAACCTGAATAAAAACACATTGTTTATGTTCATTACGTAATAATTGAATAAACACATGAGGTTTATTATAGGTCTGCATTAATCTGATTCAATCAGGCTCACATCAGTTACTTATTCTATTCATATTGACTCAAATTGATGGAAAAACTTTGCATTAAATCTGACTCCTGACATTTAACTTGTGTAATACAATTAGACGGGAAATTTACATGTAATTAAGGTACTTAAAGTCTGTTTTACACATAATTATTTCTTTTTGAGCGTAGATTTAAAAATATATACATATAAAACAATCCTGTCTGTATGTCTCCTCTGCTCTTTTGTTGAAAATATCAATCTCACTTATTTTGCACCTTCGTTCAAACCCTCTAACAGCCATAACTTTTTAAACTTGAATTGCCTTAACTTTAAAGAGGCTCTGTGGAGCGTTTGCTTCTGCTCTCTGTGAACAGCCTGAGAGGCTCCGAGACGAGGCACTCGAGAACATGCATACAGTCACAACTTAAATCGTCCACAGGCTCATATAGGCAACTTAGACAGATGTAGAAGGTCTCAATTTTCACTTCATATTACAAAATCTTGAATACCTCAGGAACAGTTGCTCTCAGAGTGAATGTGGTCGACCTGTTTCTGAAGTCAGATGAGGCTTGATTCCTGTGTTATGAATTTTAAAAAAGGAAAGTAACTTTATACAACACCTCCCTTACAGTAATTCACTTGTGCAGCTTTGTCAGCTAACGTTAGATGTCTTACATAAGATATGTTACATATTTGATGAAGCCTGCTGTGATTGAAAAGCGGAGCATTGAAATGTTATTTTTCTCGGATAAAGAGTGTCAGCAAAAGAAACACACAAAAAAAAAGCAATGAAGCCTGCAACTCTCGCCGAAAGTAAGTAGAACAAGTTGCGGCGTACAATCAAATTCCTAGCTTTGCATCTTCTCAGCTCTGCGACGCTGATCTGAGTTCAGTTCTCCTCCCTCCGTCTCCAGGATGTTCTGTCTTGAAAGCTAATAAGACTCCCTGCAGCCCGCTGATCTCAGTTCAGCTGCCACAGCCTCCGGTCTTGTTGACTGAACACCAAATTAAAAAGGTAAGCCAATTATACATCTGTGGCCTACGGGAAAACTTCCCTCCACTACAAAGGCTTTAACGTCCGTCTTCCCAGTTTCCAACAATCCCCTGCACCGTCGTACATCACCGTGCCGCTCCGCTAATGAACACAGCTCTCTTAAAAAGCAATCTTCGCTGCAGTGATTCACTCCTTCAGTCATTTGCAGCATCCATCCTCCTCTGTTTGCCACGCCCACTCGCTTCAGATCGACTCGAAGCCGAAAAAGGCCAACTGCTACGTCTCCGGCTACAGTTAGTTCGTTACCGCTCTGCATTGTGATTGTATGGCGGACTCAGCTGACTCACGCTGGCGTTTGTTGTAATAACAGGGCTGTGCAGATCATCTTGACAGTAAACAAACATGCTCTCCTTGCTGCAATTCTTTCCCCAGGTGTGTCATTATTTTCAAGACAGGATGAAAACACCAATTCTCTCTCGCAAGATTTTTTTTCCCCGTTCCTCTCCCACCTTCCTGTCCTCCCTCTCTTTCTCTCGGATGCCTGCTGAACTGAGAATTGTTTGCTGCAAGGACTACCGCCTCTGTTTGTGCCTGAAGTATTGAAGTCATTATTTTGGCTTGTGTGTGTGTGTGTGTGTGTGTGTGTACAACAGAGAGAGATTGTGGGGTGACAGTGGTCTCTGCTGTGGATCTGCATCCACGTATTGAACATACAAACCTCGCTGCGTCTGTCTGTGTGGGAGAAAATTAAACGGCAGCAGACACAAGTGGGTTTTTACTGTCAATTCTCCGGGGCGTGTTTGTTTACCCGTGTGAACACACATCGCGGCGGCGAGCCAAGCTTTTGTGAAGAGCGCACCTGCTTGTGCTCGTAGTGTCCTTTCATCCGTTCCTGTTTCGCTGCGTCCTCTCCGGTTGAAAGCAGCCCGCGTTACCTTTTCATGAAATCAGTCGGCCGGCTAACGATCTGGTTAACTGGCAAGGTCAAGACACCAGTTCAATACTTGTCATTGACACTCCAATCAAAATGGCTTACACGTAAATGGAGCCTGATTAAACAGCACACAGTCACACAGGCCTGGGATTAGCTTAAGTAGGTCAACACCCAAAAAACACAGGGCTTGAAGGATTCGCTGACACACTTCTATTGTGTGTGTGTGTGTGGCTGCCATTGTTATTACGGAAACAGGAAGATGGAAGCTGAAAGGTTCCATTTTGGCTCCGGTTAAGCCTTATGGTCTTTGCATTAGCGTACAGTCCGGGCAGTGATTGCTGAAAGCACAAAATCAGGCCTGATGGACCCAGAGAATGGCGCCTTTGTGTCCAGCACTGTTGCTGTGTAATGCATAACACGATACTGAATGCCGAGAAGCGGCCACGCTGGTTTTAAAGCAGCCCACAGTCATGAAATCTACAACCATACATTCAATTCTTGCAGCAGTTGCTCAATTTAACTCTCGTGCGACAAGGCATGTGGGCATTTTGATGGCGGTAATGTAATGTGTTCTGCAGCAGCAGAAACTATGCTCGGCGCTGGGGAACAAGTGGTGGACAGGAGTCAAGGGTTTCACCTGACCGCTGCCCGTTCGGCCTCGACAACTGTTTTTAATTACAGGTCGATGGAGGCACTCTGCTGCAGGAGTAAGGGTGGTCGGAGAGAGTGAGAGTGAAGGGACAGTGATTAGAGGGAGGAATGTAAGGAGCGAAAATCAGAAGGAAACAGCTTGAGGGATAAAAAGGGGGACGAAAGGGCAGTCTTTAAGGGGAGGCACGAGGAGGGTGAGAAGAGAGGAGGGGTGGTGCGGCAGGAGGATGTGTGGCTGTGGACGTGAGGGAGAGTAGGAAGGAGGGAGGGAGAGGAAGAAATAGAAATAGAGAGAGATGTGGGGGAGGAATGCAGCGCAAGCGCCGAATAAAGAAAGAGCCAGAAGCTGTGTGTGTGTGTGTGTGTGTGTGTGTGTGTGTGTGTGTGTGTGTGTGTGTGTGTGTGTGTGTGATCAAGACTGCAGACGAGATCACAGTGTGAAGGAGGGCTGGAGTGGGAGAGGAGGATGTGCAACAGAAAAGTTCAACAGAAAGAGATGAAAGATTTGGTGTGTTTACATGCACACAAACCACTTCAGTGCTGTGGACTCACAGATCGAGGGTAATAGTCTGATTAAGGAAACGAGATTTACACAAACCTGACAAAGCATTTTTAAGTTGAGACAAGAAAATGAAGGCTTAGATGGTATGTATGATAGGGTACGATTAACTCAACTTCAACTAGAGCAGGATGGGGGTGAGTCTGTGTTATGACATTTTCATTAATGGAAACAGCCCTTTAGTAGAGATGAAACAATCAGCTGATTAATCAGTTAGTTGATCGGAGGTCAATCTTCAAGCAATCAGTGAGATCAGTCCAGTTTTCTAAATGTGAAGATTGACTGCTGGGAGAGCTGGTTGGCCAAATAACAAAAAAAAGAACATTTGAAGACATCGGTATTGGTATCAGCGTATATGTTGGCAGATAGGATTTTATTTTTACATGATGCATTCTTATTATTTATAATTATGAAATTTCCTGTCAAGTTTACTGTTTCAGTGCACTCTCCTGCCTTTGCTACATACAAATCCATGTTTGTTTATGTATATATTCTGTGTGTATAAGAATAACGGCCAATATATCAATATCTAATATTGGTATCGGCCCCAAAAAATCCAGTATCGGTCAGGCTCTACTTTACTACTATTAATATTAAATTAATCGGCAACTATTGATAATCAATTGATCAAATTGTGTGATTTCTGAAGACACTTTTTCATGAAAAAAGTCTTAATTATGATTCCAGTTTTTTAAATAAATCACATTTTGTGCATTAACATGTCAAGAAAAAGGCTAGACTGTCGTTATATATTTACATATTTTTATTAAAATTGTCATCATCAATGAAAATCCATCTACGTGACTTAACATATTAAGATTAGGATATTCTTTCCTTTTTTTATTAAGATACCTTGAGTCGCTGCAATTACCTACTGTAGGTTCAAATATCCCGTCACTAGAGCTGAAACTATTAGTTTATCAATATGTTGGTTGAAACTAACTTTCTAATTGATAACAGACAATTCCAGGTCATCAAAAGTCCTATTTTGATATGGAGTTTGAGGGTTTTTGGACTGTTGTTTGACATCATCTTCAATTTAAATGGACATTTTTTGACAGTAAAATAATCAAGATAATAACTGTCAGATAAATAGAGTGAAAACCATCACTATCACCGATTACTAATAGTATTTATCTTTTTCCAACCAACAAATATGTCCAAAAAAATTCCATTCTGCAAATTGTTGGCTGATACGAATATATCTACTGTATATCTCTAAGTGAAAATAGGGCAATAACTTCAAGTGTTTCATTACATATTAATGCCTGTACTGATGTATGCACGACTAACAAGCTAACAGGAAGTAGGAATATAACAGAATGATAAATTTAAAAGATGTGCTTCTCTTTCCTGTTGAGGAAACGTCACCTTGGCACCAGCTCGGATACTTACGGTGTTAGTTTCTAACATTTAAGCTGTTTTTCTGTCACCCACTAAAAAAAAAATCTGCCATTTCTTTGACACAGCTGCTGGCTATGATATATATATATATTTTTTTTTCATAGAGGGAAGTCACTAAGCTGTATTGGTGCCAAGAGGAATTTGAGTAATCCAGCTGGGTTAATCGAGTTCTGCTCCTGCGATTACAACCTTAATGCGAGTAAGATAACTCTAAAGGGGTTTTATCTGACAGTTGCAATATTACCCGACTGGCTCTAATCAAATTATTAAGAGTTCATATAAACACAGGGAGAAAAAAAAAAGGTGGAATGGAGGGCGAGGGAAGTGTGGAGGCAGAGTGGCACGTTAAGTGAAGTGAAGGCAGAAAGAGACAGAGGAACGGACGCCCACGAAGCGAGATGAAAGAATCAGGTGATTCCTGTCAGCTGTGTGATCTCGGAGAGGAAAGCGAGAGCCGGCGCTATCTGCTCCGCTCTTCCTGCCTCTGCTGTCATCTGCTCTTCACTTACTGAAAAGTCGACCAGAGAGAAAAGCCTGAAAGCACTTGGCGCACACTGCCAGTCCCTTCCCTCAACAAGTTCACGAGATCTGCGCTTTCACAACACGGGGACACAGGAAGTGTGACGCAGATGGTAATAAATCTGTAATATTTACCCGAGAATAAAGATCCTGTTGCAGCACCAACAACTGCCATCATGGAACGAACACCTCAACCTTCATGGACCCAAAAAGCCCAAACATACCGAGTGCTTAGCACCTAAGGACAGATATGTTAATGAAAATGTCACAGATGTCTAGAATTAGCTTTAAGCTTAAGGCCCGGCTTTGGAAAATGATGTCATAACACCTCACCTCTGTGTGTATGAACACATGTTGTGCAGAAGAATCCTGCATTTAAAGTTATCAGAAATCTGAGTCTGTATCTGGAAAAAATCCCCATATTTTACTTTAATGTCATCTTTAACCCTCTTTTCTTTTAATGAGTGAATTACAGATGGCAGTGTCGCTCATGCAAACAAACATTGAAGCATATGTGACCACTTTCTGTTCTGTAAAACAGGAAGTGTGAGAAAAGTGCAGCTGGGGTGTCAACCGAGGGTTTTCTGACGGAAGCGAACGGTGCGAGGTTGTTGTGAACGTGTCTCTTGACTCGGCTGGCCGGTGTCTGTGTGTTTGCATGCAAGTATGCGCGTGTCACTTGTACATTTTATCTATAAGTTCCTGCCCAATCTGTCACAATCTAGAATAACTGCAGCAGAGGGAAAGGCTGAACAGATACTGATTTGTGCCAAGTGCGAAATCAAACCTAGCACTTGCAACATGATATACATTGGTTAGGCTTCCTGCGATTATGAAAACTACATAACTGATAAGAACAATTATCATGCTGATTATTATTGTGTTATGCTCTCTGCTGCCCCTCCCTAAAGGCGCAAACTGACTCTCAGCCAGGCTGTGGCATGTCTGTCTGTGGTTTTTTACGGTACCAGCGGCCAATGAGGACGAGAGAGTTGCATTTCAGCAATCCTTTCACTTATATACCAAAGTGCAACAAATGCATGATGTTTCCAAAGTCAAGAAGAAGCCATGTAAAATAATCCTGCTGACCAAAACAATGGTGATCGCGATTTTTTGCAAAAATCAAGTATCAAAGTATGAAGATGTCGGAGCTGCAGTTCATCGTGGGATGAAGAAAGAAGTCTCCTCTGCAGCGTGTGCTCCAAAAACTTCTGATAAACTCTCGGTTAGAGAACCACTGATGGAGCCGATTAAAAGCTGGGAGGCTGAACTTGTTGAGTGTTGTGTTTTTAATGGCCGCATTATCTTGGCATGAAGGAACTCGGTTCTATAAAAGCAGCCTTACGTCACTTGATTGTGGGTCATTCGGGGCAATAAGCAGAGCCAATAGTGCACGGTCATAGGACAGGTGGCAGCAGTTTAAGAAATATTTTTATTTGCTGAAGCAGATGAGGGAAAAGAGGTGAAATCATCATCGTGTTTTTGCATCTGTAAACTTTCAGCATTACATTTTTTGCTGCAACAGCGGTTCAACTGAAAATTTCAATGAGATGCAGTTTTGGCTAATCGTCCTGTTAAGTGCCTGTCTAAAATTAAGAAGTTTGTCCTGTCAGCCACATTTTCTTATGATTTTATGAGGATTGAATTTTCCCTTTTTGTCTCTGCCAGGTTCCTGTAGGTTTATGGTTGTATGCAGCTTTGAAAAACTCACATTAAAGCACTTAATAAAGAGCTCTCGTCAAAAAGGTTGACACATGCAGCCAAGTGGCATTCATCTACATAATCTTAATCACTTTCCTGTGAATATGCCTTTTGTAAGTGTGATTTAATTACCTTTAAGTTGAGTCCGATTTTCTTGTGACGTCCCTATTAAGTAGTCGACTCACATATGAGACGCACATTACTTTGAAAACTGAAATACGTGCATTCAAATTCAAGCTGTAAGACTGCATTCATACTGTACCGGCTGCAAAGTGCCAGCTGACTCCAAGACCCATCTGTTGACTCATACCACAACCACGTTAACTCTCCTCACACGACCCCGAAAAAGCACGTTTGGACCTGCATTGCTGCCACACACTGACAACATGCACACACACAAACACACACCCCGACAAAAACTTCCTCTGTTTCCTGCCCCCTCGTGCTGCTCGCGGCTCTTTTCCTGCCTGAGCGAGAGGTTTCAAGCGGTGTGACAGACTGATCAGCAGTTGCTGTCGCACGTGTGAGAGAGCGACGGTGTCCGATCGGGTCTGGCAGATTTCTCTGCGGCCGCCGCGTTGTCCAGACTTGTAACGAGTCCGGTTGCCAAGTGCGATCACAAGGCCTGTCTCTGCGCTCCACAGCTCACTTATCTGTTAGAGGCACAGCTCAGGAGGCGCCGTGCACGCTGGGAATTTAGAGTTGCTGGCTCTGACTATTTCTGATGTAGGGTGTGAGTGAGTGTGTGTTTTGAAAAGAAGAAAAAAAGGGTAATGCATGTGTCTTTCTGCGCGAGTGAATACATGTCCATTCGAAGAGACTGTAGCTCTTTGTGTGCGTGTGTTACTGTTATCACCATAACACCGTAAGCCTTCACGCCACACCCTCCCTCACGTTCAGACTTGACATTTAGGATGTTAATTTTAGCCACAGAACAGAGCCGAACTGGGCAGCAGAGCGAATGGAAAGCCAGTCCGCAAATAAAGTTGCACAGCCCCAGAATAAAAAATGCCAGGAAATATAACTTGTTAAAACCGAGCTTCACTCCCTTTTCCATGATCCATCAACTCCCTCTGTGGCTTAAACCCCTTCTCTAACCTCTCAGTGACCCATCTGCGAATAAAAAGGGATGTGTCATTTCAAGGCATCTGCATGGGAACATGAATTTGTGTCACTTCCAGCAGCAGCAGGACACATCATAAAGCGTCTGCTCTGTTCCTAAATTTGGAGAATCAACAGTGGATCTGAAAAAAAAAAAAGGTTTGGCAGGTTCCTGGATTCGCGCTGACCGCTGGCCTATTTCGAGTCAAATAAACTTCCTGAGGGTTTTTTTAATCAGTCTCCGTTCCACGCAAACTACAAGACGCCAAGAGGCGGAGGAAATGCTAATAAAATCCCCCAAAAAACACCCAGGAATGCTCTGTTTGACAACACACACTGCTCAGAATACTTTGCAAAGAGTTTTGTGAAACAGAGAAAAAAAAGGTCTTGCAACATAAGAAGCCACGACGCTGGTGCAATTCAAGTGCCACTTATGATGACACTCCAGATCTGCTTCCCTGCAGTGTTGCCATAGAAGCCTCACATTCAAAGCAGCCACTGACGTACATGACTTTCCTGTTTTGAGCAGAATTGGGTTTTTCACGGCTTTTCAAGAGCTTGGAGAACAAGGGGTGGTCCTGGTGACTGACCCGGGTACAGTTCAGGGATTTACAATTATAGCTAGATGGCACCACTCTGGGTGAAGAGATGCTTAATTGCTTAAACCGCAGTGAAAAAAACTGAAAGCTGCCGTCCTTGACCTTAGTGCTGTTATATAATGACCCGAAAGGCTGCAGAGAGAGGGGGCGTGACAGAGGGAGGCAGATAATTACTGTAACTGAACAGTACATGCTCAGTTTTGGACTATATAATCAGCTGAGTGTACTGTCAAAGCAATAAATGGATCGTCTTTACTTCAGCTACAAAAGATAAATCTGTACATTTTGTGCACTGTTCCACTGATTCTGTTTCTGTGATTAATGGCCAAAAGACACAAAAAATATGCACGAACAGGCGACAGAATATATTTAAATAAAAAGCGTAACAAGACACAAAGATACGGGGATGAAAAATATAATACATGGGGCACTGCAGGAAGGAGAGAGTCTATTATTCCCTCGGCCGATCGGAGAGGTCACTGTGGCTGCAGTCTGCCGCATCGACACCAGTCACTGTCAGAAGCAGAGCTCCTTCACATTACAGCAATAAGAGCCCTGAAGGAGAGTGGAAGAGACACGACTGACTGATACACTTTAAGAAGGTTTTCATCTGCCAGCTCAGAGAGTGCAGTCTGGAAGTGCTTCAATTAGAGTATCAGGGAGAACTTCCTCTATGACTGACCCTCCGCCATTTCCCCGTGTCAAAGGGCTCGTTCAGCCAAATTATAAAACAGGCATTATCTCTCTTGTGGTTAGCCGTCCAAATACTGCCGTTTTTGGAAGTGTTTCATGCCACCGCACCAGTAATTGCCATGTTATGCTCATAAATACAATATCTTAAGAAACACCTCGAGGGAATTTTCTTTAAATTTGGCACAAATGTCCACTTGGACTCAAGGATGAACTCATAAGGATGTGACCTCACACAACATGGACATAAATATAATTCACGTGCTTAATTATGACACAAATGTCTCATCTTATAAAATGTGGTGACATTATATATCCAGAAGGTCAAAGGTCAACTTCACTGTGACATGATTAGGTTCTTTGCTGGTGCACAGAGGCTTACAGACAATGAAAAAAAATGACAGGCCGGACTTCTCCAAAGCTTGAAAAATATGTATGACGGGTGCAGGGAAGTGGCAGGAATCAACAATGAACAAAACTCTCAGAGACAAATCTTATCTTCTACTGTGCACGGAGGCATACAACCACGAGGCCATTATTCCAGTCGGACCTGTTTTTTGAGATATCTATCTCTGCAGATGCCTGCTGCCACCCTGAGAAAACAGAGATAAATGGAAATCTGAATTAAAATGACATTTAAAGCTGCATTAATTGATTTTTGTGGCCACTTTTGTGGAGCGGTGTAACGAGCTCTTTATGTAGCATTACAAATAAGTAGCAACATTAGCTTTTTAGCTCAACTTGTGTGTTTCAGGCCATCTGCTCAGCCCAATTTTCATTTTCTTTACTCTTTCATTGTCTCAACCAACTCTTGAGCTCTTTGATTCACGGCAGATGTAAAATTATTCATTGGTGCGGCCTAAAAAAACAAAAGAAGAAGAAAAACAACATGCCTCACCAGTAGGGCTGCATGACATGTGTTTTTTTAATTGTTTTTTTTTAAAAAGGGAGTTTATGACAGATATTACGATTGCGATGTGATTCACGATTAGTAGGAATGATCATCTTTCATCACATTTTCATTTCCACTGAAAAAATAATAATAATAGTGTGACATCTGTTGGCGACCGTACCAAATAAACATCTTATCTCACATCTGGAGACCGAGACTTGTAGGCCAGGGCATCTCTGCAGCACTGCACACATTAAATCTTGTCAGAAAAAAATGCAGCTTGGCCATATTACGATTTTGATACCATTCCAGTTAATTGTGCATCCCTCCCTAATCCACTAACCTCACTTTTAACTGTCTGTGTTGGTTTTATGTGAGCACCACCATCTCTCCTTCTCCGCTGTATTTAAATGGAGGCAGAAATCTCCAACAAATCAAAACCACGAATCAAAATGAACTGCATGACTGGATACCACTAGAGATAGTGAGAAAATACGGGTGACCAGACCTGACAATAGTCAAATAGCGTACAATATGAACGTGTGACTCATTCATGTGATCGTGTGTGGATGATTTGTCAGTAGACGCTCGAGCTCAACAGCGAGCGTCCATTCAGTGACTGCAGCTCTACATTCAGCTCGTGTTTCTTTGTCGTTGGTGTCCACCTTGACCCTTTGGCAGCCCGGCTAACCGACTAGCATCTCAAGTGCTCTCATCTCGGCCGACCCTTCTTCCCTCTCGACAGCACAAGCCTCACCTGCACTCGGGGCTCTAACTGGAAAAGGTCGAGGATGAAGAGGGAAAAGAAAACTGGGGCTGGGGGGGAGGAACGAAAAAGGAAAATGTCAGGCACCCTGAGCTCTACTCGTCAGCAGGATGCGTGCCGGAGAGAAAAAGGCTACGTGCTAGCATGTCCGATCCCTCTGAGAGCTGGGTAAATAACCCTGGGCTGTTTGCTGTGCTCATGCTAATCTCCACACGGGCGTGCACACGCAGACGCACACACAAATAACACCTTTTGTCACCATTTTCCATCTCCCCCCCTCGCTGACACCTCATTGTCATTCTCTTTCTCTCCTCCTGCCTCTCCTTTCAGTCTGTCTCCATCTTCCTCTCTGCTCTCGGCTTTCAAAAACAGAAAATAAGACTCGACTAGTTTTTTGGGTTTTTTTTGCCTTCCTTGTCATCTCGGGCCTACAAAGAGAGGAAGGGAGAAAGTTTGCTGACATTTTAAAGCTCCCACTCATTCAGAGAACACTGAGGTACTCCCTTTCTGCACAGCCAAATGCTCAGGGCTCCTTGGAAAGCATCGCAGCACATCAACATGACGCATTATTCATTTTTTATTAGGATAAATCATCGGAGGACAACATGATAAGAAACCACAGATGGCTTTAGGCGGTAAAGCATGATAGGGAATCATTTAGGCCGGGTTGGAGTAGCTCAAAGGTGTGATTACCACGAGTGCGCGTTGTTTGTGTTAACACAGTGACACAGTATGATGATTAAACGAGGGACCAAAATTAGATTCATAGTGCAGTAATGAACTCGACTCCATGCAAACGGATCATTTTGTTGTGTCGAGCGAGCGAGAAGCTTCAGAGTCACGAATCAGTCCCTGGAGATCCATTTGTTACATTTCCACTTTGACTCTGATTCTGCAAGACCCCGAAATGAACCTGGAAATACATGAATTTATTTATTTATTCATTTATTTTTGGCCTTTTGTGGCTTTTGTTTTATTTGACAGGACAGCTTGAGAGTGACAGGAAATGCTGCAGGGAGGAGGGGTGACAGGCAGCAAATGGCAACAGGTCGGATTTTAACCCTGGGTCACTGGAGCGAGGACAAAGCCTGTGTTCGTGGGCACACGCTCCACCAGCTGAGCCACCAAAATAACTGATTTGTACCAGAAACAACCCAACACAGACTGGTCCTACTTGTGTAAAAGTAAAGATATTGTGTTAAAAGCTTGGTTAAAGTAAAAGTCACATACACGAGTAGTACTCGAGAGAAAGTCTTAAAGTATCTGATGTTAGTACTGAAGTATTAAAAGTAATTTTCTGGCAATAAATGTACTTCAGTATCAAAAGTAAAAGTATATGTATATTTAAGTAAATGTATGTATATACTGTATACTATGGATCAACCAATTATCATCCTGGACTATTATTGGATTATAGTTTTATTCAGTTGCAGATAAAATAAATACATATATTAATATAAAAATGCACTACTGGCTCTAATACAGCATGTAATCTGCAGAGTAAACAGTAAACTGAAGTTATCAAATAAATGTAGCAGAGTAAAAGTAAAATACTGCCTTCAAAATGTAGTAGTACTTGAGTAAATATACTCCCTTTCATTCCATCACTGATGACAGACAAACTCCGCTCAGGTCACAATATTTTACTTTAAATGAGGCAGTGTAAATCATTATTATTATTATTATTATAAATATATATCATCATAAATATCATACTCATATTATAATACACTTACTTTTATTGTACTTTATCACATTATTATAATATTTATCTATTCATCACATCTTCCTTGATACTTGACTGGTACACTCACTACTACTACTGCTACTGCTACTACTACTGCTACTGCTACTACTACTACTGCTACTGCTACTAATACTGCTACTGCTACTACTGCTACTACTGCTACTGCTACTACTGCTACTGCTACTACTACTGCTACTACTACTACTGCTACTACTACTGCTACTACTACTACTGCTACTACTGCACCTTGCTGGCTCCCATCCAACACACTTACAGCTATCATATACATACAGTACTACCTCACTATAATACAGTTGTTTACTGCTCTTCTGCACTGTGATGTTGCACCATTGTATTTATTTGTAATGAATGTATGTTGTACAGGCGCGTTTCATTTCCCTGTACACCTGAGTATTAATACAACGAGGCTAAACTGGAATCTGTGCGTCAACCGTCGAGTTCAGCCCATGCATGTCTAAAGAAGCGGCCTCGTGGCAGCTGCTATTCTTGGTATTCACACTCCCGACCATAAAAAACTGCCATAACGAACTGGAATAACTCACAGTGGTCACATGATCTTCATCAATCGATGGAGTTTGCTCATTTCATTTTCAAGATCTTTGACTCACAGGCTGAAAGTTTATTCTCGATCTCAGAGTAAACAATCCTACCACAATGACTATTTAGCGGCTGTTCTGGTGCTTTTCGATCGTAGCACATAACCAAAGTCATTTCTCAGTATTAGTAACAGTCATGCAGGAAGTTTTGGCAGATACTAACAGGTGTTTCTGATCATCTACTCATTTGGTTAAAGTCTTGGTTAAGTTTAAGCACTGAAACCATTTCATTTAGAAAGCTCACAGTCGGTTTGTGGTATCAGATAATCATCGAGCTCGGTCTGCTGTTGATGCTGACAGAGGACAGTCATTAGTCACACGACCACAACAGATCACTGGTCGGGAAACTAAATTCAAAGTCGCTTAAAGGGAAATTAAACCTGAGGTTCATAGACAGCAGCAGGTGCCACCACAGATGGAAACTACTGCAGAGGAACAGTGTTACATTTTCAACAAAAGGACAAGTAGTAGCTGCTCAGAAAAGGGAAATTAACGAATCAGCACAAGGTCTTTTCAAAAATCCTCTTTAGCGTATTTAATTAGCCTTTCCTCATTTATGAAATGATTTCGCAGAGCAGCTATCGAAATAAAGACATGCGCAGACGTACACTCTGCTGCAACTTTTTTCTGTCGATTCTCCAGAATTAAACCTCGAGCAGATGGGTCACAGCGGCTTGATGAGCCACTTGAGGCTTCTCCTGTGCCACGGTTGATCGGAGGCAAATGGAACAATTTTTAAAAATGTAAATAATGACTTCATTTCCAGAGCATTTTCCTGCAATAATGGAGTGATTTAGAAGAGCAGAGGGGGAGTAGAGTGGGCTCATCCAAACAAACATGAAGCATCTCTGTGAAACCACAGACGCTCCTCCAAAACCTTTCCGCACACTGCAGCACAGAGAGAAGTTGCAGCAACACCCCACGTTAATTTCCTCTCCGGGGGGGGGGGGGACGGGACGTAAATGTTAGTTTTGAGGAACGACAAACTGAAATCCACTAATTGGATCTTGCTACTAGGGGACATTGTGTGTGATTGTTTCCTGTATTGCCGAATTTCCTGTTATTTGTTTCAATCTTGCGACGCCGCGACATATAAATACACTGCTTTCCATCGAAGTCACATCATACATCAGTGATGTGCATTACCTCACTCACAGGGACGGAGCTTTGCAGTGAAACCCTGCACTCTGCTAGGTCACCACATGATTCAAAACCACTGTAGTTCTGCCTGAGGGGGAACACACAGACGAGCTCCGGCTGTTCATTTATATTAAACCTGCGCCGTCAAACTTTAACTTTGCATTTGCCACGTGTAAGAGCAGCGAACGCAGGCATATGCTGCTGTTAAAGCTCCGGCACAGCGTGAAAATGCTTCATCATTAGTTGGTCGTTTCATTCGCTAATGGTGCAGAACCGCAGCAAAACATCTATCCAAGCAGGCCCGGTCACAACGGGATGCCACGAAGAATATTACAGTAAAAATCACCATGCAAATGCAAAAAGAGAGGGAGCTTTAAGTAGTTAGTGAACTGCATGTTAATCCTCTCCAGGACTATTCTATTCTTATTTTAACTCTCAATATAATTTGATTCTGTTAATTATACCTAATTGTTTTGGCTGAAATTCACATCCTCAGAGTCCAATGTGTTGTCTTTAAAATGCACGCTTTGTCTGAAGAGCTGGACCAACCCACAGGTGTTTGACTTTCTGTAATAAGGCAAACTAAAACAGGAAATTAGCACATTTGAAAGGCGTAGACACATTTTTAGTTTAGTTACATAGTTTTAGCTGAAAAAAATGTGTCTGACTGTCAAAATCAATGTTTTTGCCTTCAATCTCGTTAGCTCTATCGCTAACGGGACAATAAGTTCACTTGCTATCTGAGAGTTAGCAACCTCGGTTGTCGATAGCTCGGATAGCCATGGATGCCACAGAGGAAATACAAAGAGGATCTGGAAGCTATTGTGACTGACTAGCGCTAGCATGTAGCAATGTAACAGGAAACATAATCTCAACTAAAAAAAAACAACCTGTGCCGTTCGACCGATCATGATCAAAATCAAAAGTGTGGTCGTGTAATTAAATCAAGACCCCTGTATTAAATAATCATTCATAGCAGTAGCAGGAAGTGTCTAATAAAGCTATCAATACAAATGGTTTCTATAAATCTGTGCACTTCAGGCTGTCACTGACAGGTCATGAATTCATTTCATGCCACGCAGGCTCTGAACGCCTGCTAGAAGAAATAATGACATGTCTTTAATGAATACCTGCCACTTCTTGTGTTGAGGTAAATAAGGGCCTCGTCTGAAACATGCATGCGGTCACATGGACTGACTGGCAACTAGACAAACGAGGGATTTCTTTTTTTCACCTCTCCGCAAAAATCGAAAAAATTTGAAAATGAGCACCTGTCCCATCTGGGCTGTTTATAGAGGGAAATGTGAGAGGAGGGAGAGGCGACTGGCAGCTCATTAAACCCCGGAGGACAACCTTGTTAATGATGCGAGCGGTGGGCGAGCGCGACACTCAGGCTAGCGCCTCGCCCATTGCTATTAGATGTTACAGGGTGACAGGAAGGTGCATGCACAGGCACACACAGGCAAATGAACGTCTACAAAAAAAGACAAACAAGGAACATAAATAGACCGACAGGCAGATATTAACAGCTTCTTTACCTTATAGAAAACTCATATCCTCATGCGCCCATACGTTCAGGCTCACAACGCCGCGTAACTCGACGAGATCTAATTGAGTTCCTGGCAATTCGGCAACATCTGTCCGCTCCTCCTCATCTTGACTCTTCAGCTTTCAATCAGCCGCACGTACACGCTGACAAACACGCACACACCACAATTACAGAGGGCCTATTAGTGATGTTAAGCCTTCCTTCTCGTGATGGCAGGATGAGACGACTAATGGCTGCTGTTGATTAGCAAGTGTCGGCCTCCCCCTGAGTGCCGTTTTTTGCATACGGCTGTGCAGCTGGGACCGGACACAGAAGAATCGCATTGTCTCCTACGAAACTGAGAACTGAGAATTTCAGCACCAGTTTTGATAACCGCTCATATAACTCATTTTGATGTTGCATAATTCTGCTATCTTCTCTGCTACAGATCAGGTTTAGAGATAGAGTGTTGCAACACGGCAATATATTTCATATCTAGATTCATGATGACGTATAGCACATTGGACAGGCTCATTTCTTCTTATAAAACGTACCCTTATTTGCTTATCTTTATCCATTTACTCAGAAATGTTGTGAATATTTTCAATTAACCATGTAACAAAATGTGAAATGCTAATGTATAAAATATAAAAAGACAAACACCCTACTACTAGAAAAGGATTATATATATCCAGGAATAGTTTTAACATTAAAACAGTAAACTTAAAAGGTATAGCAGAGAATAGTGGGAGAAAACATCAGTTATTTGGACCTTCAGAAGACAGAACTGACAGAAATGGGATTAATGACACCACAAGGTTCAGTCAGATGCAATCCATAACGCAGGTGTCAATACTGAAGAAATGTTTCTACCATTCCTCTCAGAGAAGACGTTTTAAAATCATACTGCGCGGTCTTAATCGATGCCATGGGTAAATTGTCTCTGCGCCAACGCAACTAAAACAATTTTCAGCACATTTGTTGTCTCGGGGCGATGAAGGGAATTATGACTCAAACTTAAAAATCAATGTTTTAGGTGAGTGTCCTCTAGGATTTCAATTTTTCTTTTGAAAAACATCAATCAGCTCGAGCTACCTGTTCGCTCGCAGCCACACACCTGCCTCTGAGAACTATTCTTAGGTTTTTTAATATTAAGATTTGTTTCTCCTTTTTTTTCTTCTTTCGCCATCTGTATCCCATCTGTCTCAAAGCTACTTTCTGTGCCTGGGGGGGTTTTCTCAAGAAGAGAGGCTATTTGCAAAATCTAAAGTAGAAAACCCTGGGCATGGAGCCACGAAGAAATACAAAAAAACCTTCCAGGAAAACTGTGCTATGACCCAGTAGTTCCCACCCTGAGAAGGCGCCCCCCCCCCTCTGGCTTCAATACAATCTGAAAGGCTGTGAGATGAAAGGGAAACACATACTGTAAATCTACGACTTCACATTAAACAATCCGAGAAGAAGAAATACCTTCTTTTGTTGATCAGCTCTCAGTTCATTGACCTTAACCCCTAACCGAGGAAGTCTGTGAACCGCAGCTCTAAACCGCAGTGACTCCCCTCGCTGAAAAAACCCAACTCGCTGCAAAGTTTCACCACTGAAACGCTCCAGCGGCCCCCCACTTCACTGCTCATTCAATTTCCTGCTCTTTGCATTGCTTACATTTTGCATTTTTTTGGTATCAGGAGCAGAATAAGCCTAATTTCCTGGATCACTTCTGTTTCAATCAACCAGCTGTAAAAAAAAAAAAAAAAAAGAGCAGGCAGGAAAGCCTCTTGCTCCCCAGCAGCAGGGAAAGAAAAACAAAATTCCTCTGACCTTAAAAGGATCATGGCAGAGAAGATGGACGCAGAAGTGAGAAGCGAAGAGGAGGGTGGATTTCTTTAATGAGAGTAATTAGTGCGAGCAGAGGAGGTGGCTGCAGGAGGGAGGATGTGAGTCGGTGGGGTGACGCGGGGTTATTCTTGACATGATGAGTTTCCAGTCAACAGCTCGTGCTCTGAAAGAGGTGAGAGGGTCATCGCGCCGGCATTGTTATTCTTAATGTGTCCCATTCATGTGTACGTGTTGTGCGAGTGTGCATTGTGTTCTTTGATTTGCCCTAAATTAAGTTTCCCGTTAAGGACAAAGAAAGTCTGGAAACAAAACTGAACAACAAATTCCTGAATTAAGCCGACAATGGCGACGCAGTCCCTCTAACAGCAACGCAGCTGTACGCTGCTCAAACACATAAATTGGATCATTTAGACGCACAAACAGCCTCTCTATTTTCTGATAAAATGCCACATTATGTCGCTGAAACAGCGAGGGGCACAGAGCGGTTGGGGGCTTTTCTCTAACTTCGTGTCTTGTCAATGAGTCGTTAAGGGCAAATTATGGACGTTGAAATGTCGCACACGCGTCAGTTTGAGCACACAAACAACACACGCTGCTCTTTCTCGGAAGTATGCGGTGATAGGGAGCTTTGTTCAATAGAAAAGAGCAGTTTGCCAACACTCTCCATACAGTCTGTCTGCATCAACGAGAACTGTTCAGTTCAAGCCAAAATAAAAAAGCACCAGAGCTTCCACAAACCCTGCAAACATGTCACTAAATCATTCAGCGAAACAACGGCGTCAGTGTTGCGCCACACAAAACCGCTGTCACTCAGTGCAATGTGTCTTAAAACCAATAACTACAGAAAGCATGACATGATTCATTTCATGTGATATTCTGAAGTTTTCTTTTCTTCGTCAAGGTTTGTTTAAGATTTTCCCCCCAAAAGATTATTCAACTGAGCCGGTAAGCTGACCACATCCTGATGCACTGATGCTGTAATCAACTGAGGTAGATACTGGTCCCAAACTTCAGCCACATTTGCATGGTCATAGACTAAGTACCATATTGACCTTTAATGCAAATACATGTCATATCACGGTCATATTACACGTTTACGACCTGATTTTCATATCTGGGTGAGGTACAGACAGTAGGAGGCTGCCAAGCCAGTGATCACAGTGTGAAACCACCGAGTCTAGGATCCAAAATGATTTTTAAGGAGACCTCAAGACATTTCCAGCATTTCAGGCCTGATGGACCCGCCACAAACAATCACTGATCAATGAATAACACTACCTGACACATTTTTTCCACCAAGCTCTCAAGGTTGTAGAAGTAGCAAGCGACAGAAACACTCAACTACTGCGATCGAGCAAATTTGTCGTAGCTTCTACAACAGCGACGCTAAAAATCTGCGGCTTGTTGAGGCTGAAATATTCATTTACATCCAACAATATTAAAATAATTGATGTAATTAATGGCCTTTGCTTTCATTTGGAGCAAATAGTGTAAAGTTATTTACTGAGGGTTCAGCTACAGTAATGGAAAAGCCGTCGAATCAATGTAATCCCTTCTGTGGGAGGTTAGAATGTACATTAGTATTTATATTTATTATGTACATTCACCTTTTGTTCCATTTATACAAGTAGAAACATCAGACTTTGGCAGTTCGGCAGCTCGCAAAGCCTCCTAGTCGATTTTATTTCATCTACATGTTTATCACCCGCAGTCGTCTTAAGTCTTGAAGGACCCCGTTTCTTTTCCTATCAGCCAAAAATCCACTTGTATAATAATAGAAGTTTCTTTCAGCAGCTCCTCCGTCACATTTCAACACTGTGATGAAAAACAGTGAGTGGCAGTAATGGCAGGAGACCCTGCAGAGAGGCAGCGTGACACAGAGTCAGTCTGGGAGAACGAGGAGGAGACAAAAATAGGTAGAGAGAGGCAGGGGGTGACATGAAATGAGAACATAAGAGCGAGGTAACCGTGTGTGTGTGTGCGTGCGCATGCGTGCGTGTGTGTGTGACAATAAGAAACTAAACCACAGATTAAAGCGACCTTGATACGAGACAGCTGATAAGAAACAACCGTGACAACTACAGGAGGAGGAAAATGGTTTCTCCCCCTTCAGCAACTAGAATCAAGTTGCCCTTGAGCAAGGCACCGAACACCATAAGACTCCCAGCAGCTGATGACTGTAGTCATCCTGGGAAGCTTTCATGTGCAAAAACTGCACAAAAATGAAAATAACATGACAGACTTGTGTGAGTTAGCTGCCCCCAGATGAGGGAGGGAGACGTTCAAAGTTTAAAGAGCTCGTCTGTGATATCCTTTTAGGGCGGCGTCTCTGGTGCTGAGGGGCTCGCTGCGCTGGTGTTTTTTGAAATGCATCGCCTGTCAATCATTCAGTGGCAGCAGCGGAACAAATTTCTTGAGATCAGTTCTTGTTAGCCAAAAAAACCCAACGTTGAGTCTCTTTCATCAAGTAAAATACTCTTCATTTTGGTTTAGTCGGTACAAGGAGATCACCCACCGCTGTCTGTAAGTAGAGCAGCAACTATTAGTAGATAAGTAATCGATTAAAAGGAAATGATTTACCTACTATTTTAATAAATGATTGTCTGTTTTCCAGCAAAAGAAGTCAAGCATTTCCTGGTTTAAGCTCATTAACCGTAAGGATTTGCTGCTTTTCTTTGTCATTTATGATCATAAATGAAGAGTGTTTTGCTTTTGGACTGTTGGTCGGACAAAAATAGCAATCTGAACGCTTCACTTTGGGCTGCGGGAAACTTTGATGAGCATTTTTCACAGTTGTTTTGACATTTTATTGACTATTAGACTATTCATCTCGTAAATAATTGTTAGTTTGCAGCCCTAAATCACTTTAACGGATAAGACTATGATTTGTTGTGACAATATTGTGTTTGGTGTAGTAGCAGCATTGTCTAAATGGGTTGTTATTGTTGTCGCAGACCACCTATTATTTAAGGTTTATGGAGCTTGAGCCATGAAGGGACTAAAAGCTTGAATATCTGCCTCTGCAGCATCATTTTGTTTTTTTTTTGATTGTCAATCTGTCTCTTAGTTTGAGTCCCACAACTTTATGGAAGTGCAAAAGTAAATCTCTCTTTATCGTATGTGTCGCTTATACTGCGTGCATGATCAATCGATAGTCTTTTTTTTAACATTTCCTGGTTCAAGTCTCGTAAAGGTAAGGTACTTGCATCTTTTATGATAGTTAATGAAGAGTCTTTGTGTTTTGGACTGTCAGCTGGACAAAATAAACGATTTAAAGACGCTCCGGGAAATTGTGACTCAAGTTTTTTCTCAATTTTTTGACATTTTAAAGGGTTAACGATCCATTAATCTTGAAAGAATCAGCAGATTCATTGATAATGAAGCCCTGCCTGGAAGAGAGAGAGAGTCTACCTTCTTCCTTGCAGCTCCATTTTGTGCATTAGCCGAGGAGCACAAGTTCAAATGCCCAGTCTGATGTGAAGTGAATTTTAGCTGAAGGTCACTTGAGGATTTGAGAAATTGCTATTGTGGGAAACATGGTGCAAAAACATGTCAAGTTAAAGCAAAGTGTTACAAGGAAATGAGGAAGTGAGCCCTCGATTGAAGCAAGAGTTACAACAAACTGTACCTCAGATCCTCTGATTTACGAAACCATTTGGTTTGCCGTTAGACGCACGCACTGCGAGTATGTGCAGGCTGATTATCTGTCATTCATTTATGTTGATACAGTCCATATGAACACTTCCACCTGTCTGCAGGCTTTTATCTCCTGCTGGCTGATTTTATATTCGAGTCACGTTTCACCGTATGTCGTATATCCACTGATTGTGCCGTACAGCACGAAAGCAGAACAAGAGCAACGAGGGAGCTTGTGTTTTTGTGTCACACAGATATAGAAGTGTCAGAGCATATGTGCGTGTGAGAGGGAAGACAGATCTAACAGCATGTGTGCACACGAGAGACAGCCAACACAGTGTGTATGTGTGTGCGTGCACCAGCGCTCCGTGTTTTTTTAATTTATTTTTATCACATCTCAACTTCCTCTTTTGCCATCAGCTCTGCAGCTCTGCAAAACTCAACACGACCGTCCCTCCTGCTTGCAATCACTAAACGAGAGCTTTACGTTCGCACTTGTTAAGTCTTAGATCAGCTTTGGTCTTTTGGATTCAACAGAGCAAACTGAGCGTCGTGTTAACAGTAAAGCTGTAACAGTACAGAACATAAAATGAAGTCTGAGCTCAGTTTAGGGGGTCAAAGCATTGTTTATGCTTTCAGTACACAAAAATAATATTTATATGCTTTAAATTTGAAGAAATCTGACATTTAAGTCAATAAAATCAAGGTACTCATTGCAACATTTAACCAATACCCATGCAAAGGAACATCACAGCATGTTACTTAGTATGAGTGTGGTTGCAGACGTGCAGAGATCAGCGCTCCTGTGTCTTTTCTTATTGCTTTGCTCCTATCTAATATCAGTAGCGAGTATCTAAAATCAGTAGCGAGTAGGTGGTGAAGCCTCTTTCCGTGTATCCATTCTCTACACAAGCTAGGCTAACCTGACTAGCATGTGTACAATACACAACAACCAAAGCTCTCTGGGTAGAAGTGTTAATGTTATATTTCTACATATGCAAAAATTACTCAATGCAATTGGACAATAAAGGTAATAAACTTGTTTTACAGGCAACCATTACAACAAGTACAGCAAACACTACTTAACACACATCATGGAAAATATTGCCCTGCCCTTAACGGCAGGATAATCACACAGACATGCAAACAAAGCTGTATAAATCAGATAAGATAAGATGAAGCTAAACACCATGACACGCTGCTTTATAATCAGACAGGGTTGTAAAGCATCTGCAGTTTATGCTAGCTTCTCTGTGAGGCTGTGATACTGAGGCAAAGGGATGCTTTGAGCTAAATGCTAACATATGCATGCAGTGACAAACAACACACTGACGTGTAGACGGTACAATGTTTACCATGCTAAGCATCTTAGCTTAGTGTTTTAGCATGTTAACATTTGCTAAAAGCACTGAATATAAATTATAGACTTAGACTGGTTGTGTTCAAAGCTATAAAGGTGCAGTATGTAAAAAAAAATTGAGCTAGCATTATCAACATTATGTCAGCCCTGGCCTCTCCTTTCTCATAAAACCACTCCGAGGTCCCAATCCGGGCTGTAAACTGCACTGCTATCGGAGCTAACTCGCTAACAGCAGCTACAGTTAGCAGCAGTTAGTAGTTACTGTGGTGAGAACAGTGAGTATGAATTCAGGAGGTGGCCAGTTCTTACGCATTGCACTAGTTGATGGGAGTGTCATTAGTTATAAACCAAGGTTAAAGGTTAAAAGTCACACAATCAAAGGGATTACAATTACAAATTTGTAGCATAGCATTAAAAAATGCCCCACATTTTGAATTTATCAAATAGTTGTCACTCAAGACTGAGAATAGGCGATGTGGCCTGATAACAACATCACAATATTTCAGGTTATTTCTGAGATAATGATGTTCTTGACAATAAAACAAAAAGCTAAAAAATATTGAGCTCCTCTTGCAGGATTTTTTTACCCCCCTTCATACTCAACTGGATGCTTCTGCTTGCTGCTAGTTTACTGTGTTGCCCCTTTTTGTCTTCGCAGTCTTCTTGAACTTATGGTGACAAGTGATTTTATAGCTTGTAGGCCTCAAGGTGAACTATGGCACATTAAAAAAAGAAAAAGAAATCAGTGTGCTTGCTCATACAGATCTTTCTCTAATTGCCGGTGTGATTTTCCTCCGCGGTCATGAGAACGTTTAAGCCTCAAAATCGGGTAATGGGCCAGAAAAAGGTTAAGAAAACCGACGCCAATGTGAGACTGTGAACGCTGTCTGAGTGCTGTCCTGACAGCTGCATCTCTCACAGCTGGTTGAAGAAAACTGAAGCGCATTCTCGTCTCGCGTGATTCGGAATTAGCTAGATAAGAGACTTGCAAGCTGCAGAAAAGAAGAAAAAAAAATCCCCGTGCGTCTGCATCAAAACGACCGCACTCTCTCACGTGTTTGAGAGCGTCAGATGTATGTGGAGCTGGGAGAGATGAGAGGAAGCTAATGTGGACAAACAGTGTTAATATTCAGCGCTTATTAGAGAACAAGACCGCCGTTGATTCCAGTACAGTGCTTCTCATTATGTGTGAGTACGAGAGAGTGAGAGGGGAACAGAACATGAGAGAGAGCATTGTGGGGTCAAGCATAGGCCTGGGTACAGAATATTGTATATGTGTGTGTGTGTGTGTGTGTGTGTGGGGGGTGTGTGCACGTTCACTGGCTCGCCACTCTGTCTCCAAGATAGTGCTGTTGGAACACAATGAAGCCCATTCAACCCTGGAGCCACCTCCTGTCTCTAGAATAGTGCTGTATCACAGCTCCTGATGGGGTTACAACATGTACGTGTGTGTGAGTCTGACACACACACACACACGCACACACATGCGCTTACAGTCACATAATCCTCAATAAAGCCATCTTTGAATTGTCATTACGTTGATGTAATACCATCATGAGCAAATGTGACGACGGGCTGGCATGTCAGCCGGTGAATTATAATGACTTCAGACCTTTGTCGTGTAATGCCAGTGCAGCGCGAGGGGCGTTCATCACGTCGCGTGTAAAAACTCACACGGGGCGATTTAATGCCCCTCAAAGCTCATCAGTGACGGATACGTACACGTAAATACCCATTTTCATATATTAAAAACACAATATAGATATGAAAACATGTCCAGCTGCGGCTTTTAATAGCTGTAATCTCCCGCGACAACATGATGTATGGCTACATTATTATCTGTGAGTGTAATATGACAAGTTGACAGGCAGAGCCAGAAGAAGACTCGCATGAGGTAAAAGGTTCGAGTCAATACGCTGCCCGACACTTGACTGATAAGCCCGAGAGTTAATAAAAGGTTACAACCCAGAAAGAGGACGTATCTATTTCCAGATTGAACTGTAAGGAGTGGAGAGCGCTCGTCTTCTGCAGCAGCAGAGTCATTTGTCAGCGTTTCTCATACACATAACTTTATTTTGGAGGCCCACTCAGAAAAGATTGGCTCCCACCCACTAAGATTTCTTGGTGTTTTTGTGTTTATTTCTGCCTTTCGGAGCTGTGTGTGCGTGTGTGTGTGTGTGTGTGTGTGTGTGTGTGTGTGAAATGCAGATCAAAGCGCGGTCCGCTGCAGTGGTGCATTTATGTGCTATCATACTGGGGGAGAAAAGAGACTTGTCTAATCAGGAGTTGGAACTTGAATACAATGTGCCGATAGAAAAGTAGTGGGTTCCTACTTGTGGACCGTATGTAAGTACTCCGTAGAGGTAGTTCACTTGATTATTTCCATTTTATGTCCCTTTATACTTCTAGGCTTTTCAGAGGGGAAATACTACTTTATAGCCATGCTGGGAATGTTGGGTCAGTCTGTTTGGCCCAGACGGTGTTATCTACACTATTGGACACATTTTCTACACGACCCCCTGAGAATGAATCAGCAGCTTTGTTGATTTTTTTCACATGTCCAGATTTTGCAATATGTCCAATATGTTGATTTATAGTTCATGATCAGATTACTGCAAAATTATTGACATTCCCATCAGCCTCAGCTGCACTTTAGTTTAGTTTGTTTAGCAAATGCTAGCATGCTAAATCTCTAAACCGGGATGGTAAACATGGTAAACATTATGCCAGTTAAACATCAGCATGTTAGCATTTGTCGTTGTAAGCATGTTCCCAGGCTGACATTAGCATGTAGCTAAAGGCACCGCTGTGTTCAAGTACGGGTGCAGCCTCACAGCGAGGCTAAAGACACTTATTGTACACTTAACAATCTTCTTCCATCCTTTTGAAAACTCTGCCTACTAGTTACTTTATATCACATGGTCATCCAACATATTTGCATCTACCCAGCAGTGTGTAAAATGTGCAAACTCAGTGAACTAATTGGGGTTTTTTGAAGATTTTTCTCAATTTCTCAACATTACTTCAAGGAAACTTGTGGAAATTATTAGAAAATTACAGCCCCATACAAAAAGTCCTACCTAACAAATAACAATACTGTTGACTGTGACATGTATTCACCTGACGGGCCTGTTAGTCTCAGATTTCTATTTTATTGTCATAAAAACCCATGGACAACCAAAAGAAAGGGACAAATGATGTGCTACATGACATAATCCGCATTTTGTTTGGTCCTTTACTCACTTGTCAGTCAGGTAAGACAAACAATAGTCGCCCGCAGCAATATCTTCTTAAAGCATACACAAAATGACCCGTACACATTATTTACGCTGTCACTGAGAGTATCTTAGCTTACTGACAATGTATATAAAGGTGTGTAAGAGTGACCTCTTATCTCACACACCTTTTATAATGTGAGCTGGCTTCATGTGTGTAGTGTTTGACCTACATGCTCCAAATAGACACAAAGTCCCAAACACTCCTGATCTTTCACACGACCTTTCCTTTACAATCAGTCCTCCTTTCCCAATAATAGCTGCGGTTCCCTCACACCTATTCAGCTCTGCATTGTGTTGCTCCAGGTATCTACGACAGAGATACAGCGCCGGTGGGACAGGTGTCTGCTTACACAACCTTTACACAACAATGAAGCACCGGTGGAGTGAAACGTCAGGCAGAAACCTTCTGAGTTCAGTATTTGACTAGAGGCCGGGGAGGTGTGCTGCTCCGATAAAGGACTGACTCATACTGACTGATAATCACAGGTTAACCAACCACAGGATCAGGTCCAACTTAGCTCAAATTCCTTGAATATGTTTGGGGTATGATAACATCGGGGCCCGAGGTTACGCAATGTGTTCCTGGCTTTGTGTTTATTAAAAAATGCTGAACATGTGCTTCTTAAGATTAATCCTAACTTTGGTCAATAAATGTTAGGCCAAAGAACACAACCGCGGCTCTGCACATTTTATTAGATCGGACTTACGTGAGTCTCCTCTTTCTGTGTTTAAGAAAACAAGTTATAAGAATGTAAGGCAACGTCCACGCTGATACATTTTCATTTTAAACAAAAACTATCTCCAACCTGTTTCAGATCTAATCTCCATCCACGCTCACACCACTAAAAAACGGCATATCCCATGACCATTCAAATACAGTGGGCATGCAAGTGCAGGAGGAAACAGGAAGCAGGAAATACTACAAACTATCTTTTCATCTCTAACTTCTGTTTTAACTTTTCTAATATATGTTTCAGCTACCAGGGCTGGAAACAAATCAACAGATGATTTTTCCTGAATTCTGCTTTCTTAATTATTGTATTTTCACTGTCTTTCTAAATAGAGTTGCCAGTGGAGCGTATGGATTAAATACATACATGTGCTCTTTAAAGTACATTAGTGAAGCATCCATGTACTTGTCAGAGCTGCAGGTTTCATTATAACCACGAGTCACAGAGACAGTTCGAAAACAGACGGAAGTTTGGGAGACACTGTAAGTGATGAATGGATTTATGTCTCGCAGGTATAAAGCTGTAGCTCCGAAACAAACTCAAGTATCTTGTGATATTGATCCCAAACGGTCAAGTTTTAAAAACCTAAAACAACTGTCGATGCACCAAATCAATTTCACATTTTAAAGGTTGTTCTGAGATGCAGAAAACAAATATCTTTGCACAAGGCCATGACTATATTCCAGCGAGAAGACCATTAAATATGGCTAACAGCTCGGGGGAAAATAAATAAATAAATATACTAGTAGATTGTTTTTTTTGTAGGACTGAATGAAAATATGAAAATTATGATAATGTGATATTTGCTGGGTTTCTACCACACAAGCGTTTCCTTACATCTAGAAAATATTATTTTCTAGACCGGCGGCATTGCTGTGGCACCGCAAAGCTTCATTTATACATGTCGACACATTTTACTTTAAAATTGCAGCTCCGTATCACTCGGCTCTACTGCGGCTTCGATAACATTTCGATTATCAGTTCAGCCACTTTTGAGGTAACGCTGACCCAAATTTGGGAATATTTCAATCTCCATGTTTACACAGTGAGCTTGTGTCTTTTTATGCATCACTCAGAGATGCAGACGTACGTTTTTCAGCACTGATCAAAAGTCACGGACAGCCAGCAGCAATGCTTTAGTGCTCGACTGGAAATCGCCTCCCTGTAGTGAATCTAATCTTATCAACAGCGGAGTTGACTCAACCTCTGATCTTATGAGAGGATGTGTTAAACCATCAGCCCAACCCCCAGCTGCTCTAAACCAGGATCTCTGTGTGCGTGAGCTATTTATTTAACAAAGGCACATGACAGCAGTGTAACGCACACACACATACTCAGAAAATGATATGTTGGGTACAAGATGATGCCATGAGGAGACCGGGAAGTGTGATATGATGAATATTCCCTCGTCACTTCCCACCATTCTTATTAAAATGCATCAGCATGAATCCTCTCTATCACACACACACACACACACACACACACACACACACACACACACACACACACTGCAGCTCCTCCATTCTTGGCTTATAGACTAAATCAAATCGAAGCCTCAGGTGATTACAACGAATAAAAGGAGGGGACTGAAATGTAACACTTTTGCGAGCTCAGGTGATGATGTCATATAATACACGAGGTAAAATGTCATAAAAATCAATTCATGGTTTTTGGGCAAAATCCTTATGAATCAAGCACTAAATCAAATTCTCAACCTTTCAGAGATGTTTCATTTTAATAGGAAGAAAAAAAATATATAAAAAAACATCAAAATCTTTAATCGGCCGCAGGGTTTCACACTCTCGGTAGGTTTAACTGTAATCGTGGACCATGCGGTGGGAACCAGTCGGTGCTGATGAAGATAAAAAACATTTAATCACATTACTGATACCACAAATTAAAAATCTCTAACAGAGCATGTATTAATGATGTCTGAGTCGACGCCAGGCCTCCGGTTCGATCCTGATCTCGCGCAGCTGAACGGACACGACACTCGACCCGTTCCCAGCGTGCCACAGGAGAAGTGTTAATGTGTTAACAGAGTCCGTCCGCACGGTCACAGCATTTTTATGAGTGGAGGCAGCTGAATGTGGCGCTGGAACCCGACCTTTTATAACAACACAAAACAGATTTTTAAAATGTTGGTTCAATGTCAACTGACTCATCTTGTGCAGAGTGTCACGTCACGTCGTACACAGCTGTAAGAAAACCAAAGCCTCAGTGTGTTTTAATCTTTACAGCGGGCAGCGTGTACGTCTGCTGATGAAAGTATTTAAGATTAACCTACTGTCAAAATAAGAGCATTAATGTGTGGGAAAGAGTGTGAATCCCATCAGCTTAACTCGGTCTACACTGCTGGTACTGCGAACACAGTGACCGCTGACAAATGAATGCACTGACAGGAAGTAGCAGCCAAGCATGCAAGCAACTCTAGCATTAGCAGCTAATGCTACCTCAAACTGGCCCCTGACTTCTCACAGTTACTGAAGCTGTTTGATTTACACCAAGTGTCAACCCACCCATTGATTTGTGAACCACCACCCTCCGCCATCTTGGTTTTTTAAAGCCAGATGTGACCATATTTGGATGAGAGAGATGGAGCTGGGGAGGATATCCTGATTGGATCTTGTCGATCACAAGCAAAACCTACTTTATTGCTTATTTTACTCTAAATGGGACCATAACTACAAAACAAACATCATGTTGTATTTAAGAAGACCTGAAACTAGAAATCGAGACCATAGACTCACAAAGCTGAGGGACGAGTCCGTGTGGCACATTTGAAATAAAAATGGAGGAAGTAAGTGATTTATTTTAGTCGCACTGTTATTATTTAAAAAGTAAAAAATAACACATTCTGGTTGCGGCGTTTGTGTCGGATCACGGGCTGTAGATCTCTACTGATTACCTCACTGAAATCTGGTAATGATGGAGATCGTTTACAGCTGCATGTGGGATTAAGTAGACCTAATGAGACCACTGGCGCTATAAATACAGTATCAGGCTACAGTTTCTTCCTGCTATTCTTTCCGGTGACAGGTTTGAAGGATGGCGGCGCTCAGGGAGTTATTCACAGTTGATGAAGAGCGCGTCTACATACCTTCATGGCAAACTGTGGGAGGCTAAAAATATGAAACCGTGTGGATCCAAAAGGGTATATTTTGTGGCTCATTAACAGTCTATGATAGTATCAAGACACTGCCCTCATAATGTGTATCTTCTGTCCTATCATTTCCTGTTTGCACACTACTGTACACTGTCAAATGAAGACGAAAAAGTTCTCCAAAAATGCGAAGCAATTGTCGGATATCAGTGAAAGAAATGCCCATCACACTGTCCCAGAGTCCATGGGGACATCTTCAAATTGCTGTTTTTATCTGACCAACAGCACAGACCCTGAAAGTATTTCATTTACGTTAATATAAAACCCAAAGAGGCAGCAGATCCTCACATTTGCAAAGCTGGTCCCAGCCAATGTTTGGCATTTTTGCCAAACAAAGAATCAATTACCAGATTTGTTGTCTGATCAATTATCCGAGGAGCAGACTAATCGTTTTGGCACCCACATAATTCTGCCTTTGTCCGTGTGCATTGTATCAGTCTTGACCCCTTCGCAGAGTTTTATGCATCTGCCCTGATGTCTCCATGCCCCCGAATACAAAAGCACCTCGCTGCTATCAAGGCTTTCCTCCCGGCTGCAGCCTGCCGCTGGGGCGGGCACGAGTGTTGGGGGACGCACGCAGAATAAACAGTGTAATCAAGTGGGAGGAACTCCACCGAGATTCAGCAAGGAGAACAGATGGATGGACCACACACACACACACACACACACACACATACACACATTCACAGAATTAGATATTAAGATCCAGAGCAGTGGAGTCGTTTCTGCACAGTGTAGCACGAAGCCTACAAGAGGGGCTTTCCTGGGCAAACGGAGGTGAAGCAGAGGTTTTGCAGCCTCCTGAGGCAGTGTGTGTGTGTGTGTGTGTGTGTGTGTGTGTGTGTGTTTGGTAAGCACTGGGCCACTTTCCCAGATGAGATTCTCTGCTGCAGGATAATCCTGATGAAAATGTCTTTCCTCCCACCCCCCCCTCTCCTCTCTCCATCCGTCCGTCCATCCTAGCGACCATCCGCAGACAAACAGTTGGCGGGCCGCCCTCGCTCTCCCTCTCCCACCTTTGTTCACATCTCACCTCCCTCGCACTACGACTGACAGGCTCCTCATTGACGTCGGTATCTCTCAACAGCCAAAAAGAAAAAAGTAATGTGATGACTGCATCATTGTCATTTCTGCTGAAGGCTGAGCTGCTTTTCTTGTTAAAATGAATCATAAGTACGCCCCCAACCTTCTTCTTCAGTCTTCTGTCTGCAGCTTTGACCTTGGTCCTCATTGATCTTTCCAGATTCTTCTCTTCTTTTCTGCTCTCCAGCACATACTTGAGTGCTTGTTATGAGCAACCTAATGCTGGTAAAAGCAAAGCCTCCCCTCTCTGTCTAGCGCTCACGCTATATGCTATAGTGCTTTCTAGAAAATGCGCGTTGTTCTTCACACCTAGCTGGATTTGACATGTGAAAAACAGTCTTCATTCTTGCGCTCAGGGAAACGGCGCGAGCATCGTCTGCTATTTTAAGCCAGTTTTTCAGAGTCATTTAAGGATACGCTGCAGGCTCGCAGGAGGCAATAAAACACAAGTGCGTCAAAAGTGTGCCTGTTGCACGGAGACAACCTTCGAACCAACGACAGATGCACATGTTAAAAAAACACGGAAAGGAAAATAACCTTCTCACTGGTTACTGACCTCTCTCCCACTTCCTCTTCTTCTCTACTTTGGACTGTAAATCCACATAAAAGCGTCATCAGATCCGGCTTGAACGGCATTCAAAAATAATTCTCAGAGTCTGATTAAACCAGCTTGACGTATCAGATTTGCAGCACGAGGACAGATAGTGTTACCAAGGTTGTCATTACATCCGGTTGGCATTTGCAGGTCAGAAGACATCTTAGTTATAACTAGGCCTGGTATATTAGTATTATCAGGAGTTAGGGTACTCAGAAATGTCATAACTAGAGTGACACTATCTATTCTAGGTGCCGTATCGTAGGCAACTGGACTTGTTTCAGTTTCTTGAAGATTTCTCACCCCTCATCCCAAGAGGCTCAGTTCTAACTAACTGGAGGGGAGTTGCAGGGTTTTAACCTCTGTGTGGGAGTGTCCTTACTTAAATCTAACACACGACACAGGCAGAAATGTTCATTGACGAAGTAATGTTCGAAAGACTTCCTTCCTCATGTTCTGACGTATCATGTGATGGTTTTTCCTGGATGTTACAGCAACAGGCGACCAAATGTAACGCACCGTGAGCACCTTGAGTTAAATTACAGATTTCACTGGCTTTAAACATTATTGGAAACACTTGGGATAATTCAAGTAGACAACTTAAAATATAAAAAATATGTCCTTCACTTTCAGTTTGAACATCCTTTCAAAAAATGGAAAATGGAAAAACAAAAAGTTAACTTTCATTTTGAGTCCTCTTTGCTGTTTCCACTTTTGTGACTCTGCACCATGAACCAAACATGCGGCTGGCTTTATTATTCTAGCACTTTCTTTTTGCTGTGTAGGAGTGCAGGTGCAGATAAAGAAAATATGTGAACTCATGCACATTTGTCCTTGATGGCAACTGCTGAAAGATTTACTGGAAAGAATACAGTCCAGTCATTCCAGTGGTACGTGTGTGATGTCAGTACATCGATTTGCTTTAAATGCTTTTGAAACCGTCGTAAGGTTCAGCCACATTCAGCCCATTTTCGACCGAGATGAACGGATAGCAGATGCAAATCAGCAAAACTGTCAGCAAAACTTTCCCTCCCCTAATGTTTTGTCCTGCATTACACAAATGCAACCCATCTGGTACCTCACACAGGCTCAACTCACAACAAAATTATCTGCATATTCATCTTTGACCCATGCATGACTTGTGCTTCATTTCAAATTGGCTCCCCCCATGAATTGTGTGGCAGTGGTACGCTCCGGCACTGTAGGCTCAATAAACACACATGCTGGGTCGAGCACAGGTCAGGACCATTTTCTCTCCCCGCTAGGTGGGTCTCCCGAGGTCTCGCTGGCGGGACGCGACTGTAAGGTGACACTGAGGTGACCAAGACGGGGGGGAAGGAAAAAAGAGAGAGGGACGAGAGAGGCTGCAGGGCATGCAGAGAAAGAGAGCGAGAGAGAGAGAGAGACATCCTCAAGGACAGACAACTTCTATTTTGGCCTGGTGGTAAACTGGCCTTGGCTGTCTGACAGGAGTGCGACACAGTGGCGGTGTGTGAGAGTGGATGATGGAGGGGGGGGGAGCCTGGGTCACGGAGGGAGAATCTGCCATTTTTAGAAAGGGGGAGCACCCTCCGAACAGCAGGAGGGGAGGAGGAGGGGGGACAGCATGGAGGGAGAGAGTAAAGGGAAGGAAAAGCTATGCTATGCTGGTCCGTCAACGCTCGGACAAACAGCAGCGGTGTGTGGAGCGCTCTTCATCCACCCCCACAAAAAGCCCAGCCACACTTAGTTTGGCCTGCCAGAACAGAAATTCATACTTCATCATCACAACTGCTGCCCCCTCAAGACCCTGCCTGAGAGGCCGAGTGTGTTTATGGATGTGTGTGAGAGATTATGTAGGGTGTTATTGAGTGGGACTAACTGCATTGCAAAGTCTGTGCTTTATGTAGACTACAACAGGGCCAGAATCTCACAGTATACGGCCGCTGGCTGCTGTTGCTGCGTTGTTTCTCTTAAGCACATCGACCAAAGTCCGTCATTTTTATGTTGTCCGGCAAATATTATGAGATCGGTTCAGCACCTGTAGGATTAGTGGTCTTTACAGGCCGGTAGACGGCACGCAGGCAAGGTCACGGTTTAGACACAGAATGCTAAACGCTGCGGTGAAAAGCCCAAAACTGTGACAATGGACGACCTAGTCTTCAGCGAGCACCTCCTGAGAGACACAAATAGAAGACAAATCCAACGAGTAAATCGTTTTCTTAATAATGAAAGCCTCATTATTATGATAATTGGGGTGTAACAATACAGGTTGTCATACGCTGTACGGATTCTAAAGCACCCCTGGGACAACGCTGTGATTCGGAAGCTGAGAAATTTGACAGAGGGAGAAAAATTACAAAACATTCAGGAAACGGCACAGAAGCCTTAATAGACCGAGCAACAACACGACGACGTGCGTCAACACAATCAGAAACCACACGACCACACTAAAATCCTCTCAGCTTAACATAACAAGTTAAAATATTATCATGATGACTGACACATGCAAATTAAGGCTTATAAGAAACAAGATTTAAATACTGAGCGTTCATTCTCAGGGTGGGAAATAGTGCTTTGACATGTGTAGGATGCTTTTGAAAGCTTTGAAATTAAAAAAACCTAGTTAAAAAGGTCACAAAATACAAAATAACAGAGCTACATCTTACAATATGGGATGTATTAATACACCAGTATGAAAAACTGTCTCCATTTCTGATTGAAGTGGTGAAAAGGTGTTGAAGAATCTGGTACGTGGACTCTGAGTTAAGACTTTGTCAAGCCGTACTGGTTACGTTCAAGAAAAACTTCAACATCAGCTTATACATCAAAGAACTGCATCTTTCTCAGGCATTTTAGAAATCATCAGGAGAAAGATATCCGACTCTTTTCACTCTTATTGTTGATTTAGACATCGATTCATCGCAACTTATTACAATAACAGAAGACACCTATAAATATCAATACGCCGCCCTGCTCTCACACAGCTGCAGATGCTCGCGGTGTCATCTCGCATCAAAATCCCTTTCATCAGCTCAGCCTGCTGTCATGTTGTCACCCTAAAGTGGAACTAATGGCTGATGTTTCCTGCATCAAAATCTGGCTCGTGTAAACAAGCGATGCTGCCAAACAAGCCGGTCCGGGCATCATTTAAAAAAGTTATAATACCGATACCAGCAGAGTTCTTCTATTGATTGCTTTGACCACACCTCAGACTGTTTGGGTTATAGCTGCTGTGGTTATCGGCCAATCACGTCACATTAATGCTTGTGGCAATCAGCTGCAAGAAAAAACAAAAAAATAGTCTTTTTTTTATTTAACTGAGTACAAAAAGGATCAAATTCACGTATTGCCTAACTGGGAAAATTCAATAGTAGTGGGTTACTTAGGAATTGATCGCCGATACCGAGCCCCACAAACGACTGGAGGTGTTGTCACTATCCATCAGTGTCACGTCACTCTTTTAAGTAACTGCCTAGTGCTGCTAACTGTAGCTGCTGTTAGCTAGTTAGCTTGGTTAGCAGTGCATCTAGTGAACCAGACAGGCCGGGGCTAGCTGGTTGGCATGCAAACTTCTCTGCAACACTATACATAGATGTCACAATGTCGAAAGTGCTATTTTTCCACATTCTGTTGGTTATTCTGATCTAATTTTTGCACCAGCAGCCTATATCGGACAAACATGGTTATCTGACATCTTATCACTGAGTAGGTGGTTATAAACCAGGCTATAATGCCTTTTGAATCTGCACAGCGCAGCTCAACCATCATTAACTGAAGTAAGACAACACATCTTTTGCATTTAACAAAGATGCATTTACATTCTGCATCGAGCTCATTTACATCCACTCTGCCCAATTTACTACCATGCAAAACTGTTAAGTGAACAGTTTAAGGTTCCTGGGAGTCACAAAAATCGTATCTCCACCCAGGTAAAACAAATAAATAAAAGCACAGATAAACCTTTCCAGGGCAGAGGTAGAAAGTATCCTGACTGAAACATTAAGAATCGGCATAGTTTGTGCAAGGGCAGAGACAGGAAGTTTCTGCAGTGGGTGATAAAGCCACCCAGAGCATCCTTGATACCCATCTACCAAACATCAGCAATAACGCTGAAGTGAGGTGTCTGCACGGAGCCCAACGGATATACGAAATATCAACACGCACCCCAGCCACAGCCTGTTCGCCCTGCTGCCAAGAGATACAGAAGTATCTGCTGTGAAGGCGCTTCTTTCCTCAGAGACTTGATATAAAACCCCCGCGTTGCAAAATAATGAATACATGAACCTTGAACCTTGTGTACGAGGTGTGTAGGCAGACAGAGAGAGATATTGCAAACTTTTTCTGGATGCCTGAGTCAGTGTGTGTGGCTGTGTGCAGAAAGAGATGTCAAAAAATAGGGAAAGAGATGTATGTCATGTGTCTGATTCTCTCTTCAGGAATAGTGTGAGCGCAGCCAGAAGCCTACACCGGTGTGTGCCTGAGTAGTGTGAGTGTGTGTCTTTGTGTGTGTGCAGATGCCAGATCAGAGGTGGAACACAGCTTAATTCCCCCAGCAGCGGCAGCCGGCTGTGCTCGCCTCTACGTAACCCGTTGGTTGGGGATAGCACGGCGCTGTTTGTCCATCCTGGAGACCGGGATGACCCCGCCTGAACCGCGGAGATTACACACAACGGTGGTAATGATGCACACAGCGGCTAGTTCTGCTGTATGATCCAGGTCAATGGAAGGGCAACAGTCAACACTCATGTCGCTTCATGTGTTTTTGTTCTCTTCCTTCACACTCCACTGAGCTATGTCTTGTAATTACTTTAGCGCTCACCAGGAAAAAAAAAACCCTCTGTGTCCCGGTGCTGAAAACATCCCTTTGTCCCACAGACTTCCAGAGGAATAAAGCAAACCTTAATGCCAAAAAACCTCCCCGGGCAGGAAGTAACACTAGCTTCTGGGACAAATATGGCCATTCTTCAGCTTCACTCAACCTTTGCTCTAATTTCTCCACCCTGCAGGTTTCATTGTGGATACACAGGTAAGATCGAATTACAGAAACCATAGATGAGCCATCTATACGTTGCATTTCTTTCAAAGATTATTCTGCTGCTGCTCCAGTTTAAGTCAGCTCAGCAACCACGTCTTAAAAAGTGAATCGGATCCATTTGTGTTTCATCTACAGCGGCTGCTCGAGGCCATTAACTTTAAACTTCAGGGGGCTCCAGGAAGACAATGTGCACCCTGAGAGACTGGTTTCAGTTTCTAGATTACAGATTCATGAAATTTAAAGCAGAAATCACCTACAGTCACATCAACAGCCTCTCCTCTGTATCAGTTTAATCATGTGGAAACTGCTGCGGATATCTTTTAAAGTTGATTTCAGATATTCTGTCAAGTTTCCTTCAGTAGTTTAACTGCTGGACTGAAATGTTTCAGATGTTTCGCTGAAACGTCCAGACTCACTGCACTGAAGGATTCAAGTTTCCACATCACACTTGTTGCACACTGGACCTGATCGTCTTCCAGACTAGCTGCAGTGTCACTGCTCATAAGAACACATATGTAAGATTTGGCCAGCTGTTAAAAAACAAAAAGGGGGCAGCATGTCTGCAGAGTCACTGCTTACTGCTGCTAACTGCAGCTGCTGTTAGCTAGTTAGCTTGGTTGGCAGTGCATCTAGTGAACCAGACAGGCCGGGGCTAGCTGATTAGCATGCAAACTTCTCTGCAACACTATACATAGATGTCACAATGTAAAAGTGCTATTTTTCCACATTCTGTTGGTTATTTTGATCTAATTTTTGAA
The DNA here is from genome assembly GCF_040436345.1 of Pagrus major. Classification (NCBI taxonomy): domain Eukaryota; kingdom Metazoa; phylum Chordata; class Actinopteri; order Spariformes; family Sparidae; genus Pagrus; species Pagrus major. The sequence continues at coordinate 7,116,253 of NC_133215.1, read as the reverse complement.
TGTTTCCAACTAAAACTCTTACACCTTTAAACTGAGATGTAATGTGAGCACAGAGAAACCTCGAATGACAAAATATATTGGACAAACATCATTATCTGTCATCTTATCACTGAGTAGGTAGTTATAAACCAGGCTATAATGCCTTTTGAATCTGCACAGTGCAGCTCATCAACACATCTTTTGCATTTAACAAAGATGCATTTACATTCTGCATCGAGCTTATTTACATCCACTCTGCCCAATTTACTACCATGCAAAACTGTCTTCATGGCTCTCTGCTGTCCTTCACTGGTGTTCACACACTGCAAGATATCAGATGTCTGCATCCATCTGCTTACAACAACAACAAGCCCGCTTTGTGGTCATTTCCTGCAGACTTACTTCCTACAAAGTGTAATATGTTTGACTTGGAACGACCTCCGAATGGATTTTAAACAGCACGAGTCTTCACCTTCCTCAACCAAAATAAAATAAACCCTCCGACCAACGAAGTCAAAGTTTGAAGCGTTAAACATCTTGATCTGATTGAAGCCTTTGAGTTTTGAAATCGGCATGCTACGATCACAAGAAGTCTGACATGTGGGCGACTCACATCTAACATCTGATTTCTTATGAAAAAAAAACAGTCCTTTACTGGGAAAGCCTGCAAAACAGGATGCTGTGGAAGGGGAAGAAGCTGCTGATCTCCCTGCGTGCCCAGATCACCTCTGGCAACGTTAACTGACGGCCTCTTTGTGTGCCAGCGGAGCCATTTGTTTTGGCCTTGCAACTTAAGTCGCAGGCGGTGAAAAGAGGGAACGACATAATGAAATTGCTGTGTGAGAGAAGAAAAGGAAGAGAGGGTGTAAGAGCTGTTTGTACGGGGGTGATTAAACAAATAGAAAAACAGCGTAAAGCTGCATGTGACAGTTTAATGAGACAAGAAGACTGGTATGGAGTAATATAATAACCACTTTAACAGCAATCATTTCTTTTGACACATTAATTCTTAATACCTTCAGAGGCATTGACAACAGTGACGGTGCCGACTCGAAGGTGAGACTGAGAGAGAGAGAGACACTCAGCGCTGATATCTGGGCATCAAACTGTCACCCTGCACATGTCCAAAATAAACAAATATGTGAAGTAAAATATGATCAGAGTTGTGAAAGAGCATCAGTATTCCAAACATGACGACCAAAGCTTCCTTTTCTATTTTTGGGGGAAAGACAGAAACCCCCGCAGGACCACAAGCTAAGTTTGTTATCTACTGACAGCACAACGCAAAGGCAGATGCAGCCGGACAGATTATCTATCATCTGTCCAACTGTCTTAAAGGAGTAGTTTGACATTTTGGGACTCAGCGTTGTTCAGCTTTCATGACGAGAGCTCTACGAGAAGATTGATACCTCTGTCGTATCAGTACAGTGAACGCAACTAAAGTTTAACAACGTCAATTCACCGTTCGCAGGGGGAGTCACTGGACTACTTCTCAGCTGAGAATCCAGGAAGTTACTGGTCCCGGCCAAGAAATATCCTGGCACATGATCCTCCATTTAACGACGGACAGACTCTTTCACACTTGGGATTTTTCTTTTTACAGATTAAACAAAGGGAATATAACATTTTAATCAGTGAGCTTGAGTAACAGTCAACATGTGAGCTGGCGGGGGGAATTTGTTACCTTAGGACAGACTCAGGCTCGCAGTGTCAGCCCCTAGTTTACAGTGTTTTTGTGAAGCTCTTTCCAGCTTCATATTTACTAGAGGTTGACCCATTGTGGATTTTTAAAGGCCAGCAGAATAACGATAGTTTGGAGCAAAAATATCTGTTTTTCTGAAACCAATAGTTGGAAATAGTCCTGTTTGACCTTTAATTTGACATACAATGTTTGCCAAAATGCTGGACTAGTCCTTTAAATGCCATATACTGTATAATATATGTAATGAAGAAACTTAGAGGGTCTTACTCAATACTAGGGATAAGTAACTACACCATTACCTGTATCTGTACCTGTTCAACCAACTAAATTACAGTATCTGGATCCGTAACGGACGTCGGTAGGGCTTAGACCAAAAGTGGGCGGGGCTAAGCAGCCATTTTTAAGCAGGACATTTATAAGGGTTGATCAGAAGTTGCTATATTTATTATTTATTGGAAAACTATTTACTGAACAGCCTCAGAACTGGGATTCAGATCATGTTTTTGATCACAGGGTTGAGTTACATCCATACCAGATGACCGTTTCTCATACACTCTGCATCTCCTCTTGTTTTTTAATTCACTATTTTTGTCTCTACGATACAGATTCATGTCGTGCCAATCCAGCTGATTTGAAGTGAATTTGAGGGAGTGTGAAAGAGAGAAGGAGGAGGAATCACAGGAGTGTGTTCTTAATCAGATCTGGCAAAAGAAGTGAGGCTTCAGCTGCGGGGCTCAGGTGGATCTCTGGAGTCCACACACTCTTTCAGACACACGTCTGGATAACATCCCACCCCCCGTCCTCCCCTCCAAGCCTGCTCCGTCTCTCCTCTCTCTCTGCTCTTTTCCTTTTTTATCCTTCAGTCCTTCTATCCCTCCATCCATCCATTCTTCATCTTTACATTTGACTCCCTGCATCTCCCCGTTTTGACTCTAATGCACTCACACATAGACTCACATGAATGACGTCACTTTACTGTGATGCAGCCATTAAAACCAGGAAAAGACAACACTTAAACCTCATCATGATGTAACAATATCCAACACTTTAAGACAATATATGGTCTCATATCGAGATATAACATCAGTATGTTGCCTCGCCCTGATTCAAGTGTGACAACAGTGTCAGTCGCCCACTGTGGCATCAAAAAATCTGAAAGAGCCCAGTGCAGCCCCACAGCTCCCCTTCACACACACAGACACACACGAGCCCACTGCCCTGTCTCTCAGCATCAGCATCACTGCAAGGCGAAAAAGGCCAGCGACCCCATGAGACGTGGTCTTTGTTGATGTTGTTGTTTTGAAACGTGGAGGATCTGGGCTGCTGGCCGGGTTCACTGTGTCGACCATTTGAAGCCACGGCGAGATAACCACAGAGAAGCAGAGCAGCAGCGGCGGCACATGGAGTCGCAGGGCCTGTACCTTCTGCTCTATGCTGCTGCACACGTATTGAAGTATAAACTTCCTGCTTTCAACGAGCTCAAATTCTTTCCTGCTCTGCTCTCTTTACTGACTGGCGGGTACGGATCCAGGACCAATTTACTGTCCAAACAAGTCAAAACTCATCCGGCTGCCATTTCATCCAAAAAAAAAAAAAGCTGCTGGAGCAAATTAAACGTGGTTTGTCTTCTTGCACAAAGCAGACACACACTGATCTGCCTTGGAGCAACACCAGGTTGTCAAATAATTACCTCCACCAGACGTGCATCTTTAAAAACCTGGATTCATCGCGAGGGAACGCACTGAGCATGCTCAGCAGCGACGCCGGTTCACACATTCACACCTGGGAGCTGCCAGGTACAACGACAGACTGCTACTGTTGCACCAACGAGCCAGTCTAATAGAATCATCGCTGATTAATTTCCCTTGCTCAAGGGCAGCAAGTCAAGGGAAAGAGAAAGAGGTTTATGTTTACACTCGGCTGCCAGATTATTCCAGCGTTTCTCAACAGTCACAGTCTTCATCTGCTCCACTATAAACCTCCAGGCTTCCACCACTCCCCCGTTCATTTGCACTAAATATGCACTTAACCGCCTATCAGGGATAAGCTTACTCAAGCCCTCATCTGCTCAAAACCCATCTGGGACCCCGGATCAATACCTGACCCCCAAACAGCGACCAGGGAGCCCAGCCCAGCTCTCGCGGGAAATTAGAAATGGATTCGACAGACAGGACGGTGTTGTGCTTTGGTTTGACTAGATGGGAGATGAAAATGTTTTTTGTCAGCGAGGCTCGCGGTCGCTGCATGTGGAAGACAACCGCCCGAGGCAGGGTGATTCAGACGAGGTGAGGTGACGTGTAGCAGGGATTTCCTCTGGGCTGGAAGACGGAGCACCGACGAGGCCGAGTGCTGCCATCGGTTCAGGCGTTCTGGGAGAGGTGATGTGTGAAAATGAAGGACTAGAACCGCGGAACATGAATACATTAAACACCTTATAAGACCGTGGATTCATCCGAAACAGGAATCAAAAACCCAAATCCTCGCAGCGTTAATCCACAGAGCCACTCAGAACTGCCAGGTCATGTCGAGTCCTTCGTTAAGACGAGTCAAGTTAAGGATCCGGTCTTCATTAAGAGAAAAGGCAAGGTATTACTCCCCAGAGCTCCTGGTGTCACTATTTTGGTCGCACACGCTCCAAAAAATCTGTCAAATGCGACTAAACATTTTAATTGGTCGCACCAGTGCGCCTGAAATTCAGCAGGTCAGATTAAAAATTCAAATGTATCCTGTTGAGGAAACAAATTGTGTGTAAATGTTTTATTAGGTAAAACCTAAATGACACATCAGTTCAACCAGTGTAGAGATTTTGTCTAGAGCCCTGAATACTGACAGTACAGGCACAGTTATCCAACCTGTTCAAAAAGTGTTACGTATTATTATTATTTATTAAATTTCAGTATAATAACTGTTGATATTCAGTGAATTAATCACCTTTGAGCAGTGAAATACTGACAGCCAGACTAAAACTAGCTACCAGACTAAACAAGCCTTTCACTTCCAAGTTCAAGTTCGGTCTCAAGTCATTTATCTTTTTCTGTCGAGTCATCTGAACAGTGCCTCGAGTCACAATGGCTCTGGTCTCTGGTTTGAGTCCTGTATTGTGCGGGTGATAGATTACGAGACAATGGGCCCCTGGGCGCTGACATGTACAAGGCCCCCAGTCCTCCTACACAGGAGCAAGACACATACATTAAAAATACATTTAATTCTGGTAGTTTGTGCGTCTTTCTTGTCGTTTTAAGTCTCATCGTGGTCGTTCTGTGTCTCTGTCAGTGACATTTCGGCCCCTGACCCCTTGGCCCTCTGAGCCCGTGCCTGTCCACCAGTCATCCACGGTCCTGGTACTCCTTCTGTCATTAAAACTAAACCTCACCAGGCCTTTAACATCACAGCCACACCAGGTGACATCAGCTATAGGCTGCTCCATCTCAAATAAAAAAGGCCATCTGTTCATTCCCATCTATACTACCCGAATTCATCAGAAGCCACGCACACACGCACACGCGCGCGCTGATACACCCCCTCCTCTACATTACAGGTCTGACACTGTACGTGCAGAGGCAGAGGGGTCTTCACGTCACAAGCCTTCCTGCTCCCTCCTCCACCCCCCTCTGCACAATAACCTCCACATCCCCGGAATACATCCACAATACTCATGTAAAAAAAAAACAGCAGAGCATCTCCTCTTACCCATCTGTGCCTGTGTCGGATGTCTTTCAGAGGTTCATGGTGGATGAGAGCCCTGCTGATCTGATTCTAGTCTGCTGGTTTTGCTGCAGGAGCCGCTAAGCCATCGCATTGGTGATGCTGGAGTCTCGGTGGTAACCGGGGGGCCGGGGTCTCTCCCTCTCTCTCTCCCTCTCTGTGTGTGCCTTTGAGCCGGGTTCACTCTCCAGTCATCTCTCGCAGTGTTTACTCCCACCACCCCCCCACCCCCCGCTCGTCTTCCTTCTGGTTTGATCCACCGGATCGGTCGCGCCGATGATCGTCCCGAGCAGGACTTAACAGTCGGATCCAGTCGGTTCGGTAGTGATGGCACAGCCCTCCCTCTCTCCCTTTGCCTCTCGATGCTTGTTAACCACGAAAGAGGCGAGAGCGGAGGAGATTCTCACAATTAAAAGAGAGTAAACAGAAAACACCGAGCTGCTGCGGTGCGCAAAGAGGGGATGAGCCGATTTCGGGTGCAGGAAAAGGATGGAGATGGAGATGGAGAGATGAGGAGGGACACGGGGTTGGCGGTGGGGGGTGATCGCCGCTGTCTGCCGTCCTATTCGCCGTTTTTCTGTCGTGTTTACGAGCCGCTGTCGCCTCCTCCCCTCCAGTCGTCTCTATCTCCCACTCCGTGATGCGTCTCTCTCGCTCTTCCGTCCTCCGCGCTGCGCTCTGCGCCCGGCGTGACGCCTTTTCCGCTCGTAAGAAAATAAGATCCCCCCCCTCTCTGCTGCTCTCTTCTCCTTTTCACTTCTTTCTCATCATCTTCCCTCTCTCTCGATCAGACAGGCTGCATGAAGGAGGGAGGAGGGGGGGAGGTGTGTGTATGTATGTGTGTGTGTGTGTGTGTGTGTGTGTGTAAGTGAAAGAAAAACGGAGGCAGTGGAGGAGGAGGAGCCCCCGCGAGAAGAGAGCTCCTCCCCGTTATGCTGCTTATCAGCGGAGGACGAGGGGGGCGCCCATCATGTAGGGGAGGGAGATATAAAAAGAGGAAATATGAGAGAGGAGGGGTGGTGCTGGTGGAGAGCAGTCTGCAGAGGTCTGAAACCGAGGAGGCTGCTATTATTAATGCTGCCACTTCCCCTTCTGATACTCCGAGAGTCTCCTCTACACCCCCAAATGTATCCAAGCACACTATACACCCCGCAGAACTGGAAAACATGACTGGAAGCGTGGGACCACAGCAGAGCCCCCGTGAGGCTGTAATGCACATTACATACCTGAGAAAGAAAAAATGGTTGCATGGATTGAAAAATATGAAGAGAGGTGAGATCTGTTTGGAGACAAGAGTGTCAGGTGTGCGGGTGAGGGGTGAGGGTGGCGCCAGAGAAACACCTGAGCTATAATGAAAAGTTCACCCAAGAGTGATAATAGTAAAAATATATACGATGATATATAATAATATCTACACATCCCCATGTCGATGGAAAGTTGGGTGAAGTAGCAAAAAACAACCGAAAATAGACATAAAATGGCTCCATGCAGCTCACCCAGAGTAATCCAAGTCTTCAGATAGCCAGAATATCACAAATTGATTTGAAGAGACGTTATTTACGCTAATTTTTAAGTCAAAAGTTTCACTGTAGCTGCCATGCTAAAAGCGCTAAGTGGGCACACAAGCTTGACCGCGTGTCGGGGGTTAAAATAATGTATTTTCGATCAATTTGGGACCTCTGGGCTTCAGGAGACTTGGATTACACCAGACACGCTGTATGGAGCCATTTTGTGTATTTCTGTCTGTTGTTTTTTTGCGTTTTAAAACAAGTCCCCATCTATTTCAGTTGTTTAGGGGAAGGCTGCAACGCTGTTTTGCCATGAAGCTCCAGAAATGTTTTGCAGACGACGAAATCTCACCTGACTTTCAATCAGCAGGGTGATGAGTAGGCAAATTTTCATTTTTGGGTGAACTGTTCCTTTAAAAGGAATCATGAGTGATTTTGGGAAATGGGCACATTGTGTTTGCTTTTTAACGGAGAGCTTAAGATCAGTCTCTCATACGCCTGTTCAGTACCAAGCTGAGACCAGACACTGGTAGCATACATGAACTTGGACCCTGACTGGTTGTATTCTCTAGTTGGGTTGGTTAGCTTTAGTGTTAGGGTAAACATATTAAGATAAGCCAATCAGAGGCAGAGTAGGGTGCATCTTAGCAAGAAAAGCAGTTGGATTCATAATTACATAATTAACATTATTTTGCAGAAAAAACAATAATTTCTGTTTCTGTTGAACAGTATAAGAATGGTATCCCCTTTCAACCCTGACAGCCTGCTCCAGATGTGGACAGATGTGGTCGTTGTTTACAGTAAGTTGACGTGATGGTCAGAGATACATTAATCATGATGTTCCAGGAACAACAACACCATGAGTCACAGAGCTATGACATAACAACACCGTGATTGGTCGGTTACAGTGACGGCCCTGTAACAACAGTTATGATGTACTAGTACTGCTGTTAGCCAGGCGACTGGTTTTTAGGAACCTGGATTAAAGCCATGTCGCTATTTTAAGAAGCGTATTGTTCTTGGAAACCACATTTTCGGAGTCTTCTGTGCCACGAGTGCAGCTTCCTCCTCAACTTTAATTACATAGTAGTCGATAAAAGACAAACATTGTAATAATGGTCCATGGAAAATGAAAAAGGAAGAGTCTGACACTGGTAATGCTGATAATACATTGTTTTGATGCTCTCATCTTGCATTACAGATGATTAGAGAGAGAAGCCAAATCCAGCAAAGTGGTAAATACAGAGTCCGGGGCCCGAACCCAACTGGGATTAACTCCATCCAGAGATGACAAGAGTCAAAGACCTGCCCTGCAGCTGTGCGCTATGATTACCATTATTTTGCATTTTTAATTTGACATTACTATCAACTCAAATGTTCCGTCAGTGGTGGAAGAGCTCGGATATTTGAATACGACTGCCACAGTAAAAACAGTCCTGCACAAAGAAAAAGCTCTGGCAGTGACAGTAAACTCACAATCAAACCATTTTCAGTCAGCTGTAATCATTGATGCCCTCTCACTCATGAGTCTCTGTAATTACTTCTTTATAGTTTAACTTGTCTAACGGCTCAATGCCCTGGTATGCCCTCCGGGTATGTCAAGCAGTGACGATTACAGATCAAGCACAGATAACCATGAAACGATGCCAGCGTGAACTTCATCAGGTGACTAACTGCATTGGCTGTAAATGTAATTTTTTTCTTTGGAAGCAACAACGTTTCTCTAATAGTTTCTTTTAAAATCAAACTTCCACCAAAGTTTTTGTCCTCAAGGGATCAGAATAAGAAACTGACGCATGTGACACGCCTGGAATGAGCTGTTTGGACAAGCGCACACACCCTCACCACACCCGTACATTTGTTCTCGAGCGCTGTCTGTTTTTCTTCCCGTCGATCTCATCATTTGTTTAATGACGGCAAACAAAACCAGGGAACATATTTTCCATCATATTCAAATGCATGAGGAAACTAATGTGCATGTCATGGTATATACCTGGGAACACCTGTGTACTACTGAAAGCTTCACTGTCCCATCAAATTCATAATCTTACTTCCTCACTGATGAGATAGTTCTTGATTTAGATGATAATTTCATATTGTATGTGTTTCAATTAAGTTAATGTACAGCTGCCCATGATTGGATACATTTTTAGAGAGTTTTAGAGAAGGGAGGGTGTGGTTACGGAAAAACATGTTAAAAGTAATTAACCTGATGAGAGGGTTGGATAAATGTCAAGTTACTACATTTCATCCTGACAGGGACATAAATGAATGTATAAAATTCAAGGCGGTTCATCCATTGTGGCTTCAACAAGACTGCGTTTCAACATTTGTAAGGGTGATTACAAATGTTTTAATGCCGACAAAATGAAACATAAAAGTGGCGACATCTTCTGCCGTGTTTTTGGCGACCAACACGGGTATTTTAAGTCAAAACACGATCTTTTCCTTCCTAAACCTAACCAGAACATAAGCACAGTGTTGTTTACATTTAAATTGAACCTAGAGAAAGGTCAAGTTGCAACACATTGCCAACATATTCTGCCGTTTGGGTTGAGAAAAAGTCAGAGGATCACCAGAGTCAGTAGGGTTCATCCTCTGGGAGCCAAGAATATCTTTGTGGCAATCCATCCAGTAGAGATATTGAGCAGGATAGGGTTAGGGTTAGGTTTTTCCCTGCTTGTGGTGCTCAAGAAAACGTTACAAGATCACAAGAGTCAGTTGGATTCATCCTCTGGGGAGCATGAACGTCGGTACAGAATTTGACTTCAGTCCATCCAACAGTTGTTGAGATATTTCTGTCTGGAACAAAGCGGCCTTAAACCACCGAGAACCGATAAAAAACCTAAAAATCAGGCAACAAAAAACCCACCATGTTTACTCAGCTCCTCGCAAGAATATGTTGAGTTTTTAGCTCCCAGCCTCGTCTGTGAGCTGGATCATTTCACGAGGCCTCGGAGACACAGATTCACAGATCTGGGAAGACTTCCAGCTTTTGTCAGTTTGTGGAGACAAACTTGTGTTTGCTAATGTTTTCCAGTGTATGTTTGTTATAATTTGTGCAGTATTGACGCTACAGCTGTAACAGCTACCTCTCATTTGTTTCGCAATGTGACTCTTGTGCGGCTCAGTTACGCTGAAGAAGCGCTCTATAAATAAACTTGACCTTTACCAACTCGTCTTTCGGTGGAATAGCAAGCGATGCTCATGAGCGGACCGGCCTATCGACTTTTTTTGGAAACACAACTCTGTAGTCTAATTGTCATATTGTTGATGGGGTTTTTTTTAGCTGTTGCGTGACCATCTGTTTCAGGCCTTGTATCAGGTTACAGTTGATTCGCTTTTTCTCACAGAGAGCTGTTCACTCATGTGAACAAGAAGTCCAGGTGCTCATTATTTGGCAGCAGTGATACAGTTCAGACTTATACTGGCCTATCACTACTTTCTTTTTAACGAGTGTAGCAAGTCAGTGAAGTTGCCAGCGCCTCAGCTTGTTAGCTATAGAGTAAATACAGCTGGATGTGTGGTGCCTCCAGTAGTGCAACATCCTTCATATCAGCCTGCTATCTTCAGCCTCACAGCCTCCACTTGTTCTCCCTCTGAGCAGTCAGCAGCTGGAGGGAGGAGGGAGGCTTCCAGAAACAGATATTAGGGCTGCTTCTGCCTTTTTTTATCAAATATTGATACCAGTCTGTCAACACATCCTGTGTTAAAAAGGGACTGTTTCATAAAACAGGGTTATTAAGTTAATGTGTGTTAAATTTGGACACTTTTTGGCCACAAGAAAGGATAATGGATAAAAAAAAGAAGCTGTAGCTGTGACACGTCGCTTTGGGGAAAATAAAAATGCTTTGTCCTTTTCTTGTTTCTATAATCATGGCTAAAACAGCTGCAGTTACACACATAACGCAGGAATCCTTTCCTCAGGGGAAAGACAGAGGCCATATAACCTCCAATAGTTCACTTATGTTCCCCGAACCTGCTGTGTTACACAAAGTAACACAAGACAACAACAAAATCAGTCAGTTTAATATGCCACACAGGGTTTATTTACATCAGCTTCATGTGCAACATACTCAGCTGATATTTTGATTTCCAATGAGCAGCTAAAACTTCAAAAAATCAGCTAATATTTGGGTCATGTCATCCCAACACACCCAGAAGTCAGAACTTTTTCCAGTTCATGTCACAGGTTGTCTCCAAAGCTATATTTAAGGTACTTAAGATTAATGTTTTGTCCACAGAGAACAAGGTGACATCATCTGTATGCAACTTACACAATTCATTAACCCAATGAAAAACAGGCTCAATAGGTATCGCACAAAGACAGAAAACCTTGACATCAAACCACTGAATGTAATATTACAGCAGGTGAAAGTGTGATAAATAAGCAATTTCCAAAAAATAATTAAATGTTGAAGAAGTTCTAAAATGCAATGAACACTTCCACATGTAAAGTTTCAAGAAAAATAAAATAATCAGGGAATCTTGGGGAATAATAAAGTCAAAATATCTTTAAAAAGTCAGCTTTTCAGCTCCAAATCAAGCTCTTAAACCTCACCAAATAATTTCAAGATGTGGTATAATATTGATACTGCACAGATACAAAATGTGGTTGTGAGACAATGAAAAACAGCAGAGATATGAATTTTTGAAAATGACAGTCTTTCTTGGGATAAAGATGATTTAATGCCTGAAAACAAGAACACCACGATAGCAAGCACAAGTACTGACAGGAGAAATGTAACACTTGAAGCCTTAAAGCTACAAAAAAAGGTCCAATTTAAAACAATTATTAAAAATCTGGCATAGAAGAGCCTGCTTCTGTCTGCACGTATGAAACCCTAACTCCACAAAAAGCCCTTGTTCAAGATAAAACAGAAAAAAACAGCCATTTTTAAACATGCATCTCATTTTCCTCCGTGCACTCTGCGCACACACACACACACACACACAGAGAGAGAGAGAGAGAGAGAGAGAGAGAGAGAGCTCCAAATGCAGAATGTAAAATATTCAGCTTCTCAGATGACACTGGAGATATGAAGGTTATGGAGGACTTTCATCTCAGTCCAGACTTTACTGTTGGCTATGGATTTCACCTCTGCCACCACCGAACTTCCCTCAGATAAAATTCCACAGTGACAAGACAGAAATCTGGAGCTGGAGACAGACAGGCAGACCATCTGACTGAACTCAAGGCAAGGTTAGAGATACATGGAGGTGTGTGTCGGAAAATACAGGGCACATCATCTGTGGTTTAGTTCTCTGAGACAAAGAGAGTCAAAATGTGGCCATGTGCTGTGATGTTCAGTGAAAGTCAAAAGCTTCGTGACTTAAAGAAACAATTCAGCCTAAAATTAAAGTTCAGTCATTGTCTACTCTGCCACCTGACTTTCCATGGGGGTGAAGAGATAATGACTGAATTTTTTAATTTTGGATGAACTGTTCCTTTAAAGGAATAGTTAGACATTTTGGGAAATACCAGTCTGGGACCCACATTTGCTCTTTCGCCCAGAGTTAGATCAGAAGATCAGTACCACTCGTCTGTATGCTAAAAAAAAACAAGCCCAGTTTAAGGAGATGATTATTTTACTGCTCCACATCAGGACTCCATAAAGTCATTAATCCAAACCAAAACAACGGTCCAGCATGTAATAAATACCACAGTAAAACCAAGAACTTGTCATTTCAGCAGCAGTTTCTTCTTTCTTTTCTTTCCATAAATTAAACAAACAAGATGTAAAGGTGCTAATTAGTCGTCTTTAGAGGTGCTGGTACGTGGATTTGACAGAGCCAGGTAGCCGTTTACCAGTGTGTGTGCTAAGATAACTGCTAACTACAAGAAAACATAAAAGTCAGACTGATCTTTTCATATAAAGCTAAAAAAAGCACATTTTTTATATTCAACAAAACGCCGTCACAAGTTCATCAAGATTTTTCTGAAGAATCCCCAACAGTCTTCATGACCAACGGACCGTGAAGTATATACAAATATCAGAGATCACCTGTTACTGATTTGCATTAATAACATCCTGGTCTACCTGCTGAATATCAAACCAACGTGTTGGTTGTCTCTTTCTAAAAGTACGCTGCCTGTCAGGAACCAAAGCTGCAAGTGAACAAATGTCCATCACCGCCTTTAAAACATGTCACAAATCCTGTGATGGATCCCAACACACAAACTTCATGAAATAATAAATAAATACATAATAATAGTAATATTAATAAGTTAAAACTGCAGTGCCTGTGTTTACTCTCAGAGACAAAGTGTCAGACTTCATTACGCTCACTGTGAGAATTTACAGAGACTTGACAGAATCGAGTTCACAGGATTTCTCCTCCTATTCCAGAGAAGTGGCAGACATGCTGTCACGCCTGCATCTGTTAAAACACACACACACACACACACACACACACACATAGCTCCTCCTCATCCACACAGATATTTCCAGTTAGTGAGTATGAATAATAAAATCTTGTGTTTTTTTTTTACCTCCTGCATTTTCTCATTCTCTCCTCTCCAGTCCAACGTGTATTAATAAGCTCCAGGTACGCCACACTCTTGTCTGTTATGTCCTGCACTCCCACTTCCAGCTGACACCAACAAGCACTGCCATCAAACCTGAGAACAATCAACTGAGTGTGAGCTAACAAACCTGGCAATCCAAACCCTGCTAGGTGACAAACGGTGGATATGCTCACTGGGTGTGTTTACACATTAAACACGCCCACAAAGAAGGAGGACAATCCCGTAGCTGGGAACTTTAGAAAAAAAAGAAATTGTAATCAGACCAAGTCACAACCTTAGGGCACAGGTTGATACTTGAAGACACTGTTGTCAATATGGTCCGTGACTGATCTGGAAAACTAGCTCCACATTGCCATCTGATGGGCTGGTTGAAACAAACAGCAAAACAAGCCAGAGTGGCAGCAAGTTGTCGGCTCGAGATGCACGTTCCTCAGACAGAATCAAGCAATGAGGAGTTGTGTTTAAAACCTGCAGTATAGTGGACTTAAAGAACAGATGCTCATGTTCAAAGACAAAGCAACCTCAGCATTTTGTTCAATTACAGGAAAAGTGTAAAGGTCTTTCGGTTACTGTGAAAAATCATGGTCACATGAGGCTCTCACAGGATCTTACTGATGACAGAGGCTGCTGTAAATTAATTCATTTTTAAAAAATCCTGCGTAGTCTACCTTTAAAATGAGATGGCAGAGAATGCATACTCATACAAAAGTAATCCCTCTCAATTAAACAAAGCTGGATAATGTAGTGATCAGATTCAATCATTAAATATGAAGGTACATCAAGGGGACAGTGAGATTAGCTTAGCATAAAGACTGGAAACGGGTGGAACCAGCTAGTCTGGCTCTAGACAAAGGTGACGAAAGCTTTAGAGGTGCTGATAGGTGGATTTGCAAACTCTTTTCTCAAACCCCCTTCTCTCCTCTCCCAACATGTCCTTAGTCAGTGACCTTAAGCTTCAAACTATGACGCTCTATCTGCCTCTTTGGCATCAGTTCTGCACGTGCAGTCCGTGCTCAAGATAGCAATTTTATGTAAAATGCAAAAGTTCAGTTAGACTTTCAAAATAAAGCTTCACATATTACAGCATAATCTGACTTTTGGACTGTTATTAACACCAAAACTACTTGGTTAGGTTAGGGAGAAGATGACACCTTGGGTTAAAATAACTACGCTCAGCCTCGTAAGTTACGTAACAGAGGGGTGGTCAGTGACGCAACACAAGGCAACGTAAGTAACATAAGTTAACCTACTTAAATGTAGTCAAATAACAAATCACTGCCTCTTGTCCTTATGTTAAGCTAACCGTATCCCCAGCTGAAGCTTATTTAATGGATAGATATTGGAGTGACACTTAATTTGATCACTGTCCTCTAACTCATTAAATCTGAACCGGAGTCAGTTGACAGATGTATCAAATCGCTCAGCTGTGTGTCGATCCTTCATGGCTTCATGAGCCAAAATGGTGTTTTGTACTGATGTTGCCATATTGCTGTTCCTTGCTGCTCTGGACGGCTTCAGCCTTGAGAATTCCTGTTTTGCTGCTGTTGTTATCTTTATGGCTTCTTGCTATCTGCCTTAAGTAAATATTATCACTGTAAGGACTTCCAAAGCATGTAACCAAAGGACTGCAGTTGAAAATTAGTGGCTAACACTGGCACATTTACAGGATGTTGAGTCGTTGTGCATTACCCTTATAAATAAATAATATAAATGAAACCATCTGAAATCTCAAAAACTCAATCTGTGTTTGACGTGTGCAGCTGTGCATTATGTGAAATAACATTTTTCTTTGTGTCATTGCGCTTAATGTTTTGTTATTTATATAAATGAACCACTTGGTAACTGTCTCAGTTCTGGAACAGAGCCCGGAAACTGTGGACATCCAGGGGCCATGGGCCTTACAAGGAGCTCCCTCTGAGACCATCCATCTCAACAACACATGCACACGGTATGTTTTTCTAGAGTACACCATACATCAGCAAGGCACTACATTTCCCAGCACGCAGCAGCAAGATACACGATCAAACATACACATACACGGAGAATATAGGATACTAGATCGGCAGACAGAGACTACATGTGCTGTACAGTGATGGCAGCTGCTCCCATCGTTCACCTGACTCTTCATTTCCATTTGTTTTCTACGAGGAGCAATAAAGTTAATTGAACCCACTTTTCATGAATTGGGTCATGGCCTAAGCAGGAGGAAAACACCAATTATCCACCAAATGAGCAATTAGCGACACACCCTGCGTCAGCTTTGATATTAAACAACTGTGTGTTAGAGCCAGAGCTCCAACTTGGTGATTGGAAAGTTTAATGGGAAATCATTTTTCTCCCATTTATTACTTTTTTTTGTTAAATGTGTGTGTTTCTAATCGCTTCCCTGATTAAGCCAATTAGAGTTTCATATAAGTGGGAAGTTAATTTGGGGGAATGAGATTAACTGCTGACTTCTAAGGGGAAGGAGTTATGGAAATAATGCTGGGGAGAGTCGCTAACTAGCTAAAAGCACACAATGCAATTTCATGCAGACATATTTCCAAGTCCGACAGCTGTGAATGTTCCTTTGAATCTCTGAATATTCACACCAGAGAGACGCCTTTAGTGTTTCATTGTAATGTGCTGCTCTTCTTCCTTCCTTAAAGTCATTTTTGAAAACCTTGACGTGCAGTTAACGTCAAAAACGGCCATCCGACAGTGAAGGATGACTGAAGGGGGTTTGGAAATTTAAATTACCAAGTACAAAACTTTTGATTATGTCAAAGGTGATTCTGAAATCATGGGACATGCGGGATTGAATAACCAAAGAGTGATGACTCAGTTTGACTTTGATGGATGGCTCCATTTGTTCCAACAATCACTCAGCTCCTCCTGTAGACCCTCCCCACTCTCACCCATCACATGATGGTCAATCATATTTTTACTTCACCGCGTTGTGAACACGCTCAAGTCGCAGGTACTCGCCATCCATCACTGTCATGCTGCTGAGGAGCCAGATCTGTCCTTTTTTCTATATCATGTTGAAAGAGCA
Source organism: Pagrus major (assembly GCF_040436345.1). Taxonomy (NCBI): domain Eukaryota; kingdom Metazoa; phylum Chordata; class Actinopteri; order Spariformes; family Sparidae; genus Pagrus; species Pagrus major. Next base: position 7,099,796 of record NC_133215.1, on the reverse strand, counting down.
AGACCGTGCCTCATAGTCCAGGACTCAAACATCGTAAGCTATGGTGCACTTTAGCGCTCTGATTCAGCTTCCAGTAAGCTGCCTCTCCCCCCACATCTCACACTCTTCCCATGCTGTAGCTTGTCTCACATTACGCAGCCAGTGAATCACTTCATTGTTGATCCTTGAAAACCTCCAGGTTGAGGTTCTTGGTTGTTTGATTTGGATTTGTGTTCAGTGGAAGTGGTCTTTCTCATGTAGCTGCATTTTTATCAGCTTTTTTCTGCCATCAAAATTTAGGCCTTAAATTAAAAATATATTTATATAGTATGAGCATTCTTGGAAGATATACCTTTTACACAATACCAATACTGACTTGTTTATGTTCATCCTTTAAAATCATGTAGCTATTTTACTGCCTTCAAAATCATGTTGATGGTACACTATCTTTGACTTGTTATAAGGTGAACGGCAGCTCTTCCAACTTCCAACCTCCAAGCGTTCCAGGTGCAAGACGCCAAAAGTTAACAAAACACTTGGCTGTCTCTTTGGAAAGTGTACACACAAGTGAACCCTCAAGTGCTGCGTCCTTGCATATATAAATGAAATGGAGAAAGAGAAAGGACATATGAGGTAACAGACGCTATTATACATTTTATTTTATGGCACTTTTATACTTAGAAATGTATCTAAAGAATCCGTTCACCTGCCTAATACAAATACTGACGTCTATAAACACATCCTACCCGCTCCCAATGGGTGCTGCCATTGTTGTGCTGACGTCAGACAACTGCTCCCTCATGATGTCGTGGTAGATGGATGTGACCCGAGTTTACAAGTGGGAATCCCGACTTTGAGTGACGTTCCATTGTACTTTTTGTAGCAGGAGGTTGGGAATTTTCCGAATTGTCTGGGACGCAGCATAAGTCACACAGTACCAGCTACGTTGGTGAAGCTGGATCATGTTTTATGCCTCAACTCTGTAATTAATTGAGTTTCCTGATGGACAGACAGCTTTACTTATTGCTAACGTAACCTATAACTGTTGCTAACTGTAGCTGCCATGTTTAGCCATGCAGCTAGCTGACTCTGCTGGAGTGGGAACTCGGAGCACCGGGGGAACATTGGTGTTTAAACCCATGGGACTATAGACACTTTGGACTGCCCAAAAAAAGGAGGTTTTTAAGGCCCGGAATGGGAAATGCTGGTGGGGAGAGGTAATGGGCAATGGGCACCAGAATCTGTGCTGGGCGATTGTCAACAAGTTGTTGACTCCCTAGTTTTTGATCATAACACGTCCATATGTTGTAGGGAGAGAACTGCAATCTGACAGCATTCAGTACCGTGCTTCTCTACACGCTCGTTTCAGTTTCCAACTACAGAAAAATTAACCATGCATGCACAGGAAAGTCTGCATGCATATTTTTTTTTAAGAAAACACAATTCATTTGTGGCTCAAATTCCTTCCATGAGAAACACTGCTGTTTACTCATCCTCTAATTAAAACCAAATGTTCGTTCACTTTTAACTAGAAGAAGTGGTTTGTTTTGGATGTGAAGCCGTACAGACGAATTCCTCTTCTTCAGATGAATAACTGTCTGAGTGCTTCGCTGCCTCCTCCACAGGCACAAAAACCTCCCGTGTCATTAAAATGAAACTCTGTATTATTAAAATACCTTTTATGTGACCACCTGTCACCACAGGTGTCACCATGCCAACCGACATGAGTCATTCTTTGGGTCTTGTCCGGTGAAAATCGAGCCAAAAGAATTATTTCAGGCAGGAGATGAATTTAAGTGCTAATGAGAATAGAAAAGAAGAAAGTGTATTGATTCATTTGGAGATATAATTTCATTACAAATAAAAAAAGTTAGTTCCAAACACATCCATTCATTTCATTTTTAAGGCCTTACTGTATGTACTCATTCTCAACTCCACAAACCCCTCAAGTCTATGAGATTCCTGTTTGCAGATACATGTTGACAATAACGGCTACAATCTGGATTACATATATTCACAATCACTCATGACCAGCATCTATTACAGAAGAGCAGACGTGACTTTGTGGTGTGCAGTGACACCGTATTTCCACTGTGTCCGGGTTATTCTTTGCCCGCTGTCTTTTCACCCCAGTCACCATGCGTCTCCATGCACCTTTAGGTCACTTATTTTTTAGTTATGATACATTAATAGCATTTTATCGGTCATCCCAACCACCTCATAAAATCGTGTCCCTTTCAATCCATGTGCCTCCCCTGCCAACAAAACCCAGTCTGTCCCTTTCCAACTGGCACCAAGCACCCCTCCTCGTGGGCCTCACTGGGGTCCCAGTCCTCCCTGGGTGCTCTGGCCGTCGCTGTGGTCGCTTCCCCAAAGGCGGTAAAATTGACTGAAGTCCACGTAAGGCGGGACCCGGCCCGTCTCGTCTGGCTGAGCTGCCTGGCTGCCCCTCTGGCGGAACAGGCTTCCATCTCCCGAGCTGGAGCTGGAGCTCTGTGTCTGGGTGTTGGTGGACTGGAGGGTGGCCGTCGGGCTCTGACTGCTGGGGAGAGCGGAGGAATAGAAGAGGGAGGAGGAGACAGGTGGTTGGTTGGGGTGGGTCGAGAAAGAAGAGGAGACGGGTATAAGGGTGGGAATAGAGGAGGAAGATGTGGGGCCGACAGAGGAGAGGAAGGGGTCCACGTAGGGGGTGGAGAGACAAAGGAGAGAGGTGGAAAGAGGGAGAGGACGGGGAGGAGGAGGGGTGTTGGACAAGGAGAAGAGGGAGGTAGACAGGGGCAGAGGAGGAAGAGGAGAGAGGGGGTAGAGAGGGGAAAAAGGGAGTTCAATTATGGGCTGCAGGATGTCGACAGAAGTTTGGCAGGTAGCGGGGTGGAACGTGCTAGAGGAGCGGAAAAAGGAGAGGCAAGGACAGAGTGTAGGACACAGGATGGATATTGGCGAGTCGGGGGCCAATGAGGAAGAGAAATATAGATGTGAGTCAGACAGTGAGTGACAGGAAGATGGAGAAGCAATCCCTGCGGACGAGCGAGCAAAAGGCAAAACTGGAGAGAGAAAAGTGCCTCGCCTGAGTGCTCCTCATGTTCACTCATATTCACTACAGGTGGTTTCATGCTGGTAACCTCACTGACTGACGGCCCATTTCCAAACATGCTGATGGAAGTTGTCAGTGATTCACGTGTGATATAAACGAGATATAATCTAAACTAGCGTGCTTTATTGTAGCGGTGTAACAGGATGTAGTTGATCTGTTATTCGCAGATTAATTCTGAAATTTAACCTGCAATAGAGTTAAATACAGTTTTACTGCCGCCATTACTTTTCAGAGTAACAGTAAAGTAGTTTAAGGATTGAAGTAGTTATGTAATTCCCCATGTTGTAAGTGAAATCCCGTTGGCTGTGATTTGGGGCATTTTCAGTGGAGTAACTGGGAAACTAGTCATGCTTGTCATCATAGAAATAGATCGTAAGATTGCTTATACCAACTTTGGCAACATCTGCTGCCTTCCCTTCAACACGCAGCTCCACTTGCTTACCAGAGCAGCTCCAGTCTCTGCGACACAGTAGCCCTTCAGTGTTGATAGGCCATTACTCGTGACGTCTAACCAATGAGATAGAGCTTTTGGCAGGACATCGAGCGACTACAGACAGACGGGCGGCTACATCGAGAGCCAAAGTAGTGCATTTTTTAATTCATTATTTCGTGGCTCTTCCAAAAAAGGGTCCATTATGTGAACGAAAAATATGATTATTTTCCAGAGATGTAAATTCCTGTCGTGAGAATTAAAAACCACGCAGTGTTTTGGTGTCTGAAAGTCCTTTAAACACAATAATCTGATACTTCGACTGGACTTCCTGGACATTACTGTGTTCTGTGTAATTTGTTTCTGTACACTAAGAAAAAAAAACGCCCTGATTTAATTGCATTTATATGGTTAAATTACAGTACATGACGTGCACTGTTTGCTAATGGGAAAGCTGAATAATAGCATATTTTTCCAGCTGTACTTGATCAGTCTTCCCTTTCCAGTCAGTGAAAGGGACCCCTGCATGATCGACGGACACCCAGCGGTGAACGACGGGGAAGTGAAAACCATGCTTACACATAAATAAGCATAGCAGCGGAGTGAAAATCAAGCTTACCTAAGATAAATAAAACAAGCGAGGGACGAGGGAGTTGAAAATCTTGCTTATCTAAAACAGAGTCAGAATAAAGCTCACTGGAGTGAACACCACAGCAGTGGGACAAGGGAGTTAAAATCAAGCAGAAGTGTGACAAAAAGCAAAAATGAAGCAAGTTTAGAGCATACACAGCAGGAGAGAACCAGGAGTGAAAATAAAGCAGGGACAAGACACAAACCGAGCTTACCCAGGAGTGGGGGTGCCTTCCTCCAAGGTGGAGGCAGTGTTGGTTCCATTGGTGAGGGTGCCTTGCGAGGGCATGACCAGTGAGAGGGTGACACTGGTTTTACTGGTGCTCTGGCTGTTGGAGTAGGGCACTGACACAGGGTAGATGCGTCCACCTGAAACACGGGCAGAGGACATACACGTGTTAAAAATCACATTAAATTATAAATCCTGCTCATCTCGGAGCCGCTTACCTCGCAACAAGTTAGAGGCTGCTGTTCGATTGTTTTTAAATGAAGATGTCTGAGGTACACCGGTGTTGTTTTTCAGACTTGTCACAAGTACTATTATCAAGAAAAACAAAGTACAACTAAGCGCAGCCTCAGCATAAAATGGGCAGCTTGGGAACCGGGAGAAAATTGGATTTTCTTCAGCCTGGACTTTGTTATTTTGGCTCTATGTGGTATTCTTGACTGCACCTCTCAAAATCTTTTGATTTCTTTTTGTGAAAGCTGGCTGCTCAGGTGTGGATAAACCCAGTATTATTTCAAGATTTCTTTTGAAGTGCAGCTATCTGCTGGCGTTAGTTTTCAGTGTGGGACTAGTGTTAATCCATATCTGAGAAACCATAAGAATTCAATATAATCCAAATCCAGCATTAACATTCTCATACTTGTATTTATAAATGATGATTCATTATCTGACTTACTGAAACAACAGCCGTAGAACTGCTAACTTTGGCACACCATATTTTTCCGAGCTACTTCAAAATATAATCCAAATACTGGCGGTGCTGATTCAAAACTATAAAGCTGATGATCTTAAATTATTGATATGATAACTATTTCTAAGGTTCTTACATCCTAATGTAAAAAAAACAGTCTTTCGACAATTTCGACATGCTGCTAAAACTTTTAATGTTAAAGTTTTAAATGAGGAAAACTGTTGGCGTCGCTGGTGTGGAACATTGGCTACAGGCGAAGGTCTGTGAAGCATAGCACAATCCCAGAATGCACCTTCCTACCTTGTGTTGGCGTGAGCGCTCCATCAGCCAGCGCGTAGTTGAGCGTGCGGATGAGCAGGGTCATGTCTTCGTGCCGAGAGCAGAAGGTGGCCCTCTGACGGCCCGATACGTAGACGTCGTGGTGCAGCCGTTTGACGCGGTCCACCACCGACTGAGCCGCCGCCTCCAGAGTGGTCTGCTGGGCCAGCTCTGCCGCTACCATGGCAACGATTTCCTACGATGGACCGCAGAGGATCAGAGAAAGAAAGATTGCAAGATTTACGAGATGGAGCCTCCTAGAGACTTTCTGCGTATTTTCTCCATTTATGATCATAATATTCTGGTGTACACTGTTACAGCTGATGGTATCGTATTAATTTTACATAAACGATATTTTGCTGACTTTGCTGCACTAATCTCATCCCTATGTCACTTTATTAAGGTACTGCACTATTAGCTCAAGTATAATACCAGTTGTGGGCCCTCTGTGTACTGCTATTGCCTAATAGTTATTGTAATTCTGAGTTTAATTGCTTTGTGTAGTTTCTATCTCACTCTATTCTTATTTTTAATTTATACTCTTTTTAAATATTTATTGTTTTAAGTTGTAAGTTCTGTAAAACCAGAATTTCCCCTCTGGGAAAATCAATAACGGATTACCTTATCCTTTCTTATTGTTGTTAGAATTCAAGAACTAAAGAAGTTGAAAAGAAAGAAGAGAAAGTTAGAAAAGAAGACAGAAGAACAAGAGGCCCAATAAGATAATAAAATTACATACGATAAGTGAGCGAAAGAAAACAGCAATGGACACTGGGACCAAAAGTGTTCGAGAAAAACAGGCCTCGGAGTTCAAGAAGGGGCAAAGAATAGAAACAGAAAGATGATATCAGTGGAAAGGATGAAAAGCAGAGGCATAAGAAGGAAGCGAGGAACAGGACAGGAAGGAATTGGAAAAGACAAAGATATAAAATGTGTGGTTTTGAGTAGGTGGTTTGCAAAAGAAGGAGGAGAAACATTTATGTAGAGATTATAAAAAGACACCAGCAAAACAAGCAGTGGGACAGTGGTTGAAACTGTCTAACAGGTTGAACCCTCTAACCTGATTGGCCTGTTCGGGGCCGTGGGCGGATTCAAGGGCGTTGATGAGACCTTCTGACATCAGCAACAAGAAGCCCGTCACGCTGTCCAAAGACTGGCTGCCGTGAATCTCTGGTTCTGCAATGACTGGCCTCGTCTTTGCCGCGCTGATGGTGGAGGAGGATGAATGGATATGTTAGTAGATAAATTGATGTCAAAGAGAGAGAAACGAGGAAGCGACTGGAGGAGAGAGAAGAAGTGGAAAGAGGGAGGAACTGAGAGAGAAAGAGAGACACGAGTGCACCTGAACTAAATACAATAAACCCATCTAATCTCATAGATCCAACAAATCGCTTACACCTTATCCACATCAAATTTCCTGCACTCTCTTTGATGGCACCGCGGAGGAAATTCTATAAAGATTCTATTGTGTGTTTTATTGAGGATCATAATTGGAATGGCTCGTAGATATCTGAGCCTGATTCGCTTGGCCTGGACTGCAGACAGGAAGAGGAAATGAGAAGTGTGAGAGAGGGGGCCCCTGGATCGTGGAATTTCGAGAGGCTCGGCCGGGGCAAAAAGAGAGGTTGAAACGGAGTCAGATCTGATAATAAAGACTGTAAAAATGGAGACAGAGCCTCCACTGTCCAGGTAGTGCTGAGTGCACACACACACACACACACACACACACACACACACACACACACACACACACACACACACACACAGCTACATGTCAGGAACTGAGTCTACTTTAAGAACTGTAAGTCAAGTGGAACTGTGGCAGCTAATTAAGCATTTTAACAGAAAAGTTTGACGAGGGAAAGTACGCTAATTTGCTTTTTTTTTGCTGAGAGGTAAACAAAGAAGCTCTTTCCTGTCTGTACACAAAATAGGAATTGATTTCTGATTGGCAGAGGCCTTAGCTTTGCTCAACTGGATTGTCCATAGACTGGACAGGGGGTTAAACAGCTAGCTGAGCTCTGTCCAAAGTTTAAAAAAAAATCTGCCCACAGGCTAATCTTAAATATACTAATTAACTCGTCCTTACCATTCAAAAGCAAAAACAGTGACAGGAGTCTTGGTCATCATGGTCACTTATCGACCAACACAGTTCCAACACATACTGTAACTCCTGCTAAAAACCAAAACTTGTTTTTAGATTTCTGTTCGTGTTTGGATTAAACAAATGTAATATGACATGTTAGCTAGTCAAATTTTGGAGGTGCTGGCAGAAAGGCTCTGTTGCCTTTGGACAGAGCCAGGCTAGCTGTTTCCTTCCTGCTTCCAGTCTTTTTGTTACGCTAATTGTCTCCTGGCTACAGCTCCATACTCATCACACAGACATGAGAGTGGTGTCAATCTTCTTTTCTAATGGCAAGAACGAAAATAATCATGTTTTCCAAAATGTCTAAATTTATCAAAAACCACCACAAAACAAACAAACAAAAAAAAAAGATGAAATAATGTGTTGATGATGGCTGATGGTCATCGACCACTGAGCCCTCTACCATGGCAACATTGTGCCAAACACACATTACCACTACGGCTGGGCAGTATCAGATTTTAACACAAGAGTTTTGATCAATAATCATCAGTAATGTGGATATGACGGCTTTATTCTTGACAATATTGATCGGTGCATCCCTAATAAATACAAAAACAATGAATGGTATGTACAACGTGTGTATATGACGTGGTTGGCGTATTGTGACTTCACCTGAGCAAGTCGATTTCATTGTAGTTGAACTTGACCCGGTAGTCTCCGAGCCTCCTGGTGCTGCTCTGACCAGCAATCTGCCCAGCCTGCCTGACACGAGCTGAATCCACACCTGTGTAAAAAAGGGCAGGAGAGGAGAGGAAAACATTAAAGACAGCAAGAGTCTGAAAGTTAGGACGGACTGGAGATCAGTTTGAGGACTGCAGAATAATGATAGGCAGTGGGGGAGAGGAGCAGGAGGTTTAGTATTGGGGAAAGAAGAGGATAAAGCAATAAGTAGAAGCAGGAGATGGGGGTGGGAGGAAGGAGCAGACGGGGGGATGTGTGTGTGTTTGGGGGTGGATGAAAGTATAAGGGGGAGAGGTCACCTTCAGCTGGGTTAATGGAATGACTGCCATTTCATTTAAATCGCTCAGAGAAGAGCCGGAACAACAGAATAATTATGTGACTCCAAACAGAAGGCAGAGAGACAGAGCGAGAGGACAAAGAGAGACAGAGAGGTCTGCCCCCCTCTTCTAATAGTGTGAAATGCTGGGAAACAATGCAGCTTATTCACCATTATATTCATTACAGGTGCCAGGCTTCACCTAATGCATCTTCTGCAAAAGCTAATCACAACGTATGTATTTCCTGTTACAAACACGACCCTCGTTACTGGACCATTAGCCTGGCTGTCCACCACGGATAGATGGCTCTAAGTGTGTCTCTATGCCAGCTAGTGTTCGCTAATGGCCGTCTATGTCCGCCTTTATATCCTGTTCAGAATGCAATGAATGAAATGTTATATGTCTGAATGTACATATGCTACAGATTTCCCTCTATACCAGTGCAACCAAGACTTTTCACTGAATTAAAAAGGTAAAACTAAATCTCAAAAGCTTTTCTCTACAGTTAAAATCAAACTGACTTTAAGAAATTCAGATTTATCTGACTGAATATTCAAATCGACAAACAAAATTAAAACTTAATCTTAATTATCATTCTTATTTTGATCAGCGAGGAGTTTGTGTTTGTTAGGATTAATTCCCGTCTCGTAATTCATTCTTGCCTTGTTAATTCCCAGAAAAAGGCAACAGCAAAGTCAGAAGAGCTGCAGTAGTTGAAGGAGGCAGCACTGCTTCTAAAGTTGGTCAAATAGGATGTCAACCAGATTATTTTAAATATTCATCTCAGTAGGTCCTGGGGCGTGGTTGACTCAAAATTAAGGCTGCAGCGAATGATTACTGTCATTACTGATTATGCTGATTATTTTTATTTGTCGTTTAGTCCATAAAATGTCACAAAAATGTGAAAAGTGCTCATCACAATTTCCCAGAGCCTAAAGTGACGTCTTCAAATTGCTCCTTTAGTCCAACCAACAGTCCAAAACCCAAAGACAAGGCAGCTAATCTTTACATTTAAGAAGCGGAACCATCAAATGTTTGACATCTTGGCATCTTAAATGTATAATATGTAACGCTTCCGTATTAAAATGTCTAAAAATGACTAGATCTTTATTATGTTTTTTGTTGTGTTGTGTACTTATGTTATCCTAAATGTTTCCAACAATGTTCAAACCCAGTGAACTATTCAAGGTAGTTTTATTCAAGGTAACAGTGTGTTTCATTTGGTTACCTGTCAATTGTGAAACAGGACACATAAGATGATATATCAGAGAATGAGGAAGGAAGTAGGCGAATGTGACTAAACGTGACCTAAATAAAACTTTAAAACATTAGCACATTCGTGAACATTTCTGCCCGACTCATGTCCGGTAGATTTTTATGGCTGTTTACAATGAAGATAACAACTAGCATGAGCCGACGCTACTTCATGTCATCAAACTACATTATCATGATTTTGACTCGGAGACAACTGGCAGCAGAAGTTAGATAGTCAGTGTTAAAGTGAAATCTTTGGCTAAAATAAAAGATTAATAGAAAAATATTCTTAAACTACTAAAAATAAGGGAAATAAATCTCTGGTCAGACGGTCTGTGTATCTGTGATGTATTCTGTAATCTTTGTATGTTTCTGTCCTTCTGTGTGTCTCACCCAGTGCAGCCAGTCTCTGCAGCTCTTCGTCGTTGTCGGTGCTGTGGGGCCGTCCGATCTGGAGAACCTGGTTCTGGCCGTCGCTGCTGGACTTGCACAGCAGTGCCCGGTTGGTACCTGGAATCCCAGACGAACGCACACAAAAGGATTCACAAAGAGGCTTTCATTCAATTTGACTGTCTTTTTTTGAGGACGAGATATTTTGCTGACTCATTTTTTCACACATTAATGATGCGGAGACAAAAATGCGCTGATGCCGCTCTGAGGTGACTCACAGACCCAAACCTACACCAATGAATCAGTGGAAATAGTGTGGTTCTTTGAAGATGACGCCAGTTGCTGACACATGAGCTGATTGGGGAGCTTGACGTGGGGCGACCTCCACCCACAAAGCAAGTTCAGGAGCGCTAGATGTATAAATGATGTGTGCGCACAAAAATTGTGTGTACGCCTTTTCCCCATACATAAACTGTTATTCATAAAGGGAGAATGTACGTATCTGACACATACTTCAGAGCAGGTGTACACATGTTTTTCTAGAAAAGGTGTGGGTGAAACTATGAAGTGGCCATGAAAATAAAGTGAGACATAACCTCAGGGGAAAACTTTGTTTGCCAATTTCTCTGGGTGTTTTAAAATGTCACTCAGAGGTGCGTCACTATCTCCGTCTTCTCGGTCCATCGCTAATGTTGACGACGCTGGTTAACTGTTGCTTGTAAGATGTTATGCAATATTATTTCAGTCAAAGTTTAATCATGTAGATTAAATTGTGCACAACTTTGACATTTGAGAGTGTTTTCTTACTTTTACACAAGATGAATAGTTTTTCCGTTTATCGGTCAGGTAGATCGGTAAATTGGTCATTAGGAAATCCCCGAGTCATTTGCTCTTACTCACACAAATGCACACACTTAGATACAGATCTTGTCTATCATAAGAAGGGTTGCAAAGTTTCTGACATGATCAGATTATTTTGATCGAAATTACCAAAAAAGAAATGCTGTTTGGCCATACTTTTGAAATACCTAAAATCAGCAGGTCCGTCGTAGAAAACCTGGAATGCCCCACAAACGCCTTTAAAACGTGTGTTTTACACACTGTGCAAAGAGTTTATTTCTTCAGAGAACCAGAAGATTGTTCCCACAGGTTGTGTTTTCTGTGGCCTTCAGACAGATGTTGGACCGTCTTCATTGGAAACATACCTACAAAGTCGGTCATTGTTTTTGAATCCTTGTTGCCAATTCAGGCTCCTGCAGACAAGAGCTGCAGGGGCAGTAGCATGATACTAGCTCTGAGTGTGAAGCGTGACTTAGTTAAGTCTGTTCTAATACAAGCTCCATCAATTAATCATTGATCATCTTCTGACGTTTAATGAAGATGACTGAGATATTACAGCGGTGATGGTTTACAGGTACAAGTGCTGTAATAGCCTCAGCCGTGTGTAACACTAGCTGATACTGTTGGAGGACCTTGCTGATGAAACACAAGCATGTGTTGTTTTTCTTGTCATTGACAAATTTAATGAGCGTCGGAGCGAACGCAAGTTTTGCTAGACAAACCGATGCTTGAGGGCATTTCTACATCATCATCAACCATTTATGAATAATTGTTAAAGTGGAAATGAAGCTTGTGTGTGTGCGCCTGTTTCCACAATGATAGGGATTTATAAAAGAACTGGGCGAAGGCACAGCTTTATAAAACTGACGAACAGAATCCGTATGCATATTTCCGTCTTTGTGCATACACACAGTTTTGCATCTGGCTCCCTGGAGCAGCTGCTCGTCTAATCTGCAGACAAGGACATCCAATCAGCACCATTATCCTGAAATTGCAGACAGGGGCCCATGTGCCTCTATCTGTCCTCGCTGTGGGGCCCTGGGCTTCAGCCCCTGTGACTCTGTGTGTTAATCAGTCAGCGCTGACAGGACACATTGCTTTCGTAGTGTCGTAATAGTCTATTGGTAACAATATACTCTCTTGTTAACCCTGGTGATAATCCACATGTTCTTATATACAAAGCTGCAATTGCTACATATCTGAAAAGAACGGCCAACCGGGCCTGTCGTATGTTCATGTACCCTTGGCAGTCGCCCCCACACACACACTCCCAGCATATCAAATTATGGGTCATACGACCTTAACTGTCAAATTTATTTCACATCAACGCACAGCTGGAAGAGCTTTTCAGAGCACACTTACTCTTATGTTTAAACCTCCCTGGGATTCATGTTCTGTCAACTTTGAACTCTCGACCCTCGCACAACGGGCCAGTGGGGAGACAGTCCTCCTTTCTACTCGCTACTAATTACTACACCCCCCCATTTTTCTGCTCTGTGCCATGTCCTTGAGGACAAAAGAAAAGGAAATCCAAGAGAGAGGGTGAGGGGGCTCTTTGCCTTTGCCTGCTAAAGAATATAAGATGTAAGCAAAAAGAGAAAAACATCTAAAAGATCGACTTACACTCATTACCAGCTACTTTTAATAAGTAAAATAAGATTCACAGCCCTGATTAATGATTAAACCAAGTGGCAGTTATAATAGCTACAGTGTCCAGTTACATGAAACAGGCCTCTTTTACAGCAGCTGGGGGTCTCGTACTTTATGATTAACTTTGATTCTTGAAGAAAAATACTTCTAAGGAGTGCCTTTGGCTCCTCAGGGGCAGCGTGTGCGTGTGCATATGCGTGTGCATGACTCCCACAGTGTTCTTTGAATTTTCTCACAGTTAAGGATCTAAAATGGCTTGCTGATTGGCGTAGTAAAATATAAATGAAAAATGCTTATTTTCCGCTCTGTGGCTTAAGGAGTCAGGTGGGAATCAGTTCACACAAACACACACATTTAAACTCACACACTCAGGACTAGTATCATGCTACTGCCCCTGCGGCTCTTGGCTGCAGGAGCCTGATTTGGCACCAAAGATTCAAAAACAATGACCGACATTGTGGATATGTTTCCAATGAAGAGAGTGTGATTCCAACATCGGTCTGAAGGCCACAGAAAACACAACCTGAGGGAACAATCTTCTGGTTCTCTGAAGAAATAAACTCTCTGCACAGTGTGTAAAACACACATTTTGCTGGTGGGGCATTCCATCTTTTCTACGACGGACCTGCTGATTTTAGGTATTTCAAAACTACGGTGAAACAGCATTTCTTTTTTGGTAATTTCTATCAAAACAACCTGATAATGTCAGAAACTTTGCAACCCTATGGTTGATAAGATCTGTATCTATATGTGTGCTTTGGGTGAGTAAGAGCAAATGACTAGGGGATTTCCTAATGACCAATTTACCCCGATGTTTAAATGGAAAAACTTAAACTATTCAACTAGTCTAAAAGTAAGAAAACACACAAGTTGTGCACAATTTTCTACAAGGTTAAACTTTGTCTGAAAACATATTGCATAACATCTTACATGCAACAGTTAACCAGCGTCGTCAACATTATTGACGGAGGCTAATTTTTTATGAAGCAACATTTGACTTGCAGAACATTTCACTGCAAAATATGTCAATATGGAGTTTAAAAATTAATAATAAGTTTAACCAATTTGTATTTATGGTGCCGACTAGCCAATGTAGCAACTTTCATCGTCTTGTCGACCAACTGCGAACAAATGGTAAATATGGATTAGTGGCCTCCATACATGATCTTACCGAATGATCCTGCCATTTGCCCTTGAGCAGGCCACTGAATCCCTAACAGCATAAATAGCACTGTTTTGTAGCTGCTGTTGACCTTGTCCTGATCTATACAACATAATTATACATCAACAATAATCATGACTGCACAGAAACTAAAAGTTGAGAAATCAAATTAGAAAATAGGATAAAAAGCTTAACTCGACGACTGATACTTAATGCATCTGGATGTGAAATAAGCAAGAGGAATACCTGCCCAACCCAAACTCAGCCCTTCCATGCCCTGTCTGCAACTGATGCTGTGCATCCGGCATTAGCTTACATGCTACTAAAAATAGCGCCTGTGTCCTCTGGGTAGAGACGCAAGAGGAGCATGAGAGAGACAGAAGACTTCATAACTGGGTTTGCCTGGCTGAAAATGGGTGTTTGGCAGCACCTCTGTTTTTTTATGAGCCAGATGAGGTCATGTGACACTTTGCTGCATTTGAGGCCTTGGTCACACCACTTTCAACATCTCTGTGTCAGAAAATTAAATCTCAGATTTGGAGTTTTAAGAATTTTTCAGCGCCAGTTGCGATTAAATGTCTCTCGCCATGACACAGCTGAAAAAGCTTCTTGGTCCCCCGGGAGAGCTCTTGCAGTGGAAATGGCCTACATGATTTCTTAATTTCCCAGACCCTATCTGCTTTCTGTGAACACCACTTAATCAGTCCAATAAAATTGTGTCTGACTGGGTTTTTTTTTAAAGAGTGACCAGCCCTAAACCAAGACCTGTTTAAGCCTGACATCTACTGGTGTAAAGCAGATTCTTAAGTCAGACGTTGTGCATCAGGACAACTTTAGCCTGTGTTGATGTGTGTGTGTGTGTGTGTGTGTGTGTGTGTGTGTGTGTGTGTGTGTGTGTCCATACCAACATTGGCGATATAGAGCTTGTTGTTGAGGATCAGTGCCACCACAGCCATAGCTCCTCCCGACACCTCCTGCTCCAGCTCCTTGAGACGCTCCTGAACCTTCTGGTTCTGAGATGAATGGTGGAATGACACATTCTGACCAGTCGGGAAGGAGATGAGGAAGACAGAGAAAGATAAGTAAAGAAAATGTGGCAGGAACAGGAGGGAAACGAAGAAAGTAACAGTTGGAGTAGGCAGATTGAAGGAGAAAAGGATGAAATGAGACAAATGATCAAAGAGGAGGTGAGAAATAAAAGAGCATTGAGGAAGAGACATGAGACGAGAGGAGAGGCGAGAGGACGGGGAGGAGCAGTGGAGGAGGAAAAAAGAAAACAGGCAGGAGGTGAGATGAAGGGATGAGAGACGAGTAAGAACACAGGAGATAGTGAGCATGAGAGTCAGATAAGCAAACAAGACAAAGTGTGAGAACAGAGAAAATGAGATTAGGACTCGATGTTCTTCATCAACCATCTCAAGCACTAAAAAGTGACTAACATCATCTTACAAAAACACCCACACCGGCAATAATATTAGCACGCAATGTAACATTTTGTGAAGTAAAGATTGAAAAAAAGGGAGGAGATATGGCACAAAGAGAAGAAGATGGAGAGGGGGGGGGATGTGGAGGCAGAGGAGCAGGGAGAGTTGGATCCAGAGGAGGGAAACAGAGACCAGCTTATCTAATGAAACAGGCTGATGAGCCCAATTAGAACATAACAAGCTCATTCTCCAATGGCTGGGCATTAGCTCACACTAATGCCCAAATCTGCGGTTGCTATGGAAACCAACAGAGAACTCCTCTTCTCAATTTTCAGCTTAATCTGTCAATATGCTTTGCAGTGTGTGTGTATGTGTGTATGTGTATGTGTGTGTGTGTATACCTCATTGTGTGGTAGGAGGTAGTTGGACAGGTGAGCTTTCTCAGCCAGAGCATCATCTATCGTCTCAAAGTAGCTCTTCTCCACCACGTCGAAGGCCTGCAACCACAACAACATGTATCTGGATGACACAGCGTCCAGTTTATATAAGTACATCGATGCCAAGTACAAGATTAAAAGGTTAAAAAACCTACAAGAACTACTGCACCATGCACCACTACCGCATCCATTGTTTTTTTAGCTGCATTCAATGCAAATTTGAAAATACACAGACAAGATATATTTTCTAACTAACTTCCTTAGATATCATACAACACGGTTTCTGTGTTTACAGCACTAGTGAGCATGAAATCAGCACGGAAAACAAACTCCTGCACCTGCCAGATGCAGAAGAGTTTGAGTAGATGCTCGTTAGGCGTACAGGTAGTGTGTGCATAAATATAAAGTAGGACATATGCTGAGAATGATTCGTGTTAGAATGACCGTGTCCCCGTTTTCGTATCATAAACCCATTAGGTTCTCATCATACATACTTATTAAATGCTTTTCTTTCCTCTGCTGTACCAACTAAAGCTATAAAGAAAAGGCTTTTTGAGAAGAAACCTTGATATCCCACGAAAATAATAAACTAGGTGACCTCACTGGCCTGTCCATCAGTTAAGCTTGTGCGTACCCTGTGGTTTGACAGGAGTCATATTGGAAGCACTGTATTGATGGAGCTACAAGGCCTGCAAACACAGATCGTATCAGATGTGCAAGCTGCAATATTGTGGGATGTTATATCTCTCATGAGGTTTGATCATTTCAACTGACTTCAGCAGAAACAGGACTTCCAGCTTGTTTTTCATAAGCCTTTGAATATTATTTACAGTTACCCCCTCCTGCTTTCTGTGCTTTATAGAAATAAAAGCAGCTTATTGTTTGACAATGTCTGTAACTTGAGCTTTCTCAAACCCTCTATTTATTCATTACACAACAATTTCTATTTGTTTTCCTTGTATGTTTTACTGGGTGAAACACTGAATGCCTTCCAGGAGAGAAACCTTGCTACCACAAAAAAAACAACAAACTAGGTGGCCTCGCTGGCTCGTCCATCAGTTCATTTCAGACATATTGGAGGCACTATACTGATGGAGCTACAAGGCCTGAAAACACACATCATCATGTCTCTCTCTTCCTAAAATATAAACACATTACATTATACTGCTTGCTCTGTAATCAGTAACACATGAAACATGTAATATCAACACACACACACACACACACACACAAACACACACACCTGTGTGAGGATCCGGCGGATGTCGTTGTCCGTGTGACTGGAGTTGAGCTGTCCGAGCAGCAGTTCAGCTGTCAGACACTGGGAGGCGAAGTTGGCCACTCTGCTGCCGTCATAACCATTAAAAACCCCGTACAGGAAACAGCCATCCTCGCCTCTGATTGGTGGAGAAAAAAACAAACAAACATGTGGCTTCATTTTTACTTCAATAACAAAGGGAATTAAAAAATGTATGCATGTGCATGATACACATGATTAGGTAAGCAAATCAATCAAGTCAAAGGGACACCTGTTAAACACATTTCTCCGATTTTGCTTATTGTGTGCTTTCACAGCTAAAAAAGTGTTTTTGCATCAGCAGTGTCTCACCTGAACCCGAGGTGTCCGTCCTCGTTGGTGTGGCTCTGAGTTCCTTTACCATCGGGGCCGTACACACAGTTGGGTGCAGTGCCGACCCCACACATCTGACACAGCGGCAGGTCATCTGTCCAGCTCTGATGCTGTCAGGTTAACAAAACAAAGGAATAAGGAAAATGTGTACAACAATTGCATTCTCTATACATTATAGCAGAAGTAGTGATGTGTGTAGATTATCTGTTGCAGACCAACAAGCTTATGAAAACAATATTCAAATCTGCTCGGGGTTCTGCTGTAGTGTTATAGTTTAGTTCACTCTGGGATTTGAATTGATGGCAGTATAAACTCATAAACAAATGTTACATCTTTACAAATACTTTGTACTTTGTAGATTAACTGTTAAAACCACAATGGAGACATTTTGTTTTTCTGTGGAAACCTAATTATCGCTCTCCTGAAACCTCCTAACTACACAATCAAGTGTTAGCAAATAGACTGCTACTTGACTAGTAGACAAATAGTCAGCTTAATTCATCCAGCAACGATTTTCACAGTATTTTAACAGAATTCCATCAAATAAAGTAGTTTTATAAAACTGAAAACTTTTCTGAGTGTTCCCTACTGTGTTTCGACATGGCCCGAATAACTTCAAATTCAAATTCACTGGTTCCCCACTGTCCGTGTGAGTGGGTGGTCTTGTATTCTCTCCCTTTCCAGGTATTTTTTGCATTTGGTGTATGTGCACTTTTTGACACATTTCCCTTTGAACTGACACGTTTCTCCTTTATATGGAAGTCTTAAAATAATCTTGGTTTGCCCTGGCTTACATAAAAGCATCACCATGCTCTATATTACTGTTTGGTTTGTGTTTTACTGTCACTGTGTAGCAGTCCCATTGTTTGAGACTTGCTGTCTTTCTTTTGTTTCGGGCTGATTTTCAAAATCCCTCTGGACTAATTGCAGGAGATTCAGATCACCTGTGCTCAGGGTGGGGAGACTGACTCCTGAACGGGGAGTGGAAACAGCTTGGGGAATTCCCCTCCCAGCCAATCATGGTGTGACGACGCCCTTTTAGCTAAGACTTAAAAGAGGTGGCGAATGGCATCCAGGTGGCTCTCACACTCATTCTGAACCTCATCCTCTTAGATTGCCAGCCAGAAACTCTGGTCTGTTTAGGCCCCGTTGTGTTTTCTTGGCTGCTCCACATCATTGCAGTAAGGAAACGGTGTTTATTTGGGAACTCCTTGAAACCTTATAGCCCCTATACACCTTCAGTTTGACATTTTAGTTCACTGGGGCTTGTAGGAGCACATTTCGTTTTGATTATATCCTGAAGAGGAATTTGTTTATTGTCCAAGTAGCTGACATCGGGCATCCCCTCTAGATTTACATGTTTTTTGTTTATATTTGTATTTAGGTTGGGCTGGCCACAACTGTGTGTGTAACAGGTTGACACTACTTGGCTTCAAACTGGGCAGCAGGGGAAGCACAAATGTCCCTCAATAATCAATAGATGCTTAAGTGTAATAATAATGTGTATTCTCAGATAGTTTCTAATAATTAAAAAGATAATTATAGTTTACATGCTGCATCTACTGTATGTAACCACACATAATGTATGTCAATTCATTTTTCATTATTTTGCACGTGTTGTATTGTTTACAACTTCCATGAACAATTGACTTGTATACAGACATTGTATGTTGTTTTTATATACACCCATTTGTTCACCTACCTACATGTACATTATAGCACCGTTTATGTTTACCTATCTCTGTTCATCTTTGCTGTCCCTGTTTTCAGCTGTATGTCCACCTCTCTTCTTTTGAGAGCAACATTTCTTGTATGTGTGCAAAAACTTAGCGACTGAAGCTGATCAGCCTGAAGACTCTGCACCTTGACGACAGACCGACATTTTCTCTGCATGCTGACATGAACACGAGTGTCAACAAGGACGCAGCAGGCAGCGTTAAACATTACTGTAACACCCGGAAACAGCAAATGATCAATTTCATTAGTTATCGCTTAAAAGTTAGCTACAGGAGTTAACCCACTCATTGTGTGTGAAAGACACGACACTGCAAAATTAGTACCAGCCATATAAACACCTGCTCCTCCTCTCAGTAATACCAACTGTCCTGGGCGATTAGACGCTAGTAAATCGCATTATTTTGAGATTAAAGTTGGGGTCGCTAGCTAACTGCTAGCAAAACACTTCACAAGCTCAACTAAAGTAGCTAGCAACTAGCATCACTGAATGACACGAAATAACACGCTGAAGTGAACAAAACAAACACGACGACGACCAGGGGGGATAAATGAAACGGAAGCAGTCCTCACGAGTAGTCCAGCAGTGACATTACAGGTTAGTGAGAGTGGTTAATAGCTCAGTTTTCACTCACGCTCTGCATCAAATTCCTTCGCTGGGCCGCCATGTTGGACGGTACACGATGCGTTCATGATTCATCGAAAAATAAAAAAAAAACAAGCGTCGAGCCCACTCAACCATTGTGTTGAGTGGGAATTAGAAATTATAATAAAATTAAATAGTTATTCTGTGAAACTCACCGTTACTTGTGTCGAAGCTGGAAAATATAACGAGTCCATTTGATTTAGCAGGGTTTTTTTTAAACGTTTTTAGTGACTTACCAATCATTAATGGTTGCCTAAATTTCCGACAGCCCTTTAAGGCAACACCCGTCTTACTTTGTTAAACTCGTGAATTTAATTATTTTTATTGCGATTATTTAGGTTCTCGGCTCTGTTGCTACATAAAACGTTGCAGAGTTAGTTCAATCATAAAAAAATAAATAAAACAAAAATAAAAATAGAGGAAAAAATAAACAAGGCAACACCACTTCCGCTTTGTTGCTAGGTGGGATTTCTTTGACAACATCGCCACCTTGTGGCTTTAATAGGAACTACAACAGTAAACTGCACCTGCATGTTGCTGATGGATGTTGGGCCTTTTGAGCATCATTGTTGACATAACTTTGTCTTTGTCTTTAGTTTATTCAGTGACACAATTAATACCATTACTAATAATTAGTATTTCAGTTTGCTGTTAGTATATTCTAGTATTCTAGTATATTCTAGTAGGCCTACAGTGAAATAAATATGATAATTTAATACAATAAATGGATTTTCAGGAGGAGGTGTGTATTTGGATGATGCAGCTAAATACATGCCCTTTTTATAAAGGTCTGGTATGCTTTTAAAGCTTATTATATACTCAGAAATTAAGAAACTGATTGATTGGAATAATTTTAGTCATGCAGTCACTCACTTCTAAGCAGCTTCCCTTTTAATGCAATCCATTATTTTGATCTACAGGGTTGAGTGAATTAAAAGTTATAAATATGCTTTATCGTTCACTAAATCAAAACATGTCGATGTAAAGTCTGCACTTAGATTAAGGGTAAAATACTGCCAGTGGAGGGAGGCAAACCACATTTATGTCTCACTGCAGCGGATCAGTATCACTTCTGTTCTTAAAACTTGGAATGACCTGATAGTAACAATATAATTGTTTCTTTACAAGTGTGAAGAACAAATGGAAAAACATTAATCTGCATTTCCTGTAAAAAAAAAAAACAATCCAGAGAGATCTATGTTAAATTTTTTACGGCAATATGGAAGATGTAATGTTTTCCCCACACTTTAAGTCTAAGGACTCAAAACAGATTATTAGATACAACTTTTTAAAAACTTTTACTGTAGCAAGTTATTAAAGATCAGATACAGCCGTGGACAACAATGAAAATGCAACTAAAACCCAAAAAATCTCAGACCAGTCATTCATATCTTTATCAGTATTTTCTTTATTTTTATTGGTTAAAATCGAAACACATCAAAAACATACATTTGTACACAATCTTTTTTTCTTAAATCGTACTTTTGCTTTTGAACAGATTTCACAAAGGAACGTCACACATGTCTACGTCTACACGGTTGTACGGTATAAAGTATATATGTGAATATATACTTTGATAATTTGGTCACATTTTTTGTCGCTGTATTTTTATAGTTAGTATTATTATCCCAAAATAAAAACATCTCCTTAGCCTGAAAGCAAAATAAAGGACGAGGGCATGGAGGACCTCACCATTAAATCTCATCACAATAACACTCAACAGAACATAGATCTTCTTTCTTTTGTCTTTTCTTTTTTTGTACAGAACTAGCATAATGCCCTAAAATAAAGCATAATCTTTTTTTTCCCCCCAAACACTCTAATATACTTAATTATAGATTTACATATATTTATAGAGAGATAGATATACTTTATTCTTTAAGAAAATGGAGCAATGCATGTTCATAAATACTCAGGATGTTCATGGTTGCCTCATCTGCAGATTTTGCTGAAGTAAAGTGGAAAACACAACAGATAAATAACCTGCAGCTCTTCAGTGTGGTGAGTTGTCTGTAGGCCTGCTGATTTTTGGGATGCGTAATGATGACAAATGCTTGTTTCGTTCTCGTTTTTTTGGTGCTTAAGGACAAAAACAAGACAAAACTCAATTAGCTTTCGCTGTAAAGATGCTGAAAGAGATCTGTGACACTGCGCGTGTAGGGTACACGTTGCCCTGTGTTCGTTGGATTTCGCTTGGCAGTCGGCACTAAGGCAACAGTCGAGGAAAGAAAAAGAAAAAGGCCTGTTCTTTGGGGGGAAACAAGAAAACACACACTGTCCCACATCCACACATCATTAAAACCCAAAGGAGACTTTTCAGCACACACACGAACACGCTCCCATTTAACAGTTGAGGGGAATTAGTTGCCAGATATGCCACTGTTGCTTGTTTTTGTCTATGCTGAGATCCTGTAATGCACCTCTAAGGAGTTTTGTCAGCAGAAACATGTGGTGTCTGTTTAAAATCGATATGAATGTGTACTTGCATGTGTGTTTGTTGTATGTGTGTGTGTGTGTTTCAATCAACACTGATCGCAGTCATTTTGCTGACTGACAGCAGACCTCAGAAGATGAAGGCAATGTGGTCACGAGCATTGATCTGCTACAGGGTGACCGTTACTGCAAAAAGCTTGACCTCTGGATTCTTCCCACCCTCCTGTGTATTTTTTAACTATAAACTGTTCCTGACATCTTCGACTGCACCGAGTGTCTTTCTGCATCCCACAACCCTCCCATGATACCCTGAACCCCCTTTTTGTGTTGTTCTACTGCAGACTGACTCCTAACTGACATCTTGTCCCAGCCGGAGAGGCTCCCCGTGCCTCCCAAAATGTGAAACGTTGCCAATAAACCTCAGATTTTATCCTTTTTAACAGACCAAGAAGTGAATGATATGAAATCCACAAATTTCTTCCCCCAGCTAAATGCATTCATTGTTGCATCTACACACTAATAATCACCAGGTCAAAATGATACAGTGCCGATGTAATACTGTGTAACCTTTACCCAGAACCATGGATAAAAAAACACCCAAAACAACGGGTCAATCTTCTCCAGCTCTTTTTAAACTTACTATTTGTTACTGATTAGGAATAATAAATGTATCCTTTGCCGTTACGAATGCCATATACACATCGCTTTGTGCACTTAACAACAGATTTGTGACTTTTTACTACTAGGATCTTTAATTTCTTTGTTGATTGTGGCAGCTGTACCGTACCTGACTACAGAGCAGCTTCTTTCCCAATTCTGCGAGAACCCTCAAAAAAATTGTTTTAATTTTGAATCCCAGATCAGTCAGATCTCAATAACCACAATAACTTCACAGAAATAGCCTTCTTGTTTGGTCTTGTTTGTTTGTTTGTTTATGCAGGTCATATAGAGGCATCAGTATTAAATTGAGACTTATTCATAATCAGTTAAAAGGTCCGTGTAGTATGTTTAAAGATGGCCTTCCACACATGTATTAAAGGCGGGGTGAGCGATTCTGGAGAAAGATCCGTAGGTATTTGACAACTATCGTTCTCCACAGTTGCTTACTGCACCTTTAGGGAAACACAGAAATGGTCTCATGTGTGTCTGACATGGTTTTTGCAGGGGAAAAAATGATCACATTAATATCCTTAAAATGATACCTCCTGCTTCTCCCTTATTAAAAATTCCTGAATATATAAACATGCAAATATATTCTTTTCAATTTAACAAATTTGACATCTAGACTTCTCTTCTCTACTTCACTGTAAAGTCCGTCCTCTGTGTATGTCCTCAAGTTTCCACGTCACACTTGTGTATGCTGATTATTGGACCGGCATTGACTTCAAAGCTATTTGTGATGTCACAAATCATGCTCGTAGCCCTGCCTATGAAAATCTGATTTTCAGTGAGTACCGAGAAAATGTATACTTTGATCAACAAACTGTGAAAACAACCTTCTGGTGTCAAACTTTGCTCGTACATTATTCAACACAGTGAACTCAAACATTCAACTGCCGGAACAAGAAGAACATATTTCTGACTGGAGGGAGACTTTAAGCTTGTTGAGTCCAACACTGGGTCAACAACATTGTTACTGGACTTACGTCAGCGCTGCGTTGACCCAGACTGGGTTTGATTTTGACCCAGTGATTGTTAGTGTGAAAGAAACCATACAAACCCCGCTCTAAATAAGGAAATACAGGCAACTTCACCCACACTCCCCCAAAAACATCTCAGTAGTCCTGACGCTGGTAGCCGCTGCTGCCGTCGAAGGCCCCGTCGCTGTTGGCCTGGCCCCCTGCTCCTCCTCCTGGTGGGCTCTCCACGTCGTCCCCGCCGAAGGAGGTGTAAGGGGCTCCGGCTGCGTCCTGGCTGGGGTCCGTGTATTCCTGGGAGAAGAGGGCCGAGTCGGCCCCCAGCTTGTACCTCTGGAAGCCCAGGAAGGACTGGCCCGCCTTGGGGACGGAGGGAATCGGAAAGATGGGTAGATGACAGGAAGGCGAAGATGGGTGAAAGGTGCAGAGAAATGATTTAGAGGTGGAAGCAGAGATGCAGCAGTGTTAAAGCGGGAGGTGATGGGAGAAGAGAGAGAAGGAAACATTGATTAGTTGGCTCGGAAAGCTTGCGAAGCTTATTAGTTACTGTGAGTCATTTAGTCAGTCAGAGCAGGCTAGTTCTACAGGCAGCAGTGCAATTGTTTAGCTCCGTAATGAGAAACACCACCTCAGTGCTGCTCCGGTCCACAGAGGGACCAAGCAATTAAACCGCTTGCATTATTAAACAGCTGAGACCCTGCACTTCAAAAACACCACAAATCACACTTTTGCGGATAAATCAGGAAAAACAGAAGACGAGAAGCTGAAGACAGCGTGAGCACACGGAGCAAACACAGACACTCAGATGGAAAGAGACGACCACGGAGGGAGCTGAGTGGATTCAAGTGCTCGGAGCTGGGAGGGTTTTATTTACTGGTGTGTCGAAACTCGATCTCATGTCGCAGACAGGATCCGTCGGTCTGATACACCACTCTGTCTCCATCAAATATTTTATTGGGCGGGTTGATTGCAAAATACGAAAACAATGCAATACATTCTCAGAAAAGTTATTATGCTCCTTGTTTGAGAAAATAACATAATTTACAGACTGAACCCTGAATATTTCTGATTTTGTGCTCAAATGGAACATTTTTAATTTAGCATCAATGTGATAAAAGTAATTTATGACCCAATAACATGCACAGTTACAAGCCGTTAAAATCCCATGAATATGCAGTAAAACAGTTTGATGCTTCAATGAAATTGTCCTAAAACTGCTTAAACTGTGGAGTCGATCTCAAAAAGCTATAAAAACAACTAATCCACCTACTGAACTTAATAAAATAGTCATGAAGAGGGAAAGGCATCGGTCGTGCGTCGAGAGTTACAGTGAAAAACTTTGAAACACAAAACTGGAGGAATCAAAGGGATTAGTTTGACATTTTGGGAACACGTCTTCACTTTCTGGCAGAGAGTTAGATGAGACGACTGATGCCTCTTTAATGCCTGTCAATTGAGTGCAGCAGGGATGCAGATTTTTGTGGGCCAAGCCGATAGTGAGCGTCACCCCCGGGTCCCCAGACAAAACGCAGTGGGAATTTTCCGATTTTGATTTTGAAATATTGCCGAAAATAAGCTGAGTGGCGGACAAAAGTTTATGATGCTCAGACGTTTTGTTCAGCAGGATAATCCTCCAAATGAATACCACTTTTATGATTTCTTGAAGCATAGATGCAATCATCAGAAGTAAAAGAAGCTAACGTTATGCTATAGACAAACAACGTCACGGTCGTATGACTTCGACGTCACCACCACTAAGCCTGGCGTCCATGTTGCACCCAAAATCCCTGCATGATAACGACTTCCCAACCCTGGAAATGGGAGCATCCGAGGAGCATGTGAATGCAGCATCATTGCTGGTGTGTTTTAATGTCGTAGAACAACACGTGAAAGTCTATTACGCTTGTGTTAAGCACAGACCAAAAGACCCATTTGACTTTGAGACGAAGGGAAGTGCAAAAATGCTGACACGTCTCAGGGTTTTGGGACTCATTCCTGCAGCACCCTGTACGAATCTGGAGCCAGCAGCTGGTGAGCTTAGCTTAGCTAGCCTGGCTCTGTCTAAAGGCCCAGAAATTCCACCTAGCAGCACCTTTTTAAAGCACATTAATCAATGTGTTATATCCCTCTGCCCCGTTTGACCCTGAAGTCCTGTCGCTACAGGATGTCGCTGCTCGTGGCCAAGAAATGATCTGGCACTTATCACCCCACAACACTGTGACATGTTGTTTTCACACAGGGTTTTTCACAAATCAAACACATGAGCTATAACATCTTAACAAGTGAGCTTGTGCTGGGAGATGGATTTTGTTATCTCCAAACAGAATCAATTATGCTAAGCTAACATAACCGGCCGCTGTTGGTTGTTTCAATCCTCTCATCTAATAACTGTCTTCCCAAAATGCTAAACTATCCTTTTTAAGGTATGGAGTCTGGAGGTTGATGCTAAGGCTTTGAATGTAGCTTCATCAAAACCAAAGAGAAATAAAAAACTTTTATAGCTTAAAGCAATGCACTTCGATAAATGTATAAAAACTCATTACAAAGATCGGATAAATCACATTCTAACCAAATCCTTTCATATAAAACTTAATAATTCGGACCCCCTATGGTGAAAAAGTAAAACACAGATCACTCTGTACACCTTCATAATGATGAGAAGAAGTGATGGCCTGGTGTGGAAATCAAGACTGCACTTGTTTAAGGGCTTATGGTGAAGCTACACCTGTCAAACACCCGAACAACAAACTGCTGAGCTGCCTGCTTTGAATATTGAGAGTTAACAGAGGCTTCTGTGGATTAATATCACTTTAATGACCCAACATTTTAAAGGTAGGAGTGTGTTTGCACGCTTTTCTTTATTTTTTTGCTTGTTTTTCTATCAAAGACATTAACGTGAATATGTAATATCAGTTTTTGGTTCGGAGGATTTTAATATTCACGTGGGCAGGAAGCTTTTATTTCCAAAACAGATGACAGGGATTGAAGTAGGTGTTAAAGGCCAGAAATCTCAGCATATTGGCAATGTCACTGTTGAGTCATACATATTGATCAACAATCGAATCGACCCACCTGCACAAACATTATCATCATAAACGTGCTTGCGGTCTGGAAATAAACAATTTAACTAGGGTGGGTGGAAATATTAAGCAACATCTTGATGTTACTGGCCCCCTTAAACAAGTGCAGCCACAGTCAAGTAACGGGAGTGTGTGTGCGACCAGCTGTGGAGGGTTACAGCAGCAGAGGGAGAAGACAGAGCGGAGTCAGACAAAAGGTTGATTGGGCTGAGGGGGGAACAGCTTGGTGTATTCCTCTTCAAACGACACATTCTTTAACTTCTCCATAGAGAAGAGAGTCTGAGCACCCTGTTGGAAAAACATCCACATACACATGAGTTCACATGTACACGGATCCAAGCACAAAAAGAAGATGGAGGAACAGTGGCAAGGAAAAATGTGACCCGAATATTAGGTCTTCTTACGCCATCCACAGCACTGCCTATCACCTCCTGATGGCAGGTGTTATGTCATGTTCTGTTATACTATTATACAACCCCGATTCCTAAAATAATGTGCGTATCTTTTATGACATATACTCAAATGAAAATGGTACAAAGACGATATAGGAGGCAGCAGTTTCAGCAGCACAGTTCTGGGACCCTAGCTTTTTGCGACTGCGCCACCTACCTAATTGGCTGACTGACAAATTAATAAACAGCTAGCTACAAAACTAAACCATGCACTATTTGTGTATTTGTTTAGTGTTAATGAAACTGTAGCGCGATTTGGTGAGCCCCAAGCAAGGATGGGGCAAAGTTCATGGTACGTGGGCTCAAACAGTTTATTTGCAGATGACTGCGTTCTGTTTTTATATACAGTTTACACAGTGTCCCAGCTTTTTTCTGAATCAGGGTTGTACACTGAGGTGTGGAGGCCCTTACCCAGGTGAAGATGGAGAAGAAGGAGAATGTGATGGCTGCCCGGGCAGCGTCCCCTCCCTCCCTCAGCGGGTTGTCCTCATGCTTGGTCACCTGCCACTGGTTCGCCAAGAAACAGAAACCCACAAACCACATGAAGGACCAGAACGCTGGAAAGAGAGACAGGTGGAGAGACAGAGTTAAATAATGATCAATGTAAGACATCACCTGAGATACGACATTTTGTTTTCACCATTTTTTGGAGTGAAAACTGGTAAAGAAATACTTTTGACTTTAGACTTTCTGAGAAATGCTCTTATTTGCTTTCATGCCGAGCGTTAGATGAGAAGATTAATGCCTTTGTCTGTCTGTACACTTAATATGGAGATTGAGCTGGCAGGTGGTTAGCTTAGTTTGGCAGTACACACACAAAGATCTTTTCATCCAAGTCTTGGCAAGAAAGCAAATAATCATATTTCCCCGAATGTTATAAGAATAAGTTGACATCACCAGATTTTTAGCAACTAGATTCAGTTGCTGAACAATCAGCAATATATTTTTAAAGATATTTTTGTGTATTTTTTCCTAATCTTAAATGAGTGTCAAAGAAAATGTACTGTATGAATAACATACTTTAGTGACTGAGAAAGTGCAGGCCAAGACAGCTAAACTGCAACAGCTTGAGGTCTTGGGGGGAATTTAAATTGTGTACTATCAGCATAACAATGGAGAACACTGGAGACAATTGCGACTCAGTTGAAAACAACAAGGGACCAGGGATAGACCCCTGTGGCACACCATGTAAAATAAAAAAAGACACAGCAGAAAATTAACCACAAAACAAGATATGTTTCTATGCTGCTGTGGAGTTGATGCAACTAGAGGAAGATCGAGATGTAAAAGGGATTCAGTGACATCTACTGCAGTTGGAAGTGTGGCAGGTCTGATCAGGACACATGTACCAGATGTTCACCGGGTTCAGTACGGTGTAAAGCATTTCAGACTACAACTTGGAGACAGCAGGAGAAAGAGAAAAGGGAGACAGAGTGCATGAGTGATGAAAATAAGGAAGGAGGATCTTGTATGTGACAGCAACGGCCTCATTAACTGTCTCCACGCTTTACTATCCTGTCATCAAGTCTGAGTTCACTGCAGTACAGCAGTGCAGCAGAGTAGGAGAGGAAGCCACTTGCAGAAACACGAAAGCACAACGTCTCAGAGGATTGTTAGCGCCAGAGGAGTACTCCTCTACTTATTATCCCTCTCACAGCTCCTCTCCTTTTGTTGTGATGATAACTAACAATCTCTTTTTTTAGAGACGCTCTCCGAGGGTAGGGGATATTTTGAGGCTTTTGATCAGCTGGGAAAATCTGTCAAGGAACGAGGGAATAAAATATGCTCTCTGATCAATACAATCTCATGTAGCCTAACAGAGAGAGGAGCACCTTAACCCTGTTTTTCAAATACAATGAAGTTTGGTAGCACAATACTGGAGATGATTTAACTAGATTAGGGCCGATATTATATATTACCGACTATCACCATATTTGCCATCATATCCAGTATTCTCCACAATATCAAACCGCTGTTACGGCATTTTTGGGCTTTTAGTTTGAGAAGAAAATGGAGCTGTCTTGGCAGCGGAGGCAACGCAAGTCGATATTTGACAAGGTCGTGAACCAGTGACAGACTAGCTGCGCCTAACTCTGCAGGTCTATTCTGTTATGTTTCCAGAGCGCCCATCCCAAATTTCATTATAGCGCCTGGAAGCATCCATCATTTTAAAAATGATTCCCAGTGTATTAAAACATGGAAAACAAAATCCTGAGCTTTGAATAGTAGATACTTGTTGCAGTCTTGTACAGTTTGTATGTTGTCATCAGTAACTGGCCACAAATGTTGGATATCACCCAAGCCTAGACACCAGAAAGCATAAACAGTAATTACTTAAAAAATAGAGATTAAATATCTCTAATTTCACAATTTTTCTTCCTAACTTTCCAAGAACTGCCAGGCTCATTATCCTTACAAAAACTTCCCTGAACTGTTTTTGTTGTTAAACCTCATTTATGAGGATCAGTTATCTCACATATTATCTCCCCATCCATCCATTATCAGCTATTAAATGACTCTGCAACATGAAAAGGGTTGCTCACACTGCCTATTCCACTGAAAAGTAACAGATGACTATGTGCTTCGCTGCTTTTAGTCTCTGTTAGACTCCTTTGTGTCTGCTAAATTCGCTGTAATTCTTCCAATAACATTTTAATAAGCCAATAGTACTGCAGGTCCCGGGAGGTAGACGTGTCTCAGAAAATTTTTCCATAAAATCTGAAACCCTCGGGCCACGTATTGACCTATCAGAGTTGGTTGCTGTACTAATCTATAGGGTACACTTGAGGTCAAGAAATCTATTTCTGTAAGCCGTGGCTGTAATGGCTTCGGGTGTTGCAGGAAGCTAGAAAACTGCATTGATGGGGACATGTGCTCTGTAATTGCCTTTCTGTAATTTATTTTATTAGCTTTTAAATGTTATTGCCTTACAAGCTGCTCACTCTATGAATCCATTTCGAAAAGAACCATTCAGCTCGAAATTATTTGTCCCAGGTTCATTTTGTATCCATTCTGCAGCACACAGTGGCTTTACAGCCCTGTTCATGCATCCGTCTCTGTGTTGATGCTATGGAGTGACATTAATTCTCTTAAGGAGCCTTTACTCTTCTGTGTGTGGGAGGTGAATATAGCAAGAAAACATTATTGCAGTCGTCGGCCGCACTCGATAAGTTCAGATGTATTTAAAATGCATCTAAAAATGGGTTAAAAAAAATAAAAGAAATCAGTTTGCTTGTCTTTTATTGTGGTAGGTGGCTGGTGTTCACATGGTTATTATAGGTTATTATACAGCCTAGTCTGTATTTGTATAGAGTACGTCAGTGATAAATGTGTAAAAGTAACAGAGTACCCATATGAGTGTGAGTATCCGCTGTGTTGTCAAGACTCATGGGTTTACCTGACAATCCGATATCAGCTAGCACCGCCTTCTTACGGTCTTTGACGCTGCTGATCTGGGGGAAGTACACGTCCAGAGCCAGGAAGGCCATGCAGCAGAGGAAGGCCATGGAGCCCATGAAGACGCCATAGTTGCAGGCGTTCTGGTTGCGGTTGAAGATGCAGTACTCCTCTATCTCGTTGGGGCGGTTGATGTAGCCCTCGTTGGCGATGCAGCCGAAGATCACGATGGAGAAGAGCTGCAGAGGGGAAAGAGAAGAAGATACAGTCAGGAACTTTGGACCGTCATTAAATGGGATACAGTTTAAAGACATTTGGTAGGAGACATATATCGGTTTGTTCGTTGGTTGGTTGATTTGTTGGTTTGTCAGCAGGATTACACAAAGATGACAGAACAAATTTCCACGAGACTTGGATGGGGGATGGGTCTCGGCCCAGAATAGACCCCACTTACTTCTGGTGAGGATCCAGTTAAAGGGACAGGTAAAGGAATTTTGTCCCGTTTCTTTATCATTAAAAGAGAGTGCGTTTTTGGACCTTTTTTGTTAATTTCTCAGGGAATAATGCATGGATCTTGATGAAAAAAGTTATGCAAATCAAATGCGGATCCAAATATCACTCCAGATCTAACAGATTTAAATACAGTAAGTCTTATCATATACAGTATTTGGATCTTTGGAGACAGTAACAACTCATAATGGAACATTCATTTATCCATTGTTCAAATAAAATCAGCAGCAAATTACAATTTTTGTATTATCTTTAAACTGCAGATTATTTTCTTTTTAATAATTTTTTTTCTTCGATAAAACATCAGAAATTAATCATGAAATGTCTTTGTGTTGTCTGACCAACAGTCCAAAACCTGCAGATATTCAATTTACAGCGTTTTAAAAAGAAAGAACAGCTCCACACTCTCTAATGTGAAGCTGAAAAGGTTATAAAATGACTTAAAATAGTTCTATTATATGCAATAAAATGTTATGATATCATCTGAGAATTAATTCCATCGTCAAGCTTTATTGCATTTTGATTTGCTTTGCTGCAGTGTTTGTTCAGAAAAAGCCCTTTGACAGTCCAAAAGAATACCACCTGCTGCAGTCAGACGGTATATTTAGACTGACCGGGTAATTTATGAATAAGAAAATGTTTCAGCGTGACGCTCTCAGCCCTTAATGTCACGACAACCCTGCGGGGGAGTTTTATGAATAATCGCTCACGTCCTTTTCAAACAGGGTTCGCTCAGTGCGCTGCTGGGTTTTCTCTTCAAATATGTGGTTTGACTGTGGAAAAATGTGCCTTCCGCTGCAACACTGCAATTTAGTATGACATCTATACTGAACATTTGTTCAGATCTAATTTCTATTCCAAAGATTAGAGCGCCTACATTTCAGTTCAGGTCAAATTAAATAAAGTATTTATTGTTTACAAATCCATCTTCCTTTTAATTTTGTGCAATTCATGAGGAGCATCTTCAACCATCATTTCATCTCTAAATGCCTCAGTAATGATAAACTTGGACGTCGACAGGAACCTGTTAGCTAAATCAACACGGCGAGAGAACACAGGACTTTCTCCTCCGCTTCACCAGGATATTTGAAAGTAAAATTGCACTTCAGGTGGAAACTAATTTCTTTCAACACACTATTCCTCCTTTTTTTAAGGAATAGTTGGATATATTTGGGGGAATACACTTATTTGCTTTCTTGCCAAGAGTTATACGAAAAAAAAATCAATACAACAAAACACCAGCAGCGGGTTGGAAATGAGGAAACAGCTCGCTTGGCTCTGTTCAAAGGTAATCGTGTTAATAAGTGATCTTTAGAGCTGATGCTAGACAGAGCCAGGGGTTTTTGTACTAATAATAATTTCCTTAAATGCTAAACTATTTCTATTCACAAATGCTGTGTCTGATACCTGGCCCATCAGAACCACACACCTTCACTGTGGTAATTTACCTGCATTGGAGATTAAAGCATCCTCTCAAACCTAAAGCTCTGGCCGGAGTCATTCACTCCAACCCAAACCAGTGTATCCCCCTGAGGTCCACATCCTCACAGTGTGGGAGTGGCTCTCATGAGAAACCCAAAAGACTTTACCAAATGCTCCTAAAGATCTGGAAAAGCTTTGAGTTATGGTATTACACTCAACCTGCAACAACTAAATTTGTTGGCCACTTGGGGTCAGCAGAAACACAACATGCCATTGAAACATCATCTCTTTTTTTAGTGGATATAGTGAACCTGTTTGCAAACAGTTGTTTATTCACAGTCCACATACACTCTCTTTTAGCTGTTTTTTAGGTTGTCTGGCTGGTGAGTGCTCAACTACAGACTTTTTTCTTTTGCTGAAAACAACACGAGCGCTGTGAGAGTGAATCAGAACAGTAAATGTGTGGGTTAGACAGCTGAAACTCAATATAAAGCTCTGTAAAGCTACTAGTGGTAGCATTACAAACACACTGTTGTCTCATTTTAAAACTTCCACCCTCAACAAAATATTCTATTTCATTCCAGGAGAATATTCTGATAGTAACATGACATCAAAACAAAATTAAAAAAAGAAAAAAAAAGGTTTTAGTCACATAGATATCCTGCACCAATGTCGGGACTTTACATGAACCATTCTGTGTCTGTGTATGTGCTGAAAAGTAAAAAGAGACATGTTCCATACTACATACTTCCATACTACACTTGTATAAGCATTGATAATGAATTATTTCAACGACAGGCAATATTAAGAATACAAGTATTGTGTATTGTATTTGACAAAAATATGCACTGAATGTGGTTTTGATGCTAATTGCTTGTCTGTTTTAATTCAACTGGTGGATTACACGGCCCTCTTTAGACTCTTGATCGCACAAAATCCTTTTTAAAACCGAATGTGTCTAATTTAAAAAGATCCATGGCGGCACATTGTGAATGCGATGCCTATTATCTTAACTGGAGAGGTTTGATCCTGACAGGGTCGGTTTGTCTGAGGTGGTGAAGGAGCGAAGACGGCGACAAAATGGAGTCAATCACATTGTAGGAGGAGGTTACGTCTGATCCCTCGCTCCTCATCCTCTCTTGCGCTCTTTCGTCCTCCCTCCTCTCTTTTATTTCCTCCTCCTCTCCTGCCTGCCTTTGCCTCGAGGAGTGGAGACGCAAAGGGCTACAAAATGGAGCCAATAACAGGAGCAGGTTACTAAGATACCATCTAATCCCTCTCTCCTCTACAGCGTTACAGAAACACCCTTTCTGAGGCCATAAATATGAGACCACACACATACGTGACGCCCACAGTGTTAGTATTCCACCCTGCAGTGCAGCGTAGCAGTCGACTTTGTACTTCAGTTGATAGCAGCAGATCAGACAACTCCATCCAACTGACAAACCCTCAGACCAAACCTCCGGGGGAGCTTGTTCTGTCTGGATGAGACCGACACTGTGTTTATGTTTGTCTGCAGTCTGTGTGTGGATTTTTGCTGCGGTGAGTGATGGACTCTGAGTGTGTGTGTGTGTGATTGAGAGAGAGGTACAGAGAGACAGAAAAGCGAGAAGCGAACCTCGGGGTTGGCGAGCTGCTTGGACAGTTTACCCAGCTGTTGTGTCTCTGTTTATGAGACAAATGACAGCGGTACAAAGGCAGAGCGCACAATAGATGGCGCATCCACTGACAGCCAAGACCATGAAGGCCAACAGCCAGGCCGGGAGGAAACGGGCATGTCAGTCATGATGGGGATTATAGCGCAGTTTTTTTATCTTCTTTATCTGCTTGCAAGCTCTTGTTTTCCACTGTCGGGTTCACACCTGGACATTTTCACTGCCGACACCGAGGACTCAACATCTGAAGTGTCAGTCGAAGCAGAATTTAAGTCTGTTAAATTAGATTTCTGAGATTTAATCCATTCGACTGAGAGAGGGGAAAAACATAAAAAGTCACCTTGTACTTTGATATCGTATCACACTTTGAGGGAATTCCCTGCTCTCCATGCCTTACTTTATCCCAGTGCTGGCCTAGTTAACACCAGTGTGTGTCTGTGTGTGTGTGTGTGATGGTGTGTGATGGTGTTTGAACATCTTAGACTTTATCAGAACAGACAACCGTACCGCTAGAAAAAAACATTACTAATGTACGATGCAATGTTTCTACTAATATGTTGAAACTTTACATTTCTTTATGTTTAGTTTTCTATATTTTAGTTTGTGACAACGTTGTGCTTATGCTCTGGTTAGGTTTTCGGCTCCTTAAACATATCCAGGGGCGTCAGACTAACGGTGACCGTATAGTTGTGACATCACAACGTTACATCAGCCCTCACGGCTCGTTTAAGAGCACAGACTCTGAATACAGACTGTGTGCATTTCTCCGAGGATTGACAATTCGATACTTTCAGGGTATTTTCAGAGCACCTAGACCTCGCTTTCTACAATTTGGGACTTTTAAGTGACCTTCCGCAATTCTTTAAGGTTATGTATCACAATGCAAAATATGACTGAGCCTCCATAGTTGAAATGTTTTATGAAAAGCAATCAGCCTTTAGTAGCACGCTTGAGAATCGCCAGTCTTAGTTTGCTGTTAAAATGCAGGGAGAGAGCACGCATCAGACAGTGAGTTTTGACAGCCGTTCATCTTACTACCTAATGAAGTAACGCCTGAGTCACTTGTATTAATCAGCAACGACACAAGTGACTCAGTACATTACAGTGCATGTGGTCATTTTGTGCGACGAGCCTGTGAAAACATCACTAATTCGCCGCTCTTCGGACAAGTTGAGCGGAGATCTAATGGCTTTCTACATCTTGTAGAGACGAAACATGAGCTGGCATTTGGAGTCTTAATGTCAAACGGGAACACTTTGTTAGCAAGCATGCACAACCTCCCTCCATCCCCTTTCTCCTTCTCTGCTCTCCAGTCGGTCTTGGCCTCACGCGCTCCTCTCTCCGTGAAAAGAAGGATGTGCGGGTTGAGGATAGTAACACCTCGACACCCCCCCCCTCCGTGTACCTGCAGCCCTTTTTCATTACAGAAAGAGATGATGAAGAGATGGAGGAAGGAGATGGAGGGATTGCGGGGGGGATGAGCGGAGGGAAGCGTCGGGGGCAGAAGGGGTATGGAGGCGGTGCTATTTTTAGACCGGCTACATCATCGCTCGCTCCCTCCCCCCCTCGTCTTCTCCCTTCTCCCCCTTGTTACTCGCCCTGCCTCTGCCCATGAGCGTTCTTGAGAAAAATGAGATGAGCGCACTCCGACACACACACACACACACACACACACACACTCAAATGTACACATCTCAAACACACGCACACTTTGTCCACTGCTTCACATGCCCGGCTTTCTTTACGATTCGGGTCAGAAAACACAAAGTCATACACACACAGAGTCGATCACATGATGTCGTTAGGATGTAAGATTTTCTTTCTCCTCAGAAAGGTCAGCTAATGAACCTGTGCTAAAGATATTTACCAAGAATGTTTCAGTCTCGAGACCTTCAGAGTGAACCAGAACACTTAAAGATTATCTCTATCCCTCTCTTGTCTTTCACTGTGCAAACTGCAGCACACTTGAAGTTATTCTGTGTGTCCTATTATCGAGCTTCTTGTTGTTTTTTGAGTGATCGGCACAGCAAGTCTTCCAACTGACTGACTGAAAAGATTTATTTGCCTGAAAGACTTTTTCAGATCTATTTACTTGATTTTTCTGATTTCGAATGAAACTCTTACATAGTTTACATAAAAATAACACATTCATACAGTTAACAACATGCAGCTACAACTGAAGGCCGGATGTTCTTTGTGTTATTTATATTTATAATGATAATGATGATAATGTAAGGAACTGTTTCTGGTATATTTGGTGAAGAGATTACAACTGCAGGAAATACATTTCATG
This sequence comes from Pagrus major, assembly GCF_040436345.1. Taxonomy (NCBI): domain Eukaryota; kingdom Metazoa; phylum Chordata; class Actinopteri; order Spariformes; family Sparidae; genus Pagrus; species Pagrus major. The sequence continues at coordinate 7,063,239 of NC_133215.1, read as the reverse complement.
CCTGTGAATAACAACTTTGGGATGCTAACAGGTATTGTTGCTGTTAACTATTGCTATTGCAAATACTGAAGCACCGTAATTGCACATATAATTTCCCAGAAAGACAGAATAATGCATCTTGAAGGCTAAGGGCGCTCACAGCAGATATTTGAAGTTGCTAATGCTAACCTGACTTAGCTTTCACAAGCCTAACATGTCCATCCCTACAAATCAATTAGTACAGTTCTGAAAACATTCTGTGTTTGTTTTAGCATAGAGGTTCATTCTTTTTTTTTCACTTTTCGAATGAATCTGACAGTATTCATTCAGTGAATCAAACTAATTGGTCAAAAGTTTTGGAAAAAGAAGGCTCCTATTGGCTGAAGTGTTAGGGCAAGTCCCAAAATGCCCCAAAAAAACATTCATCTCAACTGCAGTACGCTTCACAGTGCAGACAAAGGCTGCACAATATAGTAAAATACATTTATAATTCTTGCATCACATTGTCACACATTTTACCTTTTTAATTAAAAAATGTAGCATCTGCATTCGGACATTGCACTCGACCATATTGCGATTAATAGTTTGATTAATTGCCCAAATGCAAACTGCTGAGTGTTTCAGTCCACACAGAGGTTATGGAACATGTACATCTGTGTCCCTTGCTGTTATTCATTCGAGTGGAGAAGGGAGTTTGTCACTTTCTGTAACAAGGACAGCAGGACCTGCAGGGCCACTAGTTTTTTAGTGATGTGACACAGTTTGGTTTTGTGATGCTCCCCTGAGAAACTCCAGTGGGAAATAAACTCAGCACCAGGGGATTTTATCTTTCTATGTACCTCTATTTTCCTCACTCTCTCTTTTTTTCCCCTGCCCGTTCCAGTGACACAAACACCAAACGCACTTACTCGAAATAAGGATTGGTTGTGGCATGACCTAGTTCGATGGGTTTAGAAAACACGCATCGTCTTCAGGGTCACAATTATATTTGCTGTCACATGGCGCGGGGCAGATTGAATTACTGAGCTTTTTTCTCCGGCTGCTTGCAGAAATCCAGCCGGGTTTGTGACGGCTGGAGCTGCAGTATGTCCTTCACATACACATCAGCTGCTTATCGCAAGGTGTAACGGTCCCTTTTCCTACTTTGCGTGCCCCACGAAGACACATTATATGCGCTGAAGCATACTTTATACATGAAAATACTGAACTGCACACAAAAATGTGTAACAAATGAGATGTGAATGCTTGAACTCAGTGCTCCTAAACATTCTTCAGTTGCTTAGAAGCCGTGAAAAGTGGAGCATGTGATATGGTTTCATATGTGTCTCTCCTTCATGCCCGCCCCCACTCCTTTTTGCTGCGATTCTGTCGGTATATGACTTCTTCAGAGGTGTGTGTGTGTGTGTGCGTGTGTGCATGGAGGTTTCCCGGCCTCTCTGATCCGTCGACAGATCACAAGGCTCCTGGTGGTGATGAAAGCAGGCACTGTGAAGGAAACCACGTGGGTTTCTGATCTTGTGACCATCAGAGGGTCACTTACAAATTGCACATTAAGGATGCCGATTGCCAGGAGTATGTGTGTCTGTGTGCATGCATGCGTGAATGCATGTGCTTCCTCCAGACTCTGCCTTTCTCTTTCTACCTCCCTTACTCTTTAGCTACCTTTCCCCCTTTTTTTTGGTCTTAAATTTAAAATCTGAAATGCTAGATTCAAAGCACACACACTCCAAACAGCCATCTTAGCCACTGGATAGGTCTAAATCATATCAGTCCAGTCTGGCTGGTTGTGAATGATTTAAAGCTGCTGTTGTGCTGCCTGAAAGGCCCTTTTGGATCCATTGTAGAGCGCAGACAATTGAGCCGAGCCTCATGTCACCCTGGTATTCACACACTGTACCTCGCACAGAAATCCTGCATTCGAAACTAGCCACACGTACGCACACTGAAGGACACACCAGACCGTGGCCTAGCACTGCATTTTTCCAGGTCTCAGCGACCTTCAGCGTAGTGTGTTCACAACCGAGCAATAAACGAAATGCCATCCAAGGAAAATATACTGAAAAGCAGAGTCCTTCTCTTACAGAGCAAGTGAATGTCACCGTCTAAAATGTGATTATGCTTCAAAAACATCTCCGTCTCAGATGAGCCTTCAAGACCTCCTGAAACAAGTAAACGGTGACATTTTTAACTCATTTTTAAAGGACCTGCCTTTATTTGGGGAATGTCAACAAGTATCAGATAACGGTGGGGCAAAGATCGATAGGATGCATCCTCATTCTCTCTTGAACGATTACAGCATGTCTCAATGCAGCAAAGTCAATAATCAGACATTTAAAACCCATTTCTCAAAATTTCAATCGCCTGGCTCTACTCGCTTTGACTCGGCGCTGCAGGGGTTTTGCTTTTCCATCACAACTGGGCTACCTGCTTGTCTTAAAATGACGACGCTCTTGTCCCGATCCCTGTAGTATTATCGAAGAATCACCGCTAACAACGTGGCTCCACTAATTCAGTTACAAACACATTTTTATTTACTATACCTTCTTCGCAATAAAAGCCCCCCGTTATTTATACATTTAAAAGCTTTAATTATGAAGCACTATTAAAGGAAATGTTGTGTTTTCAGCAGCAGTAAACTAAACATGACTCCTGAAACAGCTGAAAGTGAACACGATGAAACAGTCAAAACACAGCAGATGTTTGAAAGTACAAACAGAACGAGAGAAACTAAAGAGATTCAGTTAGAAGCTACAAAAGTACTGAGTACGACGGCAGTGGCTTGGCTCTACTCAGGAGCAGGTCCATCTGGAACATGGCTCGGCTCAATTCGGCACGGTAAAACTGGTAATCAAAAAGCAAATACATGTAAACACGTGCCTCATGTTTCTGTTCTAAGCTACCTGACTTCATGAGTTTAGCTAAAGATGGCTTAACAAGAAATGTCACTGTCTAAAATGACATCAATGCAATGAAATAGTAAACATGTTGTACTAGGTATTTATTCATTCTAAATTATCATTGACATTATTGGACATACATTTATCTGTCACATGCCAATATCGGCCGATAAGATCAGCCATCGATATATCGGTCAGGCTCTAACAATAAAACATTATTCAACAATGCATAAAAGTTTTAAAGCATTGTGAAAAAATGGTCTTCTGAGAAATAAAATCAGAATTTTCTGAACTCTCTTTTTACTCGTGACCCTGCTCCACTCTGACCGCTCATCTTGCACTTCACAGTTCCTTGATATGTTTGTAATCTGTGTGTATTTGAAGCTTTTGTGGCACTCGCTCCTCATTTTGACAACAGCTGAATGCAAAAGTGATCAAATGATGAAAGAACCATCTCTGCCGAGCGCTACGGTACGCTGATGAGAAGACAACCCCGTAGACGAAAGACAGGTTAGATCCTCTATAAAAAACACAATGGAAAATGAGTGATTCACTGAGGTTTGTGTTTGAGCTTTTGTCAGAGGCAAACAACAACATTATGTCAGAACGACCGCAGTGAATGATTAGTAGATCTCTCCTGTAAAAGGAGATACACTTGACAGAGAGAAGCGATGTTCACTACAAGTCAACAGTGAGTAGGCTGGACTGCTGAATAATACAGGATCACTGCTGGAGGATATTTCATACTGTCTGTGAGTGTGAGTGTGTGTGTGGGGGGGGCTTATTGTCTGCTGCAGCATGTTGGCCTTGACTGGGCATACCTGATTGCTGCTGTCACCATGGCAGCAGCTGCTCATGTAATGAGAGAGTGAGACAGAGGAAGAGAGAGGGAGATGGAGAGAGGAGGCCTTGTCAAAGTACGATTCAAGGAGAGCCACTGCAGCACCAAGGAGACATAATGAGACAGACAGACACAAGTCCGGGGCACGGCGACACGTTTACACTCTGTCCTACCCGCTCACTCACTTACACACCCTCAACATGCTTCACCATCCCCTCGCTGTTTGAATTTGGGAGGCAATTACTGAGAACATGAACAGATGAAGGTTGTATCTCTGCAAAGGAAACAGACGGTTCCTCAATCTTGTAAAGCCGAGCGCAATAGGATCAAGAGAGAGTGGAACCAGCAGTCTGGACTGGTGGTCATTCAGTTATTTCAGCCTGTAATTTTAGACCAGAATGACAGGATACTCAGGCTTAAAGAGCTTTTTCACTAGATGTTATATAAGTATTCAAGGAGCATACCACTGTGTTTGGATGTTGTAACCCATTTACTACAAATTACTTGTTTTTCTTACATGCTTCTGTATGTAAATCTCTTAAAACTCAAAGTCCTTTAATTGTGGGAATCTGCCAATATCCAGGCCGATATCATCCATTTGACACACCTTCATTTTTTATAAGCTGCTTAATCAAAATAAGTTACTGGATCAAAAATATCAAGTTGATCAGCTTTGATTATTGACGTTATATGAATGAAAGCATAACTGGGAGAATCCAACTACTGAAATTGAAGTGATCAGCTTTTCTGGGAAGAATGAAAACACGGTCCACTTGAAACTGTAGTTTGGTGTTACAGAGTGGAGCGTCTTCCCTCGCAAGTGATCTTTGGTCGAGTGCAGGCACACACATCTGACACAACAGCCAGGATTCATTTCGGCCTCTTATCAAGTTAAAACCCGTGACGTCGGTGTCAGAATTCAGAGTCGCTCGTATCAGTGCGTCTAAATCATTTTTCATATCCGCACGCTATTTCTCGCTGGGAGCAAAATGATTACACTGTAGAGCCTGACAGCGGTAAAGGAGAGCAGGTAGAGGTGGGCAAACTGTGCTCAGACAGGCTTCAATGCAGATCAACAGGTAGTGGTCAGGGGCTCGGGACGTCTCTTTAATGTAGACTTGATAACAAAAACACTAGTCTTTGTTATATCCTGCTGCTTTTGATTAAAGGTTTGGTATTCCAGTGTGGGAATACTTTACACAGTGATAAGGACACATCCTCTGATAACAGCATCCTGATAATTCCTCTTTTATCTCACTGACTTCATCAAGTCCTACTGTCTGAATACTAAACTGCTTCACCCATTGAGTTTAACTGTAACACAAACTGTTAATCAGATTACTTGATAATGAAAATAATCCGTTTTCTGCCCCCTACAATGGTGACAGTAAAACAATGGTCAGTTAGGGAGCTCAGATGTATTTAGGGTGCTAAAACCTACAAACTCTGAGATATTTAGTGGTGGTAAGGTCAAGATTTTGAAGTCTGTAACATGTCTCTTCTCAATACTTTCATGCTGCTACTTTTCTAGTGCTCCCTACCTCTCCCACATGTCAACATCTTAGGTGGTATCTGTGTGACCTCCTCAGCTCAGCACAGTGGGACATTTCTATCCGGGGGAAAGACCCTTTAACTTAAGTTTCAGGGACTGGAAACAGATTTATGTGCTTCTAATCAGGCAGTGCAAACACAGATGCAAACACAGATAGGGCTGCAACTATTAATTATTTTCCTAACTGCTTAATCTTCTGATTAGTTTTATGAGTAATTAATCTTTTAGTCAATACAGTGTTAAGTGATTGGAAAAGAGGCTCATCACAATTTCATTTTTAAATCAGTTCTTTTATCCAATCGACAGTCCAAAACCAAAAACACTCTTAATTTACTGTCATAAATGACAAAGAAAAGCCTAAAAATACTGGAACCAGCAAATATTTGACATTCTTGCTCAGAAAATGTGATTAATCGCTTATCAAAGTTGGCAACTAATTCCTCTCCATTGACTAATCATTGCAGTATGAAACACAGACAAACAATACTTATCTAACTTTTCTACTTGAGCCAAAGGAGAACCACAGTAGACGTGATCACATCTTTTGTTTCAATATACACATGAGAGTATCGTCTGGGTGAGGAAGACAATACAGTCTATCCCTGCTGCAGTGTGTTGACAAATCGGTGGAGGGTTTAGGGATTTACTGACACTGACGAGCCAAATACCAAAATCTATTAACAATCCTATTTGACAAACAGCTGGGTGTTACTCCAGGCTCATTTGTAAATGTTTTATGCAGAAAATACAGAAAGGCTCTTTTAGATCTGCAGATGCATACAGCACATATCCACTACATGATGAGTGCAAGCAAATAAAACCATTTATACAATGCAAATACGCAGCTCGCATACTAAAATAGCCTTCAAAGTGTGTCTGAATTGTGACATGCAGGCTCTAACAAACTGAGTGTTTGTGTGTTGAGTGCGCTGCTGTTTTACACGGAGCTGACAGAATGCGCTGCGCAGCGGAGAGCGTGTCCGTGTTGCTGATATCAAATAGTTACTCATCAGTTACAAAATCCCTCCCAACTTCTGAAATGCAAATCATCACCAGAGCCAAATTTAAAAATGTTTAACCCACGTTACTTATGTAGGAGCGTTTTGATGAACAGTTGGCATTCTTCAGCAGCCAGTTAATCATCTTGTGAATAACAGTTTATAATGAGTCTGTTTTGAAATGTGGTAGATAGTGTTACAAAGCAAGGATCTCACTTAAGAGCAACCTTTGATTAACTTTGAGATGCATCTGTCATGATTTTGGGTATTTAGTTCAGTAATTTCCTGTTTTATTTTGTAGGTTTTATCCTCATTTGTCATGCTTTGTTTTACACTTTTTACTTTGAGTGCCCTGCCTTTTCATTGTATAAAATCAGTATAATCACTATCAACGTATACAAAAATGGCTGTTGCAGAGAGACAGTGACTGAAAGTAAGCAAAGGTTTGTTCTTTCCATCGCAAAGAAAACCACACACATTCAGCAAATATCACTTTCTTTTCGCCAAGTTAGATGCTGAACTTTGATCTGCAAATTCACGCAGCGAGCAGACAGGAACTCCGCTTTGGGCATGTCGACTTCTGAAAGCAAAGTTGCTTTTTCAGTGGAAAAAAAAGCACAGAGCAGAACCAAAACAGTATTATTTGATAAATGTTTTACGTCGGCCTCCCAAAACCTTGAACCGCAGCAGAACTTAAGAACAAAGCAGTGAAGAAAGCTTAAAAAGTTACCTCTTTTAAAAAATAGATCAAAAGTAAAACCATAGGCAAAGAGATCTCAACTTTGACAGGTTTAACCTGTTTAGTTTAATTCAGTGAATAAATTAAACGATCAATAGGAACACAAGGTGCTTCCCCTCCATCTGGGACTATGTTCACTCCTCTTCTCTTCTTCCCCTTCGTTGGGCATCAACGCAAACATACTGGACTGACTCCCTGAGGCTGAATCACACAAGCACACACACACAAAAGCACTTTTTCCCACCTCCACATACAGTCAGACCAAGTGGGAGATAGAGAAAGAGAAAGGGACGCAGAGAGAGCCCTCAACCGCCATTCATAAACTGCTCTTTCTTTCTTTTCAGCCATGCAAATAAACCCATCCCAGCCTGTCTCCCCTCTCTAACGCACGCGCGCTCACACACACACACACGCTCACACACACACACACACACACACATATATATAACATTTGGTGACGGGGGACATCGGATAAGTGCTGAAAGTTTCCTCCCCCACAATCCACAGCTAACTGAGTTTTAGCACCATCGCACACAGCATCACAACTCCGGCTATGGCTGTTACTATGGAGACACGTTGTTGCTCTGGTGACACCTGGGGGGCGGGCCATCTCATGAGGTTGATAAAGTCTTTCCATACCTGTGTGTGTACGTGGGTGTGGGCGTGTGTGTGTGTGTGTGTGTGTGTGTTGTTGTTCTCAGAGTATAGTTTCCTGTAGAAAATGATGTGTAGTGAGAGGACTGGAACAGACCATGGAACAGTTAGTGGATTAATCAATCAGCTGATCAACAAAAAAATGATTGAAAACACTTCAATGATGGTTTCAGCCTCTAAGATGTGAGAGTTGCTTCTTTGCTCTGTTTCATTTCATCATAAACTGAATATTTTTGAGATTTGTCTATTTGTTCATTTTAAGGTGTCATGTTAGACTCTGGGAAAAAGTGCAATAGTAAAGGCCATTTTCACTGTTTTCTGATATATTATAGTAGAAAATATTTAATCATTTCATAACCTAATAGCTTGATCTTATGTGTAATCTGAGTTATATCATTTATTTTGAAAAAAAATAACGCTAAAAGGGTTTAAAAGGCTGCAATACAAGTGTTTCTGCTGATAAAAACCCTCATTGTGACATGTCACATTGCACAAAGTAACTGTCTTACTTGATGAACTACAAACTATTCATGTCCCACATGCAGTAAAACAACGTTTCCAAAAGTATTCTGACCCTTTACTTAAATAAAATTACTAATTCCACACTGTGAATATACTCAAGTAAAAGTTATGCATTTATAACCTTCTTTAAGTAAAAGTATGTAAGTATTATCAGGAAAAAGTTCCCTTTCAGTGTTTTATTATCATATCTGATGTTTTTGGATTGATATTACTGCTGCATTAACATGTACTTTGCATTTCACTGCTGTAGATGATTAAAGTTGAGCTCATTTTAACTACTTTATATGCTGTTGGCTAGTTTAATCTACATAAATGCATCATATTCTATAAGATCATCATATCCAGCGTTGCTGAGAACCATGTATCTCATATCTAAAGCAGCCAAAGCACAATGTTTGCCTCTGAGATGCAGTCGAGTAGAAGTATAAAGCTGCATGAAAAGAAAATACGCGAGTGAAGTACAAGTACCTCCAATTCGTGCTTGAGTAAATGTTATTTGAGTACACGTACTTTGTTACATTCCACCAATGCAGTCCACACCATATCACATAGCATGTCTACAAATACTTTATCTAGGCCAAGTCCATGTCAAATTAAAACCAAAAATGCTACAATGAATATACAAGTAAGTATTTCAGACCTCATAACTCTGAGAAATCTGATGCTTCCATAAATATGAACTATTTCACGGTTCATTTAATCGCCGCACATGACTCATGAAGGGTCGACACGCTTTTTCACACTTGTGGTTTCGATTAAAACGACACAGGTCACGTTTAATGTGAACGTTGAGTTTACAATCAGTCACGCGTGCCGTACAGCTTTAGTCACAAGGGAGGGAAACAGGACCATAATGTGACCAAACATGATGGTAGACTACAACTCTCTTCTTCAGTTAAACAACCATCCATCATTTTTTCCCCAGTTCTCAACAAACGCCGACATAAAACAACCCGAAGCATGAGTTTGGCCTACTGGCCTAAAAAACAAAAGTTCCCTTCAGTGTTCATTAGTCTTGACTTTGAAAGCAGCTTTAAAGTATCCGAGCCCTTGTGACCTGATGGAAAGTATAACTTGTGTATCCACATGAATCCACCTGCCTCTTTATCCTTTCAGCATACTTGAAAAGGCTCTTAGCGTTTTCTAAGGACAAGCAGACACAGACACAGTCCTATAAATAAGACATAATCCCAGCTGTGTGACTTTCTGCTGGAGAAAAATGACCTTCACTTAATATTTTGAGTCACTTTTCAGAATAAACCTGTATGCCGGTTGTCGTATTAAGCAGTGTTACATGCAAAGTCACACACACACTTCTTGTTTTCTGTGTGCATTTCACGAGAAACAGCTAAGTTAGAGAGTAAACGTACACATTCCTCATGAAGATGATTGAATCAGACACAGGAAACACAGACTGGGCTAGTGCTCAGTTATCTTGATCTAATCACTGTTAAATAACGCTTGACACCAGGTTGAAAACTTTTTTGTCGACTAGACAAATGGCTAGTGAATGTTTATATTTTACCAGCCACTAATCAGGCTGGTGGGTGAAGAAAAATCTATCTGCCGCTTGCATATTTAACCAACATTTGGCTGCTGGCTGGTGCTAATTTTTCGCTGTTTATGAAGAGACACTTGTTTCATGCCAGTCTAAAAAGTGACGTGAATGTGATCACAGAGTCTGAACCCACAAATTCTCCTCTATGGGGAGCAGATGACTGAGAAACGGAGGTAATCCTCGGTCTGTGTTACATTCTGGCAACGAGAACGACCTTCAATGTCATTTATTTAACCAGAAAAATAGATGTAACGCTACAAAAAAGTAGAGACCGTGGAAAGAAAGGAGTGGCAGAGCTTCTGCTTGATGCTCCCTAATGAAAAAAAAATCCTATAATTCTTCCATTAGTGGCATTTACTGTGTGTCTGCTGTCTGATATATTCTTTGTTCCTCATCCTGAGTGAAGATCGTATTAGAAGCCAAAAGGCAGAATATAAGCTCTTGGATTCCTAACTAAATAATGAAGTCTTGAGCTCAAAGTGACTGTCTCACTTTATGCTATTCATAAAGTTATTTTGAAATCTTCAATCTGCAATGGTATCACATCCGTCCTATCAAATACCCACTCATTGATGGGAGTTTTTGGGGGACGTTGTTTACTATCCGTAGTGCTTCCTACTGCTGCTATCCCTTTTCATTAGTGCTCCTCCTCCTCCTTTTGGGAAGGGAGGGTGGGCAGTTATTATGAAATTAGTTTGTTATGAAATCCTTTAAGCGTGCCTGTGAGCTCTCACTATGCTTATTAGAAAAACAATAGTTGCTGACTAGGAGAGGACAGTATAATGAACAATGCACATTAAAAAAAAAACAGTGATCAGGACCCAGTCTGGGCCTACAGCAGCCTAGTGTAGGTAAACTCCATAAACATACAATGGGAGTGAGGTAAAGTAGGAGAATAATGATGGTATAATTGGTGTAATAAATAAGAATAAAATGGGTAATATCGTGTGTATTGCATCATGTGGTATTTCTCATTAACGTGCACAATATCTGGGCCCTTTTTATAAATAATAAGCCATCTCAAATCCACATTTACCATATGCAGGTGTAAGAAAAATGGCCTACAAGAACAACAAAACGCAAGAAACTCAGAAACAAGAAACTTATATGTAATTTTTTTTTTTTTTTTGCTCTCTTTTAACCGGAGAGGCCACTCACCCAAGACACTATGCGGAGAATGGTCTGAGGCTGCTGGAAGAAGGTGACGGGGTCGAAGGCTCCTCCGGCTTTCCCGGCTCCGTATGCCTGCATCCCCTCCATGGTCCTCCTCCTCCTTCCTCGCTGCACAGCCTCCTGCTCTGGTCCTCCCCTCCTCCTCCGCTGCTGGTTCAAAGGCACAGGGTGTGTGGAGCACCAGCACCGGGGCGACCGAGAGAGACGGAGGAGAGAAAAAATCCCCGAGTCTCTGCTCCTGCTACTACTATCACTGCTGCTGGTGGTGCTGGTGGTGGTGCTGGTGGTGCTGGTGGAGGTGTGAGGGTGGATGGACGCTCGTGTCTCCTCTCTTGTTGTTTTTTTTTTTTTTTAATTTAACCTCTAAATTCCCCTGTTGTCCTCTTTCGATATCCGGCCAGGGGGAGGCTGTGTGCCAGTGTTGTGATGATGCTCTCTCTCTCTCTCTCTCTCTCTCTCTCTCTCTCGCTCAGCGCTGGGAGCCGCTGGCGAACACGTGAACGCGCCTCCGTTTGTCACGCCTCGGCGAGCGCGCGCACGCGTTTGAAGGAGTCACGCGCTTTTCTTCCCCTATTTGTTTAAAGGGGCTTTTATTTCCCCCCCCCAGCAGACGTGAGGTGTGGGCCCAGACGAGGGAACAGTTGATTCAATCAGGATATTATATTTAGTAAAGATGTCTCAGGGTGCTAATGCAACATTAAACATGTGTTGCTATTAACTTTGGACACATTTATATTCAAAAAAACGACTGTAACACGATTATTTTAAGTTTTAAAGCGATGCAAGAACAACTAAGCGCAACAAAACTGCAAGTCCATGTCAACAACGTGATTTAAGATGCTGAGGCAAAAAAGAAGCGCGCCCTCTGGTGGTCGTGCTGGGCTTTGCATGTAAACGTCAACCCATAGTTGCATGAATTTCTTTTTACTCCCAGTTCAACAAGCAAATTAAAGCAGCTATTTTTACTCCCAGTAGTGTTGATAGATGGTACACAGGCTGTTGAGGAAGCTTTCCTGACAAACATTATTTTTTTCCATTCTTTACTGAACAAATAAAGTCATTAATACATAAAACACAAAGTGATTAATACTTAAAAGGATAAGTTAAGAACAGGGCCAGGGGGAGATCTCAAATAAATACATTAAACAAGCAGCACAGGTAAAAGATTTTTGCATTTTTCTCATTTTTTAAAGGGGCACAATGTAGTTTTTTTTAAAGAAGAATTTTAATGTTTACAATATTAATGAGGTAATAATACATCCTCAAAAATATTTTTTTGTCCATAAGTAAATAATCAAGCTTTAGAGGGAAATAAGGTCCGCAGAACACTGTGTGAAGCTACAAAGGTTGGCAGGGTCCGCCACATATAAACAAAGTAAAACAGTATGAAATAGTGTTGTCCTTTAAGATCAGTTTGTTTATTCAGTTTATTCTGTCATGAAAACCAAGAGAGTTTGTTTATTTAGTTTGTTTAGGCATAAAAAAAATCAGTCAATGAAGATCTTTCTCTTCTGTTTAAAATGTATTCCCCGAACTACATAGTGCACCTTTAAATCAGTGATGTTTTCAATGTACTGCTTAATTTCCTTTTCAAAAACTACAAATAGAGGTTTCCAGTGGCTAAATTTAGCTTTGTGGATATGGTACTTTCAAATTGAAAACAGATTGATTTTATATAATTCTGTCTGTTTATTACTCCTATTATTGAGGAAACCAAAGAGCACATTTTTCCAATAGAAAAAGAAAACTTCAGAGTCAATGTCATCAACAATATACCTGGATACATCTCTGCAGGATGTGCCTGTGCAGGGGACACGCCTGACAGACATCCTCAGGGGGAAAATACCCCAGTGCCAGGCACGTTTTACGTCGTCAAAACCAACCAATGACAGCTCAGCTACGCGCTGTACGTGCTCGCCGGCTGAACCAATGAAACACCACTGTGGCTGGTTGCTAAGAGACGCGATGTGTCCATGTTGCCGAGGTTCAAGGAAGAAGATATCTCGATGCATATTAGACAGTTAAAACAGAAAATAAAGTATTTTTAGCGTCATTAATGAAACAAAACAGTTAACGTAGAGTGTCCGGAAGCTACCAGCTGTAATGGTGAAGTTGAGGGCGAGGTGTCTGCTTATCGGTAAGGTTTTATACATTCAGTCCATCTTTATGCTACATGGGGCTAAAGCTAACAAGTCGACTACTAAACCTTTCGGCGTTAAAGCATTATAGATAAATACAATGGTATTACATCTAAAACTGTGTTTGTTTACGTATCGTAAGGGTTCATAAAAGCACGTGTGCAAAGAACAACAATTTGCGGGCTTTGCTGTCTTCAGTACAGCTAATGTTAGCTGACCTCAGATGTCTGCATCACAGACAAAATCATTAATGGTTACGTTAGCAGACATTTGATTGGGCACTAAATAAGTGCTGGTAAATGTGGCTGTATTCGTTTATTCTACCTGATAATTTGGTAATACCACCTTGCAAACCTCGTCTAACAAATAAAGGAAGGTGAATGATAAGCCCAAGCACTCAGAACTGCTGAGAAATCACAACAATCACACTTTATAACACTCTGTCTCTGTCTTTCTGTGTGTGTGTTTCTGTAGGAGATGCTGCTGTGGGGAAAAGTGCACTTTCCCATATTTTCCACAGTGACGGTAGTCTCTTCCAGAAGAACTACAGCATGGTGAGAGCATTACCACGAAAGAAATAAAGGGCAGATGCTGCTACACGTCCCACAGCAAGGGCATGCAATACCAAATCTACTGCAGTGTATGTGGAGAACGCTCCTCATAATAATAAGGATGTACTCTATTGTATTCGTATCACACAGTCATAACAGAGGAATTGAGTTGTAAAACAATTGTTTGAGGGATTTAGGGATTTGGCTGCGCTCTGAGTCAGGGACTAGCCACAGGCTTATATTTTTACATTCAGGTAGGGTAAGAAGACGAAGCAGCTCATGAAGTTTTAGTCTAGCTCATTGCTAGTCCGAAATAGACAACAATATGTTGGGGATAAACTGATTTATGTGCTATGAAGTAGTGCAATATTTATTAAATATACAGTTGTTTAGTCCTGCCTGATGTTACAGCAGTTAAGTCTGCTGCTTTAGTTGTACACGTTTAACTCATCTTTAGTCAGTCATACCTGTAGAGATCTGAGCATGCTCTATTGTAGATACAGACAGTTCAGTTAAGTAGCAATAAAGTACTTAGTGTACTGTAGTTTTGCATAATTAATCATGTATAGCCACATATTTCAAATTTACAAAATCAATCAATACTTTTAGAATCAGGCAATAATTGAAATATTTACTTTTACTTAGTATCCCTGATCCCAGTGTGATGAAAAAGGCAGATTAAAACCGTCAGTTCTATTAATAAGTAGGCAGGTTTTGTTACTTGCTGATTTAGTGGAAAGAATGATGATTTTGAACCGTCTCAAGTCCAAGAAACACATAATATCAGGGGAACAGATTTTGACACAACACTGGAGCACTCTCCTCCTGTTTTACCTCGGTTTCTATCACTCTCCTTCTTCACCTTTTATTCCAGTTCTTCCACTGTCACCTGGGGATAGCGATAGGATCCTGTTTTGGTTACTCAGGCGATTTTGGCACAAAGGAAGCACATCTGCCACTGTCATTTTTCTGGGAAAAATCCAGCCCAGTGGCAGACCAAATAGCATAGTGAAAGCGAGGTTTATAAGGAACCCATCGATATGTGGATAATTTTTCTACAGCCATTACACTGTGCAATCAGTATCTACTTAGAAGCAAAAACATTGTCTTTTACCAGTTTAATATTTGGTAATTTTGCCTGAAGTCATAAGATTTTGGCAAGACATATTTGTGTATCAGTTGCCAATCGTCAAGACTAACTCTAGTCAGTGATAACCATGATCCTGTTACATATGTAGTTTCTTTAGTGGAACTGCTTGCCAGCTTTTCAAGGACCTGCAGAGGTCTCTTAAATCTTCTACAGGAATCACTGAAGTGCTAAACAGCATAATGTAACAATTAATGCTGATGCAGAGAAGGCTAATCTGCATTATTTATGCTAATCTGCATGAGGGAGGGAACTCTGTCATTAACCTGACTCAGTGATAAATGGGGTCATGGCTGCTCACTGATTCTCTCTGTCAAAGTTTCAAGGGCTGCTGACTAAATGACACAAGTGACTGCAGGTGCAGTGCATGCATTCGTGAACATAAATATGTGCACTTGCGCAACCTCTACACATTCATCCGTGAGCTTACTATTAAGCTCTGTTGCTGGTTAGTGTAAAGAACAGGTCGGTGGGTAAAATACTGGACAAGAGCCGTGTGTGTGTGTGTTTGTGTGTGTTTGTTCAGCTCCTGCTGTATCAGCAGTATTGGGGTTTTTTGAGGTGACAGGAACGTCGATAATTAATACAGCAGGATTCTGGAACGCCACCAGAACAGGTACTTAACAAGCCTGCACACACACTGTACAACAGTGTTGAGTTGCTCCATACTGCATAGACCTATACCCACTCATTTGTGATGCTGTGCATGTCTGTTCATGTTCGGCTAGTAGAGTATTAAAAGTGTAGAAATGCGCTGCAATAGTGCTGCATTTTTAATTTGCACTGGCTTAGTATGCTGTATGTGACTCCATGCAAGCCTGAACACATCTGTGCTACTGCAGAATATGAAAATATACAAACAAAAAAAAATAAATGCAGGACGTTCAGATGCAATTCTGTAAAAAAGAAATAAAAAAACCATGCAATATCTAATGAGAAGGGATGTCGTATTGAAAGTAAGAGGAGATGCATGCAGGTTAGCATGTGTACCTGCAGACCGAGGGCCCTATGTCCACCAGACTCTACTTTATTAGCTGGATGCACTGAAACAAATGCTCATGGGAAAGTGCTGGTCACGCTCTCTGCTGTTGCTATGCAACTGTTAAAACACCTATCTGAAGCCAGCCACTTGCTTGATATTAGTCGAAATATTTTTAACTTTTAACTCCTATCTGCTCACTTGGCGCCAAGTGCTTCATGTAGGACAACTTACACCGTCCAAACCTTTGGAGCTGTTTACTATAAATGTATTTACATATATACACATACACTTACATTTTAATTGAACCTTTAAAATGTTTTAGAAATAACTACTGGTTGGATTAACATTGAAGTAGGACTACCTCAGATTCAGAGGTTCAACTCCCAACAACAATCCATCACAATGTTTCACTGTCGACATCGTCACATGCCAATTTGGAAGACTATATGCCCGACCCCACCACTGACCTTCCCGCACGTACCACAATTTGCCAAGGATTTCCCCTAAAGAAATGTCAAAAATCTAATTGGACAGTCTGACATGAAATGTACTGGGCACATTCATGCTCCCAAGGACATAAACCCTTTAATTTAGACTTAATTCTGCTGTTACTCTTCAGGCAGTGAGGCTCTGATAGGCCTCTAAAAATAACAAAATTGTCTATACCATTTTGTACACCACTATAAACACATCACTTAACACTCATGACCTAGAGATGCATTATCAATATCAGTTGTAAGCAGTAGTACATGTATCAAGTTGGATTTTCTCTGTCAGATTTTGCTGCAGATGGGAGCAGGGAACAGCGTGTCCTTCACATTGTGACTAATGTGAAAAAGAAAGCAGCCCCTACGAAGAGTTATTCCTTGTGCAGACACCTAAGTCATCCCTCATGTTCCTCAACTTTTGATTTTGAAGGGTAGCGAAGGCTGTCGGCCATTCTGCTCACGTCCTCCTTTGAAAATGTCAGACGGCCCGTTAGCAATATTCCAAGCTTATTTGTTACTAATAGGCCCTCATTGACATTCCAGCGAGAGGCTTCCTATGCATCACACCAGCTCATTAGACCGCTCCGAAGCAGGACCGCCGCATCGTTTCTGTGTGTGTGTGTGGATCCTGGTTTATGAACCGTTTTTGTGTATGAATCAGGTAAATGTTGGTCTGTGGTGTGTGTGTGTGTGTGTGTGTGTGTGTGTGTGTGCGTGTGTGTGTGTGTGTGTGTGTGTGTGTGTGTTTCACGGAGGCAGTGAGTGTGAAAAGTATGTGTGCGTGTTTTCAGCGTTTTACTCTCTGGCATTTGACACGCTCGGTTAAGTGTGAGCTCAGGAGATCAGATCAATTTTAGAGTTTGGTGCTGATGTGAAGAAACCTCGACTTGCCTCTTCAAGGTCACCACTGATCTCGTACCAGAGGATGCACGGTGGCGAAAGGCAGCCTGCAACCATCCAGTCCACTTAGGACTTCATTAGATCTCAAAGCTTGTGAAGAACGTGCATCTGTGATAAGAGCATATTTATCATATCCTCCTTGCCCTCTACTGCCTGCAGTCCGTCTCCTTTTTATATCTACCTCCTCTATTTGCCCTGTATTCATGTTTAAAAATCTTAACTTCTTATGACTCCAACCTCTGCACCAAAGCTCAAACAAGTACTTTTTTTCTTTTTCTGGTCATTATTGTCCTCCAAAAGATACATAACCAGCCACAACTGTCAATATTGTTTTGAATGTTTAGTCATAATTTGTTTAACTTATTCTTTGATCACATACATCCAGATTTTGCCCAATTTTAGTGTTAACCCTTTCGGTAAAACCATTGTTGTACAGCTGCTTATGAGTGGACAGCATTCAACGTTTGAGAACTATGGCTTCTTTTGTTAAAGCTAAAATCAATATTTTTGATACCATCATGTCTACTTGTGTGTGAAATTTGCTGCTTGTAGCGACAAATCTTCAGATAATCGTCTCGACGGACGTTTGTGTCTTTCAACTCAATGTTCAAACGTTACTATATTTGGTCAGTCATGACAGCTCTCATGAGGGTCGTTCATGGCTGCAGCAAACAGCTGTTTTTCATTGAAAAAGCTCGCTGTACTCTACCTGTCCTGCACCAAACGGCAGACAGACAAAGTGAGTAACTAGCTGGTGAACATAGAGCCAGATATGTGGTGATGGTTGGTGGAGAGTGAATATTAATACATACATTGGACACAAACACCACTCTCAGTGAATGCTAATATCGGTCCGTCTCTGCTAGTAGGCAGTTTTGCCTCGGGCTTCCTGATATGGATTTTTTTTACTAATAACTTATAATTACCTGCTTCTAATGGCCAATATGATAAGATAACCAATAACTTTGCATTTTATATTGTAAAAAGAAATTCCTGACCTTTAGTTCGTACACCCCTGAGGGTAAAAGAGGCTAAGACATAGTGAGCAAAGATGGTTGATTTAATATTCCATATAACTCTAATAAGATTTGTTGTGTTAAAACTCTTAACCCTAACCCTTCTCCCTCCTCTCTGGACCCTTGTGGAACATGTATCGCAAATAACAATCATATTGTCTTCCTCTGACACAAAAAACAAACTGGCGATGACATGTTTGGCTCTATCCAGGTGCACCTGAGTATTGTTAATGCATCACTAATTTGGCTTGGCCTGAAAGCAGCTTCTCTTCCAAACCTTCTCTCCTGTGCCTCCATTCCTCTGAATCTTAATATTGTTCATGTCTCAATAAAGAAAGATGCCTTTGAGGGGGGACTCCACTAATTTCGTCAGATAACTGGAATTGCCGGTGTGGATTTCCCTTCTGTAATGTTGACTGGTGAAACAGTGCAGACCAGCTGAGAAAGAGTAATGGGTTTCGCTTTGCTCAAAAGGTCTAATGAGAAAAAATATCTGATTTTCAGTACAGATAGCATGAAAACAACATTCTGCACTTGTTCTTTTTCGTCCATGTGTTTATCGGCAGATTGCAAACCAATTTTAAAGGCGCATACTGCCCCTAACTATCGAGTGTGTAGATGCTGCGCTTGTTAAGTCAATGAAAGCAATTTGCCTTGCATTGTTGGCTCTATTTATCGACGATAATTTCATCATCAGGCCATATACAGTATACATTTTCCAGTATTGGGCCAGTAATGTATTGGTATTTTATTTACAGCTTGTTTCCACCGCTGTGAGATGGCCAAAAGATCGACTAAAGTGGATGGAAAAGAAACTGTTTGATGGAAAAACCTGGTATTTTATTATTATTATATTATGTTGGTATCTGTACTGAAAGCCAGATATCGTGTAATACAAAATTTCAGCCGATACTCATCCCTTTTTTGAAAAGACACTGCTGCAGGAAGTCTTCTTCCTTCTTCTTCTATCTGAATTAAATCTACTTCATTGTCACCATCCTCCAGATGCCCTGCATTTATTTCTAAAAATTGTCGATTACTCTTCCTCAATCGCTGTATTCAAAAGTATAAAGTGGAAATGACGTCTATGCAATGTGATCTGCCAAAATGACAAATCCCAGTCAAACTGCCAGCCTGGGTAACAACCCTGTATAAATGTATACTTCTACCTCTCAGATTTTCATTAACAATTAAAGACTCTCACTATGTCTTAATTGTTGCCACAGCTGGGCCCAAACGGGGCTCGTATCAATCTTAGACTTAAACAGGCCTGGTAGTCGCCTCCCTAAAGGCATTTTTTCTTTATTGAGACATGAAGAATAATAAGATCCAGAGTAATGGAGACACAGGAGAGAAGATTTAGAAGAGTAGCTGCTTTCAAGCCAAGCCAAGCTGCTAATTAGTGATGCTTATGTTTAGACATTAACAATAAATCAAACCAGACAGTTTGTTGTGCTACTGTGTACGGTGTCAACTCTGTGACAGCCAAAATGTCTCTCTTCTCTTCTCTTCTCTTCTCTTCTCTTCTCTTCTCTTCTCTTCTCTTCTCTTCTATAAAACGTATGTTGACAGGAAGGAACAGCTACAATCTGATTCGATTAAGAAAATTTAAGAAGCAAAAATATGAGAAAATGTAGCCAAAAATACACTGACCACAGTAAGGTATTTTGTATTTAAAACGCTGTTTTGTACAGTCACATTGTTTATACAAATAAAAGACGGAGACGTGGCCTGCGGGCTTCTTGAAGGTCTTTTAAGCTTTACATTACTAATTCAGCATTATAATTCACATCTTGGTTGTGTTTGTTATTGGCAGACAAGCGGTGTGGAGCTGCTAATGAAATGTGTGAACATCCCAGAGACCAACGACAGCGTGGTGAGTCCAGCCATTGTCTCTTCTTCATACTGTGTCCGCCACACTGCTTCTAACTTTTTTATAATAAAAGTCGCTAAATCACTGAAGGCGGGTGGTGAGAACTGGAATCCATTACTGCCTGTGGAAGACGTTTTCCGGGACATTTAATACTGTTAGTTTCTCATCTGTATTCAGTAAGCAATAGGGCAGCATAGTGGGAAGAACGTTAATGGCATTGCCAAAGACAATAGGACGTTTAAAACCGTGTAATTTGACTAAATCTCCATGTATAACACCTCTTCCCTTTCCCTTCTCTTCTCGCCTTTCCCCTCCAGGAGCTCTACATCATAGACTCTGCAGGGAAGCAGACATTAGTGGAAGCCTGCGAAAAAATGGTGAGACTGCTCGCATTTGCATGAAACTAGTGAGTGTCACCATCCAGGGCTCCACATCCTTTCATACAGTACAAACACAGGGGGGGCTACTGAACTATTATGTATTTTGTCACAGAAGAAAAAAAGAAGTAAGCTGATTTGATACTAACTCGTCCCCTTCTTCTCATTCCCTGCATGTGACACCTACACAACCTTCGCCTTCCCTTCCACAGTGGGGTGAGCTGTCGTTGGTGTGCCTGGTTTTTGACCTGACCAGCGAGCAGTCTTTTGCCAACTGCAGCCACTGGATGGAGAGAGTTCGTGCTCACTGCCAGGGTCGCCACGTTCCAGGTGAGTCCTCTAAAGGTCAGAGAATTTGAGGAACACTGTCAGACTGAAGTTGCTCTCAATTCAGTGTCAGAGTAAAACTTCCCCCTGACTCTAAATTTTTGTCAATTATGTTTTCTATTCAATTTGCTGTGGATATTTTCTCATGACCCCTGGCCTTCCTTCTTGTACCACAATTTCTCGAGAATTGGCCCAGATTTTCCACTCTTCATTATGTGAAGGAGAGTAAGACTTATATCTGGTAGAGTTGTGGAATAGCTGTGAACCAGAGCCTGCAAGATACTAGATCTTTGAGGCTGATATTGATATTAATATAAAGAATAGAAAGACAGCAATAACCATATAAATATAAATAATACAAATACAAATATTAAATTTTTAAACATTAATAATAATAATAATAATTAGGCTTCGACTGAGCTCGACATTTTACAGATAAAAATATGAAAATAGAGATATTCTTGCTAAAGTGTCAGTCTTCTGAAAGCCTCCCTTCAAGTAATGTTTGGAAAAAAATAATACATTATCATATTTTCTCATATAGTCTCAGAGAACCTTTTTTTTGACACTGATAACAGAATAAAATGACCATCAGCTATGTAGGTTGAACAACTTCCAGCTGAAAATAATGTTAATTAATGCTGTAATGTTTGTTTTTGTTTGTCTCAGGTGTACTGGTGGGCAACAAGTCGGACCTGTCTGCTAGAAGGGAGGTCCAGGCCTCCTTCGCCCAGGAATGGGCTCAGAGCCAGGGGTTGGAGTACCACGAGACATCAGCTGTAAGTGTATTTCAGTGTGGACATTTCATTGTGCTCGTGTTTGGGTTTAAGTGCACTAAATGGGAGGTGTTGTATTTATGCATGAGCAGAGAACACCATCACTCATCACCGTGTGCTCATGTTGCAGAAGGAGATGGAGAACTGCGATGCGCCGCTCCTCGCTTTAGCCCGGACCTTCCACTCGCTGTACCAAGAACGCCGCGAGACCATCCAGAACCTGAGTCCCAGCTAGACACACACACCTCCACTTTTCACTCACAGGATAATAGACACAGGATTTCCATTCAGAGACTTTAATACGCTTTATACATGACACGCGTGAGAATGTGAGGCGATTCAAAGGAAGCCTATTTTCTTTTGTACCGTTGAATGGCTTGTTGATATTCGGATGAATAAAAGTTGTTTTTCTATGATAATCAGTGGTGAGGTGTGTTGTCTCTTATCTCCTCGTTCTCTGCACAGATGGAGGGGTTTACTTTCACAGTGATGGTCGGGGTCATTACCAAAATCACAATGAGACACTGGCTCATTGTTGAGGAAAGAGCAGAGTCTGTACCTCTTTTGCTCTCCTCTGCAGAGATGTCTGTTCCTGATTTTAGGCGGGACAAAGGTTCAGGCTCACCCATATTTATTGCCTCCCACCCTCCCCTTTTTTATGTTTGCTTGTAATCTCAAAGTCACTGTGTTCTTGGCCTCATCTGCCTCTTCTCTGCCTTATTTCCTCATCTCGCTCTGTCCTCTTCTCTCTGTCTCACTTTCCCTCAGTTTTGTAGCTGTTTTTGAAACTCGCCCTTCCTTCTTGCTGTCTCTTCCCCAATCCTATCCTTTCCCCTCTCTCTCTCTCTGTCTCTCTCTCTTGTTGTGTTAACTCCCCAGCTGCAGCCCCTCTCACATCATTTCAGGCGTGTCCCCGGTGCGGCGCTAACAACCAGTAATCACCGTTCTAATTAGCGGTCTTCCATTCAAACCAGGTCAAAGCCGCGTCCTTGTTCTCTCCCTGTCTCTCAGACCAGCTGCCACCATTCAAACGAGGGCGCGCTGGTTCAGGCCAGACACAATGGTTTTTATCTCATTACGCGCTACATTGAAAGTGACTGCAGCATGTAATAATCATGAGACGGTCTCTGTCCTCGTTAGGAAACGCTGTCACTGAATTTGATTTTTAATTAGCATTTCTCTCAGCTCTCCGTGCCAGATGTATTTTGGCATTTGTTGAGAAATATTGGCCTTTTTTTAAAAACCACAATACTCTTTAATAATAAGTCATTTTTTATTCCCCCTGAAAAATTAGGTTCTTACAGAATCCGTATTTAACATCATGTAATTGTTGTTGCAGCACAATGTTTTTGTACTCCTTGAGTGGGTGATCATAATTATAGCAATTAGGATCTTTCTTCTTCTCTTTCTTTCTGTCCTCATTGTTTTTGCGTCTGTAATGTCTATTTGTGTGTGTGAGGCTGTCGGCATATGTTCTCTGGTGCGTCTGCTTGTTCTTTTTTTCCGAGGCTGATGGGTACAAAATCCAAATAATTGCAATACTGTCCATCACATTAGGGTGCTTTGTGTACAGCGTGTAGATTATACACCTTCTACTTTATTTTTTGCCCACCAATGTGCATATGAATGTGAGTAATATGTGTGTGCAGAGTTTCCAGGAGTTCTTACTTATGGCACACGAAGACGGTGTAACACAAGCTCTTGACCATCCTTAAAAAAAAAAACACTCTAACCACTTCGACAGTATCCTAAAGTCTGTCTTCTATTCATTTAAAATGGAGCATCCTGTCTTGGGAATATAATTTAATAACATCTCAGGATAGACTGTGGGCTGGCACTTATTGCTTTGGGACAGACTTCTTCATTTCCGCTGATATTGAGATGGTCGGTCAACAATCGCAGAAATGTTTTAGTGTCTTTATACACTTCTCGTGTGCTCAGTCATCTCTCCCTGCTTAAACGCAGTCATTCACTCTTAATCATTAGTATTCAGAGCAGGTTTGTTCCCTTGGCGCAGACCTGTAGCACAGCAGGAACAACTGCTGTTGTTCATCTTTTAGCCACAAGAGAGGGCAACAGTGGTCACAGCCACTCCCATTCAAAGCTGAGAGGGCTGCAGTAGGTGACAGAGGTCAGCCTTGTGATGTTTCTGACTGCGGGATGAAGAGGAGCTGGTCTGGGTGTCCACTGAGTGTGTGTCAGGGTAACACGAATACTCTTCATTCCACTAATGCAGACCATGACCACTTCTTTCTCCACAGTTCGGTTAATAGATTTGTTTCACTTTGGATTACGACCGTGTACGACTAAAGATTATTTTATGATATACAATAATTAATGCAGGGTCTTTTTTTTGCAGTACTCAGCAGACCACTAATGAATGCTTTAAAACTGTTCACGCCTCGCATCTTAATGCTTACATGTGCCATTTGGGGAGGTGCTTTAATTTAAAGCATAGCGTAAGTGCCTGCATTTGATCATGCATGGCCCGAGTGGGCGCAGAAGTACTGTACTATATTGCTGCCATGCTCTATCAAGTGATTAAAATAGGGAATAACAAAAAGGTTGCATACTCTTACTCTATTGCATACTCTATTCCTGGGTGAAAGGTTCACCCAGGAATGAAAATTCAGCCATTATCTACTCACCCTCATGCCGATGATAAGTTGGGTGAAGTTTCGTTGTCCACAAAAAAAAATCCAAAGCTTCACAGCAAAACAGCTTTGGAGCATTCTACTCAACAACTACAGTAGATGGGGACTTGTTTTAAATAGACCAAATAAAATGTATACATATAATATAAAATGGCTCCATACAGCTCGTCTTGTGTTAATCCAAGTCTCTGGAAGCCCCGAGATCCCAATTTGATTTAAACAGTTGTAATTTACACCCCTTATGTGTGGTCGAGCTCATGCAACCACTTCAGACGGGGTGTGCGCTTACACTTCTAGCATAGCAGCTACAGTGAAGATTTTGTCTCAAAAAGGGTGTAAATAATGTATTTTCAAATGATTTTTCTCATCATATCACCACTATAGACTCTACATACCAGGAAAAAATTAGGATGCGCATGTGCACGAATGTCTTTCTGCAGGTTTTTCAGCAAATAAATCAGTATTGCACCTGGTGTTACTGTGTTATGGAACAGGATCTGTCATCTGTGCAGCCACTCGTCTGGTCGCGCTTTGATCATTCATATACATAAATAAGTAATCCAACCTCATAAAAAGAGGTCAGCCACTGTTTCAACAGTGCATAAGAAGTGCATACAAAGTTTCAGTTGTGCAGGACACTTTAGGAGTCGTGGACCAAAGCATCTGTGTGCTGCAAAGCCTTAAAACATAAATTATCATTCACTTGGTATTGACAGGTGATCATCATGAATTAAAAGTGGTGTAATATATTGGACTCAAGCAGAGCTGCTGCATTAAAAATCTTCTCATGTGCTACAAATACCAAATGTTGAGTAAACACCTCGAGCACTAATTACTATGTTGGGATAAACTAATTTATTTGTACTTAGATTACCGAGAAATGTCATGCAGCCATATGTGCACATTTTACAAATGATGCTCGCCGTGCTCTTTACTACATCGACAACTGCAATCAGTCGTAGCGTACACGTATCTGTGCATTTCTACACATCATATCTCTGCTTCAGGACTTCAGGGTTTTATTTCGGCAGTATTTCACTGCAGCGCTCCTCACCCAAACAAACAGAGGGTTTGTATTCATGACCCAGCCTGAGCACAGGGCACAGAGTTCCGGCTCAGATCTTACACCTACACTCGCTCGTTTTCTGCAGATCACCTCTTTGTCTGTCTGGTGATTTTCTCTCTTATTTTGTCCGTTCGAACCTTAACACTTTGAGTTTTTAAGTAATGGCTTCCTGCCTGCACTTTCCCATGTTCCTTTGCAGTTTATATCAAGTCGTGCCCCATAGCGATACAACCAAATTATTCCATTATACAGTAATTGTAAATTATGCTAACTCATATTAATGTAGTAATTTGATTGAATTGACCTCAACCTTGGTTTCTGTCTCTCCTGCTCTGTGTGTGTGTGTGTGTGTGTGTGTGTGTGTCTAAGCATGGCTTGTTCCATAGCCCCTAACTGTCCATGACCTAAAAAGCTTGCTAATTGCAGGTGAGGGAGGACACAGCAGCTGTTCCCCCAGATCTGCTACCCTCCTGTCTCAACTGCAGCGTGACAAAAATTACCCACAATGCCCCCAAATTCGCCTGCATTATAACAATTTTTTTAAATTTATTAATACATTCTGCAATTTCAAAAACATGATGCCCTGTCTTGACAAAAAAAGGAAATTAGGTAACCTGTATGTGCTGTTGTTTGAAAATATGTTGTGATATAGTTTTTGAAATTGCTTTGTTTTGTGCCATGATGCTCAACATGCCCCAAAACATGCTAATTAGTTGCTCCTATTCATTTTTAATTGTTACCCCTTGAAGGGTTAGTTCACATTGTGGGAAATATACCTGTTCCTTTTCTAGTATAGAGACGGATCCGAGAATCGATGTTGCATCTGTCTGTTTGCAGTTGTCCAGTTAGCTTAGCATAGCATAAAGACTAGAAAGAAAGGGGGGGAACAGCTTGCCTGGCTCCGTCCACTGAACTGGGCTGAAGTGCAAAAATGACAATGTGTGCTGAACTATTCCTCGGCTGGGAGCAGTAACCTCCTGCAGTCCCCACTGGTTGTCCGGCAAGTTATACCAGCCCTAAAACTAACATTACTGTATGATTTATATCCAGTGCATTTCAAATCCAGGTTTCAATAAATGTGCAGTGATATTTTAGAATTAAGTTTAAGTCTTTTCTACCGTATTGTGTGACGCTATCAAACAGTAATGTTAGCCAGGAAGTGGTTGAATGCTAACGTCAGTTGTTGCGTAACGATAGCGAATGTGTTAAATATGTTGTTTTAACTTCAAATATGTCCCTACACATTTTTCACTACCCATTATCTTCTCAATTGCTGATCAATCAAGAAGCTATGAAACAAAAGCCATTTGTCAGATTCCCTGTGTTTATAGGACTCGAAACCTGGAACACAGCAGCTCAATATCTGAGCTTCCCACCCCGAGTGAGATGTCAGAGGAAAATGGCCACCAGTACATAGACAGGTGTTGACAGGTAGAAAAAGGAGCTTCAACAATGAGATGCTTAGTGAAGTTCTGGACTCCCCCATAATGAATCATTTAAATGAATAAGTCTATAGCCTTTTAAAAAGAAATATACATACCTGCCAATATTAGGCTGTGAAAGAGGGGGGAGATTTTCTGGGGTATCGGCAAAAAGCAAACCCTCAACCCCCTCCTTAATCTTAAAAAGGGAAAGTGAGTGTTGTTCTGCAAATGAGATTGTCAACTGGATTTACCCTCCATTATATTCACGGTGCTTCCACTCTCGTCGAAGATTTATGTTCCATATACTTTGGCGAGGTCATCGAGTTCGAACGCTGATGTGATAACATCACCATGTACCTCCACGCCAGAGGGGGGCAGTGTGGCGCTGCTCGAATCGGGCTGCCCGACTGCTCCACTCCCTTTTCTCTCTCCTCCCTCCCTCCCTCCCTCCTCTTCCCTCCCTCGCTCGCCTCTCTTCAGTGATCACAGCAGTACTGCAGAGAGACATGCCAGCCACTTTGATCATCGCACCAGGGGAGGAGAGAGAGGGAGAGAGAGAGAGAGAGAGAGAGAGAGAGAGAGAGAGGGATAGAAAAAAAAGAGAGAGAGAGCACATAGAGACAGAGTATCATGCAGCAGGACATCGAGGCTGATGTTGAAGAATTTGACATTTATTCCACAGCTGATGGAACGGCAGGTCGGCCAGCTACTGGAGAGCTAACAGGCAGTGAATGAATGAAGATGAGAGAGTGAATGAATGACAGTGAATAGAGAGTGATGGGGGTGAGAGTGAATACGTGCATGACTGAGTAAAAAGTACAAAGGACAGAGTGTTCATGGTGGAGCATACTTTCAGCCTGGATTAAACACAGTGTGTAACAGTATTAATAAAGCCGCACCAACATGTTGCGGTACACACTGTTTGCACCCTCAGGAAGTCACGCCTGTGCTGCAATGTACTGCTGCATTTTCCACCGCGATTAACCCCCAACAACATCAAGCAACTTTCATGTTTTCTGTGAGAGAAAATGTGCAGTATGAGACGGTGGAGTGGAGGCAGGTCATGCTATAGAGACTCGAAAGGCTTGTCGTTATGATTCAGACCTACCAACCAGCACTTTCCCTGGATTCCTTCCTCCACTTCATTGTTTCTACTGGGAAACAGAATTTCTCTAACTTTATTATGAATAATCATCACACACGGATCTATAAGTTTGTCTGACATCGCCTAAGTTGCCAGACACACACATACAAATCTGTCACTGCAACCTGGCAACCCACAACCTGATTTAAGGGTTGTGTTTGATGTTAACTCAAAATCTATATGCAGGACAACATTCAAGAAAACAGTCTAAATACTATCTATCCCCACCCTCTCTGCCGAAAAAACATCCCATGTTGGCAGGTATGATGATGTTTTCATGTAGTCTATTGAAACATGGCAGCATCACAGTTAAGTGGGTGGGCCAGTGTGTTTGAGTGACAGCTGACCCAGGTGGGGCTCTGAGACAAAATATAAACAAGTTAACGACCCTGCAAAATTAATGTTTGCAGCAAACTTTTTCCACTTTGGCAATAAAGAAAATTGTGGGTTGCACTGATCGTAAAGCAAACGCATCATGCAACACAATGCTCGATCATCTCTGCTTGTTCATGAGCAATGAATGTGAACTGTTAATAATCAACCTACGACTGGTTCGATCAGGGACAATCCAAAATTGATCTTCTCTTCCACAGATATTTTCTATTCCTGGGAAAAAACATGTACCTCCTGTCAACCACTGAATTTTCTCCATCAGTTCATCAGCAGTTTGTCAAAACCACAATGGAGCTTAAAGTTTAAAGGTGCAGTTAGCGATTCTGGAGAAAGGCAGTTGATTGTCTCATTCCCACATTATTATGGATCCCACTGCTATTCTTCACCCACCGTACTCTGTTGGCTTACCCTGATGTTTTTTCCCTAACCCCTAACCAACCAAAGGCAACGGTCTGGGAATGAGACTCAGAATCACTTTGTGCACATTTACAATTTTTGACTTATTATTTTTTTTCACACTGCTGGTCATTCTTGAGTTGCCTGTTATCCCTCAATGATTTTAAAGCCGCTTCATTCAGGCTTTGTGTTGCACCATGTTCACTGGGTCTTAACCATCAGATGAGCTCTTTACTGCTGTATGTTAAAAGGGTAACTCACATTTATTCAATCTTTTGTTGTCTCTCTATGTTCTCATTTTTCTTACCTGTCCTTCTCTTGTCTCTTTTTTGCTTAAATGCCTTAAATCTTAATGCAGACTAAGGCGCTGGTCCAAACATGATAACACAGAAGACTCATTCTGTTCCCTACGGGGGGGTTCAATTTTTATTCGTCATCAGGACTTGATGCATCCAAGTTCAGAATCATTCAGTTTTGGCACCTTGAAAGACATTACGCTTTTTTTAAATTCTCATTTACAACAACACAACGCAAAAACCGAAGAACAAGAAAAAATGAGACAAAGAAAAGAGACTAAGGCTGTGTGAGAGTTCAAAGGAACCGAGAAAATAAAATTAAATGAAAAAAAAAAGGCAAGATAAGATTTTTCTTCTGTTTAAAAAAAGCCTTGATACGTTCTCCAAAGTTTGTTCTTTTTGTTTCAAGCGTAATGAAGCCCCAAACCCAGATTACCCACTCGAACAAAAAAAAGAAAAGAAAAATTGAAATAGACACAGTACTGTAACATTAATTTCTACTTTGTCACCCCACTGCCCTTACATGGTATCATTGTTCAATTGTTCAAAACATAGGTTCCTTAAAAGCAGATCGGATGATTTTGATTAGCATGCATGTAAATTCTTAATTTTTTGGAGTCACTTAGCTTCACCTCGCTGGTAGCCATGTTCTCTCACGCACTACTTTGTGTCTTTGGCAGTAGTGACATTTTCATTGTCCACAGTCTTTCTTCAAGTTTGCCGAGAGATCCTCCATTACCCAGAGTTCTCTCCTCGCTCCGCCCCTTTATGGAGCAAAAAAAAAAAAAGTGAGGTCAACTTTTTCACCTCTAGTTGACCCTGAACAACGACGGCTGCCAGGGTTTTCGGCGGAAGGCCAAAAGATTTTTTTTTTTTGTTGTTGTAAAAGAATGTGATGATGTGTCTAATACTAACCAATATCAGTTTATCAAGTAGGCTGAAGCCTTTTGCCCGTCACATGAGCCAGTCACGATGAATCCTCCGTCTTGGTTTGGTTTCCATGACGACTTGATTTAGTTTCACTTGTAGGTTACTTTGTTTTCTCTTTTTTTTTCTTGTTGATATTTTTTGCGCCAGGGAAGTCTAGTCATGATTTATTAACATATATATTCATATATTTATATATAATCAATACATATATTAACTTATGTGTTTTTTTTCTTTTTTTTTTCTTTTTTGCGGCCTGAATTGCTCCCTGCTAAAATCCCACACCGCAATGGTTCACAGTATTAATGCGAATAAAGAATGAAATCAAGAAGATACAGCAACTAAAGAAAGGAGTGGGGTTTAAGGGAGGTTAGGGTGTGTGTGTGTTTGGGGGGGGCTCGTGGGATGGTAGTGCGAGGGCGGGATCATAGGCGGGGCTGAGGGGTCAACTACGCCCCCTTTTTCATCAGACTGAGGAAGAGTAAAAAATATAAAGTTCGCCTTTTATCGGGCAGTCTGGCCCAGCCCACCACTCCACAGTTCCACAGCCCCGAGACAGACATCCACCGGCCACCCCCCCTCCCGACTCCTCTTTCCCCATCCTCCCCCTCAAATCTTTACAAACATGTTCAAAACTTGTTAAACAATGGTAGATGGGAAAATCATGCATGTTTCTTTTTTTATGCATTTTTTCTCTGTTTCCTTTTTTTTAAACAGAAACTCAGTGATCATCTGAGGTGCTGTGGAGCGCTCAGAACCTTCCCCTCTGCCGCTTACCCCTCACTCCATCTATCCATTTAAGCCTCTTCCCGTCTCCTTATACCGTGATCTGTCTTTTGCCGCCTCCCCCCAAATTCCCTCTGATTTTTTTAGTGTCTGAGGTCCCTCTATCAGTTTCATACAGGAGTGGTGCGTCGGTTGGCGGTGTTGCCTGAGTCTTTCAGGTCCTTCTGGATGCAGTTGTGGACCTGCAGGAAGTTGTGGTCCCTCTCCGTGGAGTTATAGGTGGCTGTCGGGGTGCCCGTTTGGCCCTTGGGCAGCGTGTACATGGACAGCTCGGTGGAGGGCAGCGTCCCGAAGGCCTTCAGGCCCACCGGTGATGCCTCGCGGGAGTGCGAGGGATCTGTGGAGCGGGACGAAGAGCGTGAGCGACGTCGATAACGGTAGCGGTAGCTGGGGATGCGCGTGATGGCCGCACCTTGGAGGTAGTCGGCGGCTCGCGCCCCCACTCGGAGCTCCCGATGGCGGTCGATGAACATGTGCACGGCCAGCACACCCACCATTTCGGCCATGATGAAGGAGAGGGCGCCGAAGTAGAAGGACCAGCCGTAGGAGTAGCTGTTCTTCTTGGAGTCACTCTTGGAAGGGTCCCCAGCGTTGGCTGATATGTACACAATGATTCCTATGATGTTGCTCAGGCCTGGGACAAGAAAAGAGGGAGAGAGATAAGATCAAAACTAAAACACAGCCAAACTGTTACTCAAGTAGGCCCACACACTGAACAACCAAAGTCACCACAGCTATTATCTTTGTCAGCTGAAAAACATAAAGTGTAACATTGTACGAGTGGTTCACAATTCAAATTTGAGGCCCTTATAATTTTATCTAGAGGTACGGGAGTTTAAGGGCAAAACTTCAGCCACATTCATAGAAAGATTCGACATTTTTCATTCAACAACAACAACGACGAAGGCCGACTGTTGCAGCGTAATGTTGCCTTTGTCCAAAAAGCTGCACTTCCATTGCAGTTGCAAAGAATACCCTCGATGGCCAACTAGCTCCGATGTTCTGCGGCTGTGAGAGGAAATAACTCTCCATACCACCAGGTGGCGGTAGTCTGTATTCGTCATTCAAGAAGGGAAATCGGAAGACTCAAGCCTTGTGCAGTGTTTTCACACCGCCCTCGCTAATATAGCCACTTCTAGTCAAGAATATGTCTAATAGGATGACCCAATAGATCAGTTGGTAGACATAGCCCCATGCACAGAGGCTGTGTCCTCGCGATAGCGCCCAGGGTTCAAAGCGTCTTGTGCACTAATTTGCTAAACCTAACCAAGCTTTCTTGCCTCAACTGAACCAAAAACTGCAAGTGTGCGACAAAGGTCTGGCCTGTCGCTGGTACGCAACGGTCAAGTTGTTTAGGGAAAGATGTCG
This sequence comes from Pagrus major, assembly GCF_040436345.1. Lineage (NCBI taxonomy): Eukaryota > Metazoa > Chordata > Actinopteri > Spariformes > Sparidae > Pagrus > Pagrus major. Next base: position 7,031,297 of record NC_133215.1, on the reverse strand, counting down.
TTTTGAACTATTAACTGTTAAGCCCACAAAATCACAAAATCAGAAACCAAAGATAAAGAGTCAACTCCTCAGCTTCGCCTGTCAGAGTCACTGGCATTAAAATCTTTTCTAAAATCAAGTTTCAGTTGTCTTGTCTCCAGTGGAGCAACCTGCCTTCTTCTTCTTCTTCTTTTATTCTGCTTTTCCCGATAGCTTTCTCTCCCTCTTTGAGAAGCAAAATGGGGCAGATTCAACCTTACTTTACTTTCTTATTTTTGAATATCTTTCTCTGGATCTCGGTTGTTTACCCTCCCACCAGTCTATGTTCAAATTCACAGCCACCTCATCTGTCTCACCTTTTCTCTCCATCTCTCTTTCCTTTTTGCTCCCTCCCCACTTTTTTTGATCATATGTTGCTGTTGTCATAAATCATCACTCTGGCTTGTTTGTAGCCAGAAATAGACACGCGGACAGACAGAGAGGCAGACGAGAAGGACAAATATGCACATAAAAGAGTGAAAACAATACTGTATGAAGACACAGAAAAGCAGACTGAGGTGCGAGGCCTGCGAGGACCTGATTGAGATGGATCAGAGCAGAAGAGTATCAGGGACACCTTATTTTTAGAGTGTAATCCCAGTGGCCTCCTCTTAGCCTAGCAACAGGGCGAGAGAGACAGACACAGTGGGAAAGAGAGTGAGAGAAACAGAGAGAACTGCATCTCTCACTTCTGACTTGGAGGGGGAACTAGTTATCTAGTGCAGCACAGTAGGCCATGGCCTAGAACCAGAGTACAAACACACACATGCATGCACTCACAAAAACACAAAAACTATCTGGCAAAATGGCAACCTGTGCTATCTTTGTCTCCCTAGCTTCGTCCTGAGGCGATCGTTGAATGGAACATGTGAAACGCTACGCAACACATCACCTGCTGGTCAGGGAGCGCTGTTTTCATTTTTTTTGGTAGCTGCTCCACGAAACAGACATTTATGTATATTTCATCTGTTTTGATAGTTGTGCTGTCACCAGTGATTTCCTCATCGCTCTGTTTACTTGTCATTTCTGCCTCCTCATCCTCGGCGTCTTTTCATTTCCCTTTTATGCATTGGTGATTGCGTGGTGCAGATTTTCTTTTTCATGAAGAATCAAAGAGGTCACTCGTGATTGGACGGTGAAGGAACGTGCCGCTGGCCAGTCAAATAGTAACAAATACACAGGAAACATATTGATGACTAACCAACATAGATTTATCACATGCATTTGAAGTTTCCCTCAGCTCTACAGAGGGTTTTATCTCCTTTCAGCTCTTTGTTTTGGTTGTAAGGCCTGCAGCTTTACTGTTTTTGCTCACTCACCACTCTCACAATGTTGTTTTAGGCCACAGCATGCAGCTGTTTTCAGTGAAAAAGCTTGATAGTTGGGTTGATAGTCTACCAATGATTTCCATCATGTGAGCAGACTAACGTTATGCTAATTCCCTGTATGGTGCCTATCCATAAAAACGAACCATTTATTGATGACCTGGGATAGCAAAGTGTGGCTAACTACGTATAATCCAAACATATTGGCCAGTTAGCTACACTTTATTGTAGGCTTGGTTTAAAGTTTTATGGACCATAATTTTTATATAATAGTTATGAACTAGGGGGTCCCTGCTCCGTCTCTCTATCAGCTAGGACAGCGACTAGCTTGTGAACACAGTGGAGCATTTAGCATCTAAAGACTGAGATATTTCCCGCAGGAGGCGATGGAGACAAAACAATTAAACAGGAGTAAACTTTTGATTTAAGCTCATCAGGTGGGCGAAGACATGACACCATGCACGATGTGTAGACATGCCACAGTTTGCCAACACATCAACTCCATAAGGTGAAAGCCAATATGCCAGTGTTGTTACAGATTGTTATACTGCCCTCAAACAGCCAAAAAAAAAAAAAAAAAAAAATCAATGAGTGCAGGTTCACTGGTAACATCTTTGTGTTGTCCTCTGTCCAATTTTGTATCAGTTTCCATCCATTCATTGGATTGACAGTACCCAAAGACAGATATGTTGAATCCAAAAGAAAATTGATTTTCTGAAGATGTCTTCATTTATAGTTTCCATCATTTTTCCTAAAGTACATCCAATACACTTCTACCCTCCTCCTGTCTTTCCCCTTTCCCCTTCCATTTGGCCAAACCTTTTCTTTCTTCTTTCATCTAACGTTTCCATTTCTACTCAATCCAATTTCCTCCCCCTTTTTTCCTAAATCCTCCTCCTTCCCTCACCCTTCCTTGCCTTCCTCCCTCTCCTTCCCTCCGTACCTGCGGAGACGAAGAGGATGCCGGAGCTGAGGATGATGTTGTGGCGTGACTTGTAGAACTCGCTGGCGGCGATGCACAGCCCCCCCATGAAGAGCAGGATCACACTCAGGATGGGGAAGATGCTGGAGGCTCGTACAGCGCCTGGACACACACACACACACACACACACATCAAGAAGAAAAATAACGGTCATTGTCATAATTGTCACCACTGGGCACTTGCTAAAGATATCATTATTATTACAAATGGCAGGAATGACCAAATAATAGATGATATGGATGGAAGCTTTAAATAGTTTGTAATGAATAACGGAAGCATCGATAGCAAAGACTCGTGTCAGCAATATGATCCTTTAAAGATCCATTTCAGAGTTAAATATATTCTGCAGTATATTAAAATATGCCTTGACTTCTTCTTCCATATTATTATTAAAGTGTATTTACTTTCTAAAATCTCTTCCACCTTCTCTTTCTCCTGACTCGTCTATCAAAGATCTCCCCTCCGTTGTGCAGTGTGTCCCTATCGCTCCATCTCTCTAACTCTCCGTCTGTCTCTGTCCTCTTTCCCTCCCCTATCAGTCTGTCCATCAGCTGTCTGTCTGTTTGCCCTCTGCGTGGCTGATTTGCTGATTGGCCTCGGGGTTGTCATGGTGCTGCCGTGGTCACGGAGCTTGATCTGGTTTCTGAGGCGACCAATGTCACATTCCTGAACTTTTAGCAGATTTCACGCCGATACAATTTCCTGCATAGTTCTGTTCCCTCGGTAAAGATACCATATTTTACCTTTCTCTTTGCAAGAACACAAATGGATAAAGTAAGCAAAAGAAAATAAATATTAAAGAAAATGTTATTCATTAATTTTAGTGTTGGGAACTACAAACTTCACATGTAATGCTCTGCTCTCAGTTCATCTTCAACTTTTTTACCCAAGTATATAATGTATTTCTATATATAACATTCACTGGAAGAGACTTTGACTATTTCAAAACTTATTTCCAAAATGAGACATCAGGTGGTTGGTACTTTTTGCAGTAGGTTGCAGAATCTAACTACAGTATTGTACTCATCACATTAAAATGGGTAATGGGGCTCAGGGGTATCACAATTTCATTTTTAAATTGAAGAACGATCGAAATGAGCTTCCAGTGTCGATCATCTAAATCAAAGGCAGGATCAACTGGAAAAATGTGGCGGGTATATCACACATCACTTTAAGGAATAATTTGAAAATGTAAATGACAATAGTTGGGGCATAAAACCAATGATCTACTGATCTTTACAAATCAAGATCGTCGATTTGGGGAATCGTGACACTAATGGTGCAAAAATTACGTGTAGTCATCTGATCAAATTTAAATGTATTTGGACTGAAAAAATTCAATTTTTGACCCACTTCATAGACCATCTAACAACGGATTCTTACCAACATTTCCGTAAAGTGATTTAATCTGTCTGAAATCTTGGCTGGTCTACAACCTGTCACAGTGTTTTTTCCCCTGTCATGTGAAATGTCGTCGCAGCAACCACATATCAAGCCAAACCATGTCATAGACCTGCTGGTCCACTGTTTCACTGTCGCATTTGGCCTCGTCTATCTGTGGAAACAATCTCGTCTCTTCCGTGGTCAAGTTACCAAAAATAAACACGCAACGTCCAGTTTCATTTTCTATTAAATCATTTTCAATTAAAATCAAATGACTTGGTTAGGTTTAGGAAAAGATCATGGTTGTACTTAAACTACTGACAGTCACCATTGACCATTGGTCTTACATGGGAGTCAAACTTTTGGTCGTCTGGGTGAAAGTCTTATGAATGAAGTGTCCAACCATTTTTCCAAACTGTCGTGCTCACACCCTAACCTTTAGTGGATGGACGGGGCTATTACAAGCTTTGGCGTGAGACTGGAATAGTTCCCAGAGTATAATGTAAATAATGATGGTCAAAACTAGCAAAATAAGATTTTCATTGCTCTAACCAGACTTTGCTGCCTTGCTCAAGAGCTCCTTTCACTAAGGAAGGTAATTATCAAACTCCTTTTTCCTTCACTTTCTGTTTTACCTTTTTTTTTTTCTTTCTCTCTCTCTTTCCGTACTGAGATGTTTCCACTCACTGAAGCAGATCAAATATTAAGGTGACCTCAGACTTGGCACTGCACCAAGCTTTCCCTCCTCCTCCTCCTGCTCTTCCTCCTCCTCCATCGTATTTGTTTTAACCCCATCTCCTCTTCTTCATTGACATGTGCTGTCAGGGCAAATTGTCTTCAAGGTGGAAAGCCCCTCATGCAAGCCATATACTGTACGCACACATGTCTTTTTTTCCCACAGTAAGCAGAAATGCACTCATACACACACATACACGCACGTACACACACACATGTACTACACTTGATTTATCGCTCACTAGAGGTGAACACACTGCTGATGTTAATGGACCCACACGCACAGAATATTTTCCTGGACAGCAGGTAATATATGGCAGCAAGGTTGAGTTTTATAATCAAATTTGTATTGACCACATCCTAAACCTCACTCGCCTTCGGAAACTGTTGTTACACCTGTCAGGCTGAGCAATTTCAGCTCACAACATATGCAGTGTACGATGACAACAGCGGCACATTGGCCATTAGAAAGTCAGACTTCTTTTTAAAACTTTTTGTCCTTGATTTCAGAGAGTAATAAGAAAAAAAAAATCAAGCTTCCCAATTTTACCCGCTGACTGATTTTGCTAGCTGAACTGACAACTGTTTTTATCAGCTGTAGCACGCTAGCTAATTGCTTTGACATTAGCTGCATGAGTTTGTTGAAAATAACATCCGGTTGATGGATGCAAACATGATATCATGCTAACGCAGCACTTTGTCACGACATCCCGTTCTCATTCCCAACAAGTCATATATAGCAGCTTGGTCGGTGGTCTGATGCTTCTAAGTATATAAAGAGCAGGAGGTGGTTGGACGAGCTGGATCAGTCACGCACTGGCCTTTTCCTGCCGCATACCGGGGTTCGCGTCACGTTTGTGATGAAGAATCAAGAGTGATTTGTTTTTAAGTTATGTACATAAATGACGTAATTGACATTAAGTAAGTGACATATGTGTGTGACTTATATTACATGATGTGTTACGTCACATAGTTACAAGTCTGACCGTAGTTATCTTAACCCAAAATATGGTATTTTCCTAAACCTGAGTAGTTTTGGAGCCTTAACCTAACCAAACCACGACTGTTTCACAATATTAATAACAGTCCAAACATGAAATGTCGTTATATGTGAACTGTTTGTCAGCAGGACATTGCATATTAGGTATTGTTGACCGCAAAGCCCTTCACATGCTAATTTGACAATAAAGGGGTAGGTAGAGCATCACAGTCAAAAGAAATAAAAAAGTAGGACTTTAGGTCTTTTTCAGGACAAACAATAGCTATTCACTGTGATGTTATATGTGATATTTCTGTTTTTTGGC